>NW_009951950.1:1382002-1422218 GCF_000747805.2 Chaetura pelagica | reverse complement strand
GGGCGCGGTTTCGCCAGAGGTTACGCGGTCTCCGCGTCTCTGTGCGTGCGGGTCGCCAAGTGGTGTGAGGCCTTTGGGCGCAGAGCAGCTTGATGTGCCGGCAAAGCCGTCAGGGGGGGTCTCGCAAGGAAGGGAGTGTTTTTAAGCGGTAGAGAATCTTAGAATGGTTCGGGTCGGAAGGGACCTTAAAGATGATCTCGTTTCAGCCCCCCCTGCATGGGCAGGGACACCTCCCACTAGACCAGGTTGCTCCAAGCCCCATCCATCCTGTCCTTGAACACTTCCAGGGATGGGGCATCCACAGCTTCTCTGGGCAACCTGTGCCAGTGTCTCACCACCCTCACAGCAAAGAATTTCCTCCTAATGTCTAACCTAAATCTGCCCTCTTCCAATGTAAAGCCTCTCTCCCTCGTCCAACTGCTACATGCCTTTGTGAAAAGTCCCGTCCCAGTTTTCCTACAGGCCCTTTCAGGTACTGGAAGGCCTCTATGACATCTCCCTGGAACCTTCTCTTCTCCAGGCTGAACAACCACAACGCCCTGAACCTGTCCTCACGGAAGAGGTGCTCCAGCCCTCTGATCATTTAGGTAGCAATTTAACTTCCTCTCTGGAAGCATCATTGCTGAACTTAAATTTCACCTTGAATATATTTAAACAAAGTGGACTTGAATTAATTGGTGTATGTCCATAGAGCTATTATATATGCTTTTAAAATACTTTCCTTTGAGAACTTTAAAATAATCTCTTTTCTTTGATTATATGTGGGATCTCTAATTTGAAGTTGCATGCAGCCTATTTTGAAAATGTTTATAGAACATTTCTACTGCAAATATCGAACTTAATTGAAGTTTCAACTTCATCTATTTCACCTGTTGAGGAGAAGGAACAGAAATGTCTGTTCTTGGCGTATTAGCATATGCTAAAACCTAGCCATCTGAAGAAAGCACTAAGTCAGAAGTTCTCAATCTTTCAAAGTTTTGGTCTATCCAGAAGAGAGTTGTGTCCTTTCTCTTAAGTTAGACATGTTTCATGTTGCTTAAGATCATAAAAGCATTTGTAGTAGGTCAGCTGAAGACCCAGCAACCTGTGAAAGCCATTAGCTGCAGGATGCACTAAAAAAGATTTAACAGGGAAAGCATGTACTTACACTTTCTCAGAATGTTTTTAATTATTTCCAGCTCAGGACCTCATGAACCATGTTTTTTGTCTTTGTGTCTGACGGCCTTTTGTGGATTTTGTTCCCACACCCTTTTAATTTGTTCTGTTTTATTTGGAGTCCACATCACCTTTTGATTCCTACAGTGTCCCACAGCGAGCTGTTCCGCAGGATACCCAGGGCTTCTGGTGGGTGGGGGTGTTCAACACCTTTTTGGTGTTGAACCAGCTCCCTGGTAGTTTAATCTGATGCCTCTTTGTTCCTGTACTTGAACAAGTTGGAGAGTCACACTCACCTTTTCTGGGTCAGTAATGGATTTTATAGATTATGCCTTCACTGACGTCTTCCTTTCCCTGAAGATTATGGCATAAAATCTTAAAATCCTCTATTCTGTGAGCTGCTGGACTATAGCCTGTATGCTGCAACTTAAACTGTTACATCAGCTAGTTAATACCAAAACGAGTTCTGTAAATGGTTGGGGTTTTTACATAGATTGTTAATTTGAAGTATAACTGAGTAAATAACTTTTTCCTTTTTTTTTTTCTCTTTTCTTTTTAAGAACATGAAAGTGACGATGATTCCTATGAAGTGTTGGATTTAACAGAATATGCACGGCGTCACCATTGGTGGAATCGTGTGTTTGGCAGGAATTCAGGACCAATCGTAGAAAAATATTCTGTAGCTACCCAGATTGTGATGGGCGGTGTGACTGGCTGGTGAGGGGCATCACTTTTCACAATTGTCCTAGACCTTTTACTGTGCTGGAAGCTTCCTTTCCAAAGCTATTTGAAGCAGATAAATGTATTTTCTCTAGTGGGATTTCCTTGATCATTGATCAAGGTTATTCATGTGAACCATCTGTTAACTCACTGCTGTGACTCATCACTCCAGTGTTTTTAGGTATTGGTAAATCACCAGTTATCTAGGGGAACTCATACCAGTTACTGTGAAAAGGATTCAGGGAAATGTCAGACCTCTCAAAGTACAAGGAATAAATGGAAAATTACTGCATATAACTTTTGTTTGTATGGAAAGGCTTATGTCCTTACTTGTATAGATTTAGAAACCTCGTTACGATATGGTGGTGGCTATGACGTATTTTATAGGTAAAAGAAATTAAGAAAAGAATGTGTGGCACGGTATACTTTTAATTAAGAGCCCCATTTTGTAGAGACTTTTTCCCTCAATTCAGCTGGAGCCATTTGGAGCAAATCAAGTCTGCTCTCATGTTAACTGGAGAGAGATACCACAGCATAGTTACGCTAAAATAATTCCTGGTGAAAGCTAGAAAGTAAAGATGAGAACTTAAACTGGAAAATGTGGCCATGACCTTAGCAGCTATGTCAGGGTATTTATTTGTCAAAGGTATTTGCATGGTATTTGTCTATCCCAGTACTCTTAAAAATTTTTACATTCAGTGAAGAACAACAGTATGGTAGTACAGTAACTTGAAATCAGAATTATGCAATATTTGGAAGATGAAATAGACTGAAAATTAATTTTTCATGTCTAGGCTCATTGCAGCTTTGATGAATGTAGGCTTAGCCTTCAGTCTGATTGTGGGGAATAGCTCATCTGGCATCCATAAAAACTGGATTATTGAAAGATGTAGAAACTGCTTATTTCAATAGCTATAGATGTGTATACCTCTCTGTATGTGTTCATGTATATAAATATGAATTTGCTGTTGCTATGCTGAGGGGGGGAATTGCCCTCTGTGTGTGGGCTTGTGAGGGAGGGGCAGGTCAGACATCAGCAGAGTTACCAAGGGAAGTTATGGAACCATCAGCCTTGGAGACACTCAGTGCTTGACTGTGTAGGGCCCTGAGTAACCAGGTTTATCTTGGATGTTGGGTCGGACTTTGCAGCTGGCCTGCTGCTTGGGAGGTGGCTGGACCAGATGACCTGCAGAGCTCCCTTCCTGTTCAAACTATTCTGTGGTACTGATCTCTGTGCTGTTTTCTATTTGATGAGGGAGTATTTGGATACCATGAACATGATAATTAACCTGCTGGTTGCCTCGAACCATTAAAAATAGACTAAGGCCATGTCCCAGTAGAGAGGACTCTTTAACTCTTTTAACTCTTTTAACGCTTTTAACTCTTGTGGTAGGCAAGTAACTTTTCTTTCTACCTGAGATATTTTAATTTATGAGTTGTGTAGTTTATATACATTATGGTATGATATATTTACCTTCTGTTTGCAAACACTTACTTTCTTACATTGTGCTTTATTAACATGCTACATTTAATGGGAGCATACAGCTTTCTGTATAGACAAGGTCTGGAGATCTCAAGCTTACTTTAAAGGGGCCATGAGGCAGCCATGAACTACCATGCATGTTGTCTTTATAGACATTATCAATTAGGTATTGTCTGTATTAAATATTCTGATTTTAAAAATTAAACATGTGAAATGCATTTGCTTTGTTAAATGAAAAAAATAGCAATAGCTGTAGTTAGGAATTTTGGAGTGTGGCATTGTTCAGCAGACAGCTTCATTGGACCGGGTTTTTTTGTTTTGTTCTCCTAAGGTGTGCGGGATTTTTGTTCCAGAAAGTCGGAAAGCTTGCAGCAACTGCAGTAGGTGGTGGCTTTCTTCTGCTTCAAGTATGTAGAATTTCATGCTTTATAAGTTGGCAAATGTTATTTACTGAAAAATAGGAAAAATACAGCTGTTGGGTAAAATGTAATTAGGAAGGCTTCTTATCTACTTTATCTTTTTAGTCTTATTGATAAAAAAAAATTGCATTTCAGCTGGAATATTGTGTGCAAAAGAGACATGTCTAAAAATCAGTGGTAAATCAGAGTCTACTCTAAAATAGTTTGTAGTAAGCCAAAATAAACCTCTGTGCAGAAACTGTGGTGCTGTATGTGATTTAGTATTGCCGGATTAGAGGAACTGCCTGTAAACCTATGGTTAGGGAGATCAAGGGATTTAGTCTGTATTTATTTTAAGTAGGTTTGAGAATTTCATCAGTACTTTAGAAGAAGCAGACAGCTTTGGCAGTGGCTTGGAAGCCTTGCTCTGGTTCCATTATGAAGCCCTGTTCTTCTCTTTTCTCCCTATGCTGTATTGACTAGTTACATCTGTGGAACCTCTGAAGCTTTCCTGATTTCTGATAGCTTAATTGCAATCCGCTGTGCAGTTGGATTTCAAGTCCACAGTTTTTTAATTATGTTATCTGGCAAGACCGTTTGCATTTTTCTTCAGATATTGCAGTTCATGGAGAACATATTTCCAAAAAGCCTTTAAATTAGATGACAGACCTTTAAGTGAAGGAGAATTTCACATATTCTTCTGTAAGATGCCAGCTAATGCTTACCTTTTTTTACTGGCGTTTTTCATGTCTTAATACCTGTGAGCTTGTCATTTTTCCTTTAGTGGTTCTAGAGGAAGTAGTCTGGTGCCTACTTAGGTTCATGAAAATAATATACCATTTTTAGAGACGGGATGTTCTTGAGATTTTATATATATATCTTATTTTATTCTTTCCAACATCAACCTTTAGTTATCCCACCATTATCCCCAACATCCCATCTTCAGTTATTCCTTTGTTTGCAATGGCTGTTGCTGTCAACCATTGATCAGGAAGGCCTGGGTGCTACCTCTGGTTGCTGCTGTATCAAAATGTCACAGCTGCGTGAAGCACTTTTACTTTGTGATCATATTCTCTTTTTGGGTTGGTTTTGCGCTTTGTTTTTTTTAACCCTCTTGTTGGACATAGAACTGAACTGCACCACTTACATGAGAATATATGCCCTTGCAACTATTCGGTTGAAGCTTATTTCAACAAATCTAAACTGTATTTTACTTTTAATTACTCAAAAGCGAGCATCCACAACAATTTAAAAAGTCAGATAAGTTTTGATATGAAGCTTTATAGTATTAGCACTCATTCTACCTCACCATTGTATATTGATGACTTTTTAAATCTAGAAATCATTGGTTATTTGGCTTCTGCCTAAAGATAGGGACGAATTTACAAGGATGTAAAATCTGAAAATGGTTTAAGATTATCAGGATGTAAATTTTTGGAAAAATATGCTATGCCAGCAAATTAATCAATCTGATAGAGCATCTTGGACTTCTTTATCCTGTAATACATGTTTCTGGATCATGAGAGAAGAAATAAATACTTAAATACATATATATATATATATAGACACATATGTATATTTAGGCAGGGTATATTGGAAGTATTTGTCATAATTTTAATCTAGTTGATTTAAAGATCCAAATCTCTCCACATTGTATGCCATTGTTCTCAATTCTTTTAGTGACAATTTTTAACTAAATATGACTGAGGCCTGGCATCCAGGAGTAGTAGGAAGTGGTATATTGTCTACAGGTGTCTTTCTGACTTCAGAAAGCTGAAAAGTGAAAACAAAGACCTGTAGACCAAGAAGAACAGAACTTACGTAAAACACATTAGTTGTGCAGCTTTTTTGGTTTTTGCACTGTGAAGTTAGGGGAGCTTTTCTGTACATAAAAAAGATTTGCCATGCATTTGCGTGTTTGATTTCTTAGTTGATCTAATTCATGGTGTATCTGAAAAGGAGTATTATCCAAGAGGAAAAATGAGTTGCATATTTTGCTTCTGTTGTCTGTATCTTTAATTAAGTAAGATCACATACTTTTGGAAGGGAATGAAATAAATGTCTTAGTCTTTCATTTTAATTCAAAACATTTTGCGTTTTAAAGCTGAGTCATAAATTCTATAGTGTAATTACATTTCTGTGGTCTTTAATTTTTTCATTTAAAGATCACACATCATGATTTAAATTTCCCTATAAATACATGTTCACTGCTTCCCCTGAGTGGGCAGAGGAGCATTTCAGCACATGACTAGAAACTTCCTTTCTATCCATAAATTACTCTGAAGTTGCAGATTTCATTTCAACTCCTGATTGCAATATTGATGTTGTAATTACCTGCTTAAACAAGAAAAATAAATACAGAAGGCATGAATCTTGGCTAAAGCCTGTTCAGTGAAACATTTCAGTCCTGAAATTTAAAAAAAACTGAATTTTTTTCTTCAGCATGTGATGACTTTGTCCAAAGAAGTTGAGTAGGAAATGGAAAGCGATACAGTTTTGCAGTGTCAGTTTGTACTAGAAACACAAAATATTTTTTCAGATTTTTGTAAGGTATCTAGAAGTTTTTCTTTCTTAATGCGGTTTACATGAGGAAGAGAATAAATCTTACATAGAAGAATATGCATAGTTTATAAAAATCAAGATTTTGTACCACATCTTTGTGCTGCATATTTCAACCATTTGATTTGATTGATTGACTATCCTTTTTATTGAAATAGATCTTCCAGTATGCTGGTATAAAACCAATACCCATGCACTATATTAAGGAAAATATAATTGATTTCTCATAAGAAGTAAAGAATTTTCCTTGTATAACTTCTAGTTTATACAGCACAGAGTTTAATGAAATCCTGATAGTAGGGACGTATGAACTCAGGTGGTTCTCCTATAATGAAGTAGCTAAAGGTAATTGTTCTTAATGAGAGCCTGTTCTCTGTGTGTTTTTAAACTCCTGTATCCTTAATAAGGGTTTCATTGCTTTTTGCTCTGCAGTCAACATACAAATTGCAGGTTTCCCCATTATGTGTTGACTATTGATCATAAACTTGTATTTTTGTTTGGTTATTTTTGCCATCACAGATATGTTTTGCCTCATTCCATTAACATGCCACTGATTAATTCAATTCTTAATTAAATTATTTTCTAACTCGAGAAAAGTTAAATCTTTGAAAACAACATAAGAAGCTATATAAACTATATATCCTTGCCTACGCTGTTGGTTGATACCATGTCATGATGGCGTGGCATCTCTGAAGCTGGGAGAGAATGACATGCTTTTGAGGGTGGACACTCAATAAGAAAGAGTTGGATTCAGTTTTGTGTTGAATATCTCACTTGACAGTAGATGTCTACAGACACAGGGAACATTCAGTGGAATAGTCAAAGCCAAGTGGTAGTTGAAAGTCAGCCTTTTAAAGAAATAACAAATTTCTGGCCAGTTCTGACATGAAACAGAGGGGCATCACTTCTCTGCCTTTGTAAACTGGAGTAGTTTCACTGGTTATAGTGGAGCTGTGCCAGCAGATGGTGGCTGAATATACAGCCTCTGGAGTTTTAACTCCTACAAAGTTGTGTTGTTTCTCAGTCCTTTCTTATCTGTATGTTGAAGTTACAGATTGTCAGATCTGTACTGGCAACTGGTTGAGTGTGATGGGGGTTGCCACCTGTCTAAATACCAGAAAACACCTAAAATTATACATAGGCTCTTCTGCTGTGCAAGCAGCTGAGCACAGGGAGCTTACATGTATCTTCTGGGCTTGCTGGGGCACTTTTAGCATGAGAGATTTTGTCTTTGAGGAAGTTAAAACTCTCTTGTTCCATCTTACCATATGCTTATTTTTTGCTCTCAAACATTTTTTCCTCATTGCTCTTAATAACGTTTCCTGAAACCTTGCAGTCCTCCCCAGTATCACCCTCAAAATGAGAGCTCCCCTTCTAGATTCTTCATTTTCTTTACTGTTGATGCATGTATTTCTAGTATTCCTGCATTGATGTATTTTTTCAATTGCCATTTTGGAAAAAAATCCATTATTTTTTCAACTGTTCTGGAAGATCTTGAACAAAAATAAATTTTGCTGATGTGATATATATTATTTCATTACCTTATATATATTCCTGTACAAACAGAAATCTACACACACACACGTCCCTACATGTCTCTTTAATATTATATATATTCTTATATGTATAGATCTAGATGTTTTCTTAATATATATATTAGTATGGAAATGAAAATGGACTATTAGTATTTCAGTTTGTTATTATAGTGGCTGGGTTCAAAAATACTAGTGAACTTTAAGAATTTGTGTTTATGTAAATTTACTGTTGTAAGAAAATAGGTTGTCTATGATGTATTGAGATCCAAAAATTGAAGTCTGTCTCACTGACATTTGACTTCAGTGGGATTATTTCTGTGCTTAGATACGAAATTATGTAATTAGTAGGATTGCAGCAAAAGTAGGTATGGCACAGGCGTTGACTGTTGCTGCAGTGAAATACAGGGTTTTTTTTCTTCTCAGCTATAAGTTTGATATTAAGAACATTGTCCACTGTTGTTTATTACAAAACCTCAAAAGTAGAGCTTAAGATCTCTGCTAGTAAGTTCATGGAGAAAATGAGTATATTTTTTATGGTGTAAACTGGATATTTAATACAAATCTAACTATGGGAGAGCTAAACTGAACTTAAATTAAAAACTCCTGCCTCATCTTTGTACTATATTGATAAATTAGGTAATTAAACTAGTCTTAATGAAATATTTCTTTTAAAGTCTGTTTGCTTCTATTTTTTTATAAGTCAGCAACTATATTAGCATTTCTTGCATTGTGTTGGACTGGGTACATCAGTCCGTATTTAGCTTCTGCTTTTATGAGTTGGGAGGTGCTAATTCAGTGCTTGGGCCTCTTTGAAATTCTTGTGGTAATGTTAAAATCATAAAACAAAAATTACCCCAATGCACAACATTTTTTTCTTGGTTCGTCATCCAGTGACTGGATGTGCAATCAGTACAACTTTAAAACTGGTTTTATGTTTTCATACTGTATAGACAGTCACAGAATCACCAAGGCTGCGAAAGACTTTTAAGATCATCAAGTCCAGCCTGTGACCTAACACCACCACCACATTGGTTAAACCATGGCACTAAGTCCTGACTTAGCTATCCGTGGCAAGCACTAGTGCTGTTGTGGATAAATGGTTTTACAATAGACAGGCAACAATACATTTGTTATATTCTGAGGGATGAAGTAAAGGAGAGTATAATATTTAATAAGCTTGTTTTGCATTTGTCCAGTGAATTGGTTTTTTTTTCCATCTTGTGCAAAAATAGAAATTCAAGTTTACTTTCTTACATAGGAGGTTTTTTAGGAGCTTTATTTTGAGTTCAGACAAAATCTGTCTGACATGTGTTTCATTTTATTTTTTTCAGGATCATGAAATTCTAATTCGTGGTTACATATGTTGCTTAATTATTGTAGCTGTTGTAAAACAAGCTAAGTGTTCTAATTTTAGCTATATGGTAGATAGAACTATATAAAAGTCAAAATTCAGTGCCCCTAACCAATGTGAAATACTTCTTTTTGTGCTAAACCTAATAGTGTTTCCTTAAATACCTGCTCCACAAAAGTAATTTGTAACTTTTATTTACCAGTTATACCATGTGTATAGAATGCTCTTACATAAGGTACATGAATTTGCCAAACAGGACTTTAAGAAGGACTTGAGAAATCTCACACTTCATAAAGAGTTTTGTATAAGAGTAGTTTACCTGTTTAGTGGTCTGTATCTATTCGTCTTAGCAGTTAAAATAAGCAGTAATCCAAAGTTTCAACTTTTTCCTCTCTTTTTTTCCAACTAATGAGTTGATTAACTGTTCTCCAGAGCATGCAGTAATTGCCTCATTTTTATTTTTTAAGCTATGATTTTGTGAAAATTTCAGTGTTTCTTTTGTGAATTGTCTTAAGAAAATTGAATTGTCTTAAGGAACTGCCAGTGTTGGTAAAGTAATAGAACATCTTACTTTTTTTCCAGCATCAAATCTTAGTAAGAGAAATGAGACAAAGGGGTCAGATGATGGTTAAATGTGCTAAAAATTCTTCAGGTTTCTAGCATCCATAAGATGTTGTTTAGGCATTTTAGGGGTCTGAGTGTAAATTGCTATGAACAATCCCCCAAAATGTATCAATTTTCCTGATGTTAGAAAACTCATGCTCTACATAGGCCATATTATTTTTCTACCTAACGGCTTTGTTTTGTAGAAGGTATGAGAACTCTCCTGTGTCAAATACTTTTTTTCTTGGACAGTATAAATGATGTAGGATAAAGTAAGTGTTCAGTATTTCTAAGGATGATTTGGATTAGCCCCAGATACCCTCTCACAAATCAGAATTCCATAATTCTGAAAAAGATGAAATGAAACAGTTTTTTCATTGTTGCCCTATTTATGTGCATTTCTCTTTTATTACAAGTATTACAGTAAATGCTGAAGGAAAGCATTGTTATCTAAAGCTTTTACAACTAAATAATAGAGAGCTGGTAAAACTGAGAGGAGTCTACTGAATTTTGCCATAGTATGTTCTAATTTGATCTTCTGTTATGGTGCAAAATATTAGTGTTTAAAACAGAGTACCTGCTGTATTTGGCACAATGCCTTTTCCTGTATCTGTAATAATAATAATATTTAAAAAATTAGAACACTTTGTAGGCACCAAGATACTGTATTTTTAACTTAGAAAATGTTAACTACAGCTGTTCTAATTACTCTTTATTTTCCTAGATTGCTAGTCATAGTGGATACGTACAAGTTGACTGGAAGAGAGTTGAAAAAGATGTAAACAAAGCAAAAAAGCAGTTAAAAAAGCGTGCAAATAAGGCAGCACCTGAAATCAATACTCTAATTGAAGAGGTAAGTCTAAAGCAATAAACTGTTTCTATCAGCCAATATTTCTTACCTTCCTCCGCAGGAGATGATGAGTTGAAAATGCAGGTTAAAAACTGAAAAACCATAATTTGATTATCATGGTGAGGCATAAAAAAGGGTCTGGCTTTCTATTTTATTAAAAGTTACAGTTTGTACTCCTACTCATTTAGCTTTCTGTTTTGTTTGGTCTTAAAGACGACACAAACTTCAGAGCTAATGCTCTAGCTCAGCTAGTACAGCTTAGGGGCTGCCATTGGCTTTGCCTTTTCTTCTCTGCAGATCTTGGCTAGTGGGAAAGCAGTAAGGTCATGACATGGTAAAAAGTAGAGGATGTTGTGGTTAAAACTTAGTAGCTACTAAGACAAAATCTAATTCTACCTTGTCTGCTGATAACAAAATTACTTGGTTGGAAAAGGCTGACCTTTCTGGAGAAAAGATAAAAACAGTTTGTAACTAGAGTTGTGGTTTTTAATGTCATTTCCATACAGCTCGGAGTATCTGTCCTCCAAACCTGTCAGTTACATACTGTTTAAAAGAAGTAGCCTGTGATACTGATCAGTGTCACTGAGTGTCATAGTGTCATTTGAAAACTTTTATTTAATCATTTTATCTTGTAAAAAAATATGTAGCCTGTTTTGACGTATTTTCAGATTTCATATAGACGATTTAAGTTCACAGTAATTGTGAATTATGACTTGGAATATGCTGCAGACAGTGTAACAGCAGTCACAGTAGCCCTCTGAAATTAGGAGTTTTGATGTCTCAAGTTTAACCTTTATGGAGTTGCACATAAGTTGATAAAAATTACCTTGAGTTCTAATATGATTGAAGTGGAAGTTTAAGAGAGATGGTTTTCTAGCTTTTTCTATACCCCATTCAGCTTAAACTGCCCTTGTGCCTTACAGAAATGGGTGAGACAGAATCAAAGTTTTTAGTTGTTTCCTTCCCCCCCCCAGATTTTGTTACTTTCTTCTAATTGAGTGCTAGTAGCCAATCTGAAGTGTTTGAAGTGGAGAATTTATGAAATGGCATGTTTGCTATAAAATGTTAATACTTTGTGCTAATTACTTAATGAAATACCGTACACAAATGTCATCTTACATAAGTGTGTTTTGTACAGTTAAGTTGTTAGGAAACTGACTCATAATGGAGTGAAATGTATTTCTTTTCCAATGATCTAGTGTTCAAAAAATATTTTTTTTTAACACTTTCTTCATGTGATTAAAATTGAAATGACTGTGGTGCTCATGCTTTTTTCCCCACACACCCTCCCACCCCCACCAAGGGAGTTTTTAAACATCTGTCTTGTTTTAATCAAAACGAGTGGTATTGGCATGAAATTACTATGACAATTTCCCTATATTTTGACTTGTAAAATGCTAACTGAATTTTACATATATTGTTAAAGACAGCCGAGAGCCATTGGTGCCAGCTGTTGCCACCAACTTTACATGTTATTAAACAGTTTGCTTCCCCCCTCCATAACTCTGGTATTCCTGTTTCCAGGCAATAGTGTTAAGTATTAAATGTTACAATCAGACAAAACTGACTCAGGTCTTTATGAATATTATTTTTCTTCTCAGTCTACAGAATTTATCAAACAGAACATTGTGGTGTCCAGTGGATTTGTTGGAGGCTTTTTGTTAGGCCTGGCATCGTAAGGACCTGAATCATCTCTTCCTCCTGATGGCATTCTTCAAAGAACAGCTGTGGTGACAATGCTGTCTTAGACCAGTGTGGGTCACTGGGCCTTCGTGAGCAAGACAGATGGACTAGTTAGACAACTTGGAAGCTTTTTCATTTCAGGCTTTTGCCTCTTGAAGCTTGGCAGAACTAGGATTTGCTGAAAAACTGTGCACTGTGCTCATTATAGCATTTTTGGGCAAAACTGGTTCATCTTCATCATGACTTTTTATCTATGACCTTTCAAGATCTAGCATTTTTTTAAATGTTAATCTTGGAATATAGATATATAACCATACTGTAAGAAATAAAACTCCATTTCTATGTTTTCAGTTAAATACTGTTTATTTTAAAAGTATTTTTCTTCGTGCTATAGTAGATTGAAGACTACATAATATATATGACACTGTAGTTTCAGCCTCATGGCTGTCCATTTCCTTTAGAAGTCATTGCAATAACCTAGTAATCTGTAATACCTTTTTACAGAGCATTCAATAACAAAGAATCATGAGCATATTAAAGGTGAAAATTAACTTTGACTCTGACCTTTGTGTGCATAGCAAATAAACAAGTCTTCTTTTGGAGCCTACAGGCAGCTGGTACAAATATTTGCAGAGATACTTGTGATAGTTCTGTGCTAAGTAAATGTATACATGTTGTTTTTCCCAGATGTGTAGACACACACAAACACACAGATAAAACTGTAGCTCACAGATGATCGCTGCAAGCGCAAACTCCACAGTGAGCTGATGCTTAATCGTTTTCCACTCAGGAAACCATGAAGATTGTTCCAGACCTCAGTACTTGGAGAGAGGAAAAGATGAGGCTTCTGTCTGAGCGTGCTCTGCAAGGGCCCTTACCTTGTAGGGATTGACAGCAAGTCAGCACAGTGTACCCTGCAAGAACTGAAGGCTGCTCTTGCAGTCCACTGTAGCTGAAAAAGATACTCACTTTCATATTCACCTCTGGTACCTCTATGATCACCACAACTTAGGCATAAATTTTTTTAGCAGTTGTCACATTTGACTTTCACCATTTAAGATGTCAGCCACAGGAAAATGAGAGTACAGATTGCCTTCAAATTAGAGTTACTGGAAGCATACCTGTTTCTTCTTAGTCTGAAAAGCAAGTGGGACTTAATCTGCCTTTGACAGATCAAAGTAGGAAGCGGATTCTGAAAGAGACTGGAGGCATAACTCTGGATGGGCTTGAGAATTTATTCTTAAGTAGGTGTTTAAGGTGGTTTTGGAAACGTCTTACTAGTTCACTCTAAAGAAGCTGACTGTTCTCTCTGCCTTGATTCTCTGTGTTTTGCTGTACGGGTAAGTTACTTTGGATTAGAGCCTCTCTCAGGCAGGTTCTCTTGGGTTTATGTTCATGTGTCTGAACAACAGTAGTGACTCAGCAACAGAGGGGTAGGTGTGAACTTCGGATGTACAGGACATGGGATGAGCATCCATCAGCTGGGCTGTATGTGACAGGCATTTGCATGGTAACCTAGTATATATTTACATTACTGCATCTGGGAGCTTCAGAGGTCTGTTATTACCTGTTGATTTAATCTATGTGTGCTTCTGGCCATGGTGAGTAAGTTATGAAGCATGTTGTGCATCTGTGAGGTTTAAGGGTTTAGTTAAGTAAAGCCTGCTTAAGATTTTAAAATAACACCCCACAACCCAAACCCCAGAACCATGGCACTTAAATGGCCACAAATAAGATGTTAGCATCCTAAAGATTTTGTTTTAAGGTGAATACCTGAAGTTATGTAAACACAATTGTTGAAGATTATTGGAAATGGGAAGCCTGAGGAGGAATGTGCATGCTGGGTCATTGGGATTTAAAGAAAAATTAAGGAAGATGAAAATGTGAAAACATGAAAGGTCCTTCATCTTAGTGTTCAATTTAAATGATAATTGGAAGGTCAGCTCTTTTCTGTTGATTAAGCTAATGGCTTTTTGGCATGGCAGAAGAGTTGCTGAAGCCAACTGATGCAAGTCACCCACCCTGACTGGAATGAACTTTGGCATTCTAAAGGGTTTTAGAAAGGAGGGACCACCTCAGTAGCATGAACTTGTAAATGTGCATTTTTAAAGAGTGTACACTGTGAAAGTATTTCAAGGGAGCATTTTTTAGTGTGTGGGCTAGAAAGGCTGCTCATGTGACCAAGGAATATACTTCATAGTTAAAAGAAGAATTAAAACCCACAAACTATTTATATAGTAGTATGCAAGACTGATTTCTGCAGAGGAAAGTTGTTCTGCTGATGCTGTTATCTGAGATGAAAGGGTGAAGACTGGTGGTTTGTATTAGGATTGGATTTGCGTGGTGCATTCGTGACATGAGAAGAAGCACTGCTGGCACAGCAATACTCATGAGGTTCCCTGGTACAGCTCTTCAGGCTGGTGAGGAACCACAGCTACAACTGACATGGAGTGGAGGTGATGGAATGGCAGACTTTGATAAACATACATTACTGGGACAAATAAATGCAGCTTTTCTTGCAAATACCTGAGATTTTGTATTTGTCAGCTCAGAATAGGGTCTGGTATGTCACTGTACATAGAATCACAAAACTATTCAGGTTGGAAAAGACCCTTGGGATCACTGAGTCCAACGATCATCCCTACTCTACAAAGTTCTCCCCTAAACCACATCCACCAACACCACATCCAAACGACCCTTAAACACATCCAGGGATGGTGACTGATGAGGTCTCCCCTCAGCCTCCTCTTTCTCAAACTGACTCCTTCAAGCATTCCTTGTAAGATTTATTCTCTACGACCTTCACTATCTTTTTTGCTCTCCTCTGTACATGCTCCAGCACCTCGATATCTCTCTTGAATTGAGGTGCTCAAAACTGGACACAACACTCCAGGTGTGGCCTCACCAGTGCTGAGTACAGCGGGACAATCACCTCTCTACTTCTGCTGGTCACACTATTTCTAATGCAAGTCAGGATGCCATTGGCTTTATTGGCCACCTGGGCACACTGCTGGCTTGTATTCAGCCGCTTGTCAATTAGAATCCTCAGGTCCTTTTCTGCCAGACAGGTTTCCAACCACACTTCCCCAGGCCTGTAGGGTTGCCTGGGGTTGTTGTGGCCCAAGTGCAGGACCCGTCACTTGGCCTTGTTGAAGCCCATACCGGTAACATTAGCCCAATGACCTAATCTACCTAAGTCTGTCTGTAGAGCCTCCCTATCCTCATGCAGATCATCACTCCTGCCCAGCTTGGTGTCATCTGCAAACTTACTGATAATACACTCTATATCCTTATCAAGATCATCGATAAAGATGTTAAACAGAAATGGTCCCAACACTGAGCCCTGAGGAGCAGCACTTGGGACTCGCACCAGCTGGACTTGACTCCATTGGGCCTGACTGTCCACCCAGTGTTTGATCCAACAGATCATATGCTCATTCAGGCCATGAGCAGCCAGGTTTTTTTATGAGAGTTCTATGGGGAACACTGTCAAATGCTTTTTGGAGGTCCAGATAGACAATATCCACAGCCTTTCCCTCATCCAGTAGTTGGGTCATCAGATTATAAAAGGAGATCAGGTTGATCAGGCAGGACCTGCCTTTCATAAACCCATGCTGACTGGGCCTGATCCCCTGGTTATCATCTATATGTCTTCTAATGACACTCAAGATGATCTGCTCCATGACCTTCCCTGCTACTGAGTCAGACTGACAGGTTTATAGTTTCTTGGATCCTCCTTTCTGCCTTTCTTTTACCTGGGTGTTATGCTTGCTACCCACCAGTCCATTGGAACCTCCCCAGTTAGCCAGGACTTCAGGTAAATAATGGAAAGTGGCTTGGTGATCACATAATGGAATGTTCTATAAAGTTAGTCAGAAAAAGGAATGTTTGGGTTACTGAGAATGGAATAGACCATAACAGAAGTACTGTGTTTCTAGTGGTAAGTTATCTGGCATTATGTTGAAGTTACTGTTCGCTGACAAAAACTAATGCAGGCTAAGAAGATTCAGAGAAGGGTGAAATAAAGATTGAAGAAAATATTTTTAAGATTATGTTTTGGAAAAAAAAATAAATCTATTTTAGAAAGCAGATGATTAAGAAGGAAAATGTTAAAAATACATAAATCATTGAAAGGCTGAGCCCACATGTCTGTGCCTTTTACTGTATAGCTGAAAGGAAAAGATGGAGCAACATTGAGGTAAATTGCAGGAGTGCTGAGTTATATCTGCAAGATGCAAGAAAAATATCTTTAGGTTGCAGGTCTGATGCAATGTGGTGACATCCCAGTGCTGGGGCATATGGAGAACTTGATGTTTGCTATTTTGGGGCAATTAGGGAAGCATGTAGTGGGCTCTTGACTACTGAGACAGCTGACATTCATCAGAACGCGTAAGACCGGAAGCCAATTTTAATTAAGATAATTGCTGGGTAGGTCTGCACAAAGCATCTGTGCTGATCCAGCATATCCTGAAACCTCAATGGTGTTTGACCCTGCATTCAAGCTAAGTAGCCATCTCAGTCTTGGAGTCCTGAGAAATGTGGTGCAGAGACGTAACATGGGCTTTTGTGCTCACGCACTGGACTGGAAACAGCACGGCTATCCCTAGCGTGACTGGAGCCATGCTTTAACTAAGAAATCTTGCTGGCCCCAAGCTGGGCCAAATTTACAGCTTGGATAAACCCCTACAGTGGTAACAAATCTGACTAAAACAAATTTGGGCTCTTGGGAAAGGGATCTGGGGATCCTAGTGGCCAACAAGCTCAACAGTGTGCTGCAGCAGCAGGGAAAGCCAACTGGATGCTGAGTTGCATCACCAGCAGAGATAAAGAAGTTATCATCCCTCTCTATTTGTCAGGCTACACGTTCAATGCTGTTCAATTTTGGTCACCACTCTACGAAAAGATTTGGACAGGCTGGAGGGCTGTCCAGAGGAGGGGGCTACAAAGGTGATCCTAGGACTGGGAAGCCTGCCATATGAGGAAAGGCTGAGAGAACTGGGTTTGTTCAGCCTGGAGAAGAAATGGCTTAGGGGAGACTTCATCACCATGTTCCAGTACTTAAAGAGTGGCTACCAAGAAGACGGAGACACCCTTTTTGCAAGGAGTCTCGTGGAAAAGACAGAGGGTAACGGGTGCAAGTTGCTCCTGGGGAGATCCCAATCGAATACCAGAAGGAAATTTTTCACTATGAGAACAGTCAAACATTGGAATAATCTCCCCAGGGAAGTGGTGGATTCCCTAACACTGGACGCTTTTCAGACTCAGCTTGAAAAGCTGTTGAGCCATCTCATCTAAATCGTATTCCTACCTACAAAGATTGGACCAGATGATCCTTGAGATCCTTTACAACCTGGCATTCTGTGATTCTGTGATTATTCATAGGTTCAGCACCCAGAGGTCCCCTGCCTCCCTCACCCTCTCTTGTCTACTGACCTTTGTGTCCACAGTTTCTCAGTGTGTTTCTGGATCCCTGCTTTTGTTTTGACTGTCTTCTTTTCTTTTCCCACAGCTACCTAGAATAGAACACCACAGCATACACTATGGCTGATCTGTGAAAAAGATGCAGTGCAGCGCTTGAAAATGGGGTAAAGTTAGGGAATAAATCCCAAAAGCCAGTTCAGCTGTGGGACTTCCCAACAGCTAATGCCTTTGGGTTAGAGAGATCAAGGAAGCTGGAGACCACATTTACCAGTTACCTCTTCCTGGGAAACTGTGGAGAATAGAAAAGAAAAAAGGCCTTTTCTATCTGTAAAGAAGTAGATAAAGCAATATGAGACCAGGGCTTGCTGTGAGCAGCACTGTGAATGTTGACAAAAATCAGAACACTTTTTATCGTGTGTTTGGTGTGTGATTGGCTGCATCTTGGGAACCCAAGTTCTGTGTATGTGCCAAGGAGCAGGTGTGAGTGCTGTTTGCATTCTCTGTACCCTGATTGCTTATTCTCAGTTCCCACTGTACAAGTATATAAGAGAGCATTTTTCTCATAACAAATGATTTCATTGGGAGATCCCAATCGAATACCAGAAGGAAATTTTTCACTATGAGAACAGTCAAACATTGGAATAATCTCCCCAGGGAAGTGGTGGATTCCCTAACACTGGACGCTTTTCAGACTCAGCTTGAAAAGCTGTTGAGCCATCTCATCTAAATCGTATTCCTACCTACAAAGATTGGACCAGATGATCCTTGAGATCCTTTACAACCTGGCATTCTGTGATTCTGTGATTATTCATAGGTTCAGCACCCAGAGGTCCCCTGCCTCCCTCACCCTCTCTTGTCTACTGACCTTTGTGTGCACAGTTTCTCAGTGTGTTTCTGGATCCCTGCTTTTGTTTTGACTGTCTTCTTTTCTTTTCCCACAGCTACCTAGAATAGAACACCACAGCATACACTATGGCTGATCTGTGAAAAAGATGCAGTGCAGCGCTTGAAAATGGGGTAAAGTTAGGGAATAAATCCCAAAAGCCAGTTCAGCTGTGGGACTTCCCAACAGCTAATGCCTTTGGGTTAGAGAGATCAAGGAAGCTGGAGTTACCTCTTACCAGTTACCTCTTCCTGGGAAACTGTGGAGAATAGAAAAGAAAAAAGGCCTTTTCTATCTGTAAAGAAGTAGATAAAACAATATGAGACCAGGGCTTGCTGTGAGCAGCACTGTGAATGTTGACAAAAATCAGAACACTTTTTATCGTGTGTTTGGTGTGTGATTGGCTGCATCTTGGGAACCCAAGTTCTGTGTATATGCCAAGGAGCAGGTGTGAGTGCTGTTTGCATTCTCTGTACCCTGATTGCTTATTCTCAGTTCCCACTGTACAAGTATATAAGAGAGCATTTTTCTCATAACAAATGATTTCATTGCTTCTCACCCTGGAGTCCGTGTCTTAACCGCCACAGGAAACCCCTCCTGCTTCCTTGACCAGTACCCTACTGGTACCGTACTGGTACCATAAGGTATTTTGGCATGAGAAATCCTTGGTCTCTTGTGCTGGCACACTCTGTTGCATGGATGTGTTTCAGCAGTCAGGGAAGTGAGGACAGAAACTTGAGTCTCATCTCCTCAAAGTTTACCTTAAGTCATTGCTAAATAGTAACATTTGCTGCTTGAAGTAGAAATATGTATTTAATCCCTGATAGAAGGGGTTTGGGCTTCACCATCAGGCCCCCACAAAATCAATTGCTCGTAGCCTTAGACTGTAAAAAAATGTTTCTGCATATGTGGACTGTATATTTTAAAAATGCTGAATAGAAAATGTTAACATCCACAAAAGGGATTAAGAAGTTTTGAACTGTACAATTCCCATGTAATACAGATGCTTGGAACTTTCATCACAACAAGAGACTGTCTGTATGCACTTGCCAATACACACTCATAGGGCCTAGAGAATTAAAAACCAATATAGTAAATAGGATTTTAAGTCAACATCTTGCTCTCTTGAAGTATTAATTGTGAAGTGTCTTCTCATGTGTTTAACAGAAAACAAACTCATACTGCAGCCAAATACACAGATTTTTATTTTCAGTTTTCAAATCCTCTCCAGTGAGTTAATTGAAATGCCTTGATACCTAGATGTTCCTCAGGCAGAAATCTAGGCCAAAAACAATTCTGTAAATGTAAGAAAAACCTATAGATGTATGAAAGGAACATACGAAAATCAAATGTTGCCAAATATTACTTCAAAATCCACTTGGGACAAGAAAGAGGAGGAATTAAAATTAAAAGCAAAAAGTGACACTATATTCTTAATGCTCCTATAACTGTGTATGATTGAGAAACTGCTTTTCTATAATTGCTAATATTCATTTTCTATTATATGCCATCAAATATGTTACTTACTTTCCAAACATAAAAGCTTCTTGTACCTGCCAAATTGTGTGCCAGCTTCTGTGGCTTTGGGGCTGCTTTGCAAGTAAAGCTAAGCAAATGCTTCAGTGACTGACTGGTTTGTGTATGAAAACAGAGGTAGAACAAACATTGGAAGTGATATACACATTTTTCTCTTTCTATGTTGTTAGAGAAGTCTCTGTTTAGGCTTTGAGACCCTCAGGTAGATTGTGGAGAAGAGAAAAGCAGGGACTACACAATGTATAGGAGATACAGGGAGGGGCACCAGGAGTAGAATCTGTCTCTGCAGATGGATGTTGAGCTGGATATCCTATGGCCTGCTTACATAAATTAAAAGAAATAGGTGTTTCAGTGGCAAATTTACCTTACTCTAAAATTGCTATCTACAGTGGCTCAGATCAATCTGACAGAAGGACCCATTTGCCCCATTGTTTTTAAAGGCAGCCCAGGCCATGACTTGCTCACCTGCAGGTAGCAAAGGATGTGTGTGATGAATTCCATGAAACATGTTGGAACTGCCAAGAGCAGGAAGGATGACAAGGTGATTTACCAAGGGCAAGTCATGCTTGACCAGCCTGCTCTCTGATGAAATGACTGGTTATATAGAGAACGGGACCTCTTCTGTGAGTTGAAAACTGCCTGCATTGCTGTGTCCCAAGGGCAGCCGTCGATATCTTGGTTGTCCAGCTGGAAATTGTAACAAGCAGAGTACAGAAAGGACTACTGCTGCACAAGGTTTGTTCAGCATCTAAATCAGAGACCTATGTGAGGGGCCAGAATGCAGCCACTTAACAAATTGTGGATGATGCCAAATTAGGAGAAGCATTTGGCATACCGAGCTGTAGAGCTTCGATTCAGAGGCAAAGCTGGGCAAGTTGAGCATTGCAAAAAGAGCAATCTCACATGGAGAAGCAGGAAGCCAAGTGCCCGAGGCAGGCTTAACCCCACTGAAAGGCACTGCCTGTGTATCAGCTATGCTGGAGAGGTCATGGAGGTTACAGTGACCCTCAAATTGAATTTAAATGAACCCTGCACTCTCACTGCAAATGGAGGAAATTACATACTGAGGTACCTTAGGAGGAGCATGGTCAGCAATTATGGAAGTTTGTGATCTGCCTGGTTGTACTCAGTGCTGGTGAGACCACACCTGGAATGCTGTGACTGCTTTTGGGCACTCCATAAGGGATGGGGAGAAATCGGAAAGGCTCCAGAGATTACACCTAAACTGATTAGGGGCCTAAAGCATAAGACCTACAAGGGGAGCTGACACTGTTCAACCTGGGGAGAAGGAGACTGAGGGGTAATCTAAGGCAGCCTACAGCTGCATTAAGGGAAGTCATCAAGATAATGGAGCCAAACCCTCCTCAACAAGGAGCATCAGCCAGTATCTATGGCTTGGAAGGGTCACACTGAACATTACCAGGAAGGTGGTGCAGCACTGGGACACATCATCAAAGGCAGGTGTTGGTTCTGCCTTCTCAGGGGTTTACAAGATATGGCTGAACAAAGCCAAAGCTGACCTGATCCAGTGTTGATGACCCACTGTAAGCAGAAGGCTCCAGTGGTCCCACCCAAAAAGCACATCTGTGGGACTGTAGAAATCAGGTACTATCCTGCTCATCCCATTGGTCTTTCTTCTGGGTTTAGCCTCGTGTTCCTGTACATTTGACCATACATCAGAAATGCTTTTCTGTGGCTGGTCTCTTCTTACTATTCATACCGAGAAGGAAAACTAGACAGTGAGGGTATGTGGTACTGAAATTGATTCCAGTTTTTTGCTTTAAAAAATAATTTCAAAAGCAAATGTATTTATTACATCAGCATTGGAAAGGTTAGAGACCTGCCAAATATTTTCATGATACTAGATTTACTTCTAGAAAATTAAGATCCTCTGGCAGGTGACATACAGGAATTCGTGTACATGTGTGATTTGCTTGTCACTGCAAATTCTCAAATATAGAACACCTGGAAAAACGTATTGTTGTTTTTTTTTTCAATAGGCACTCCTACACTAATTAAAAAAGAGTAAACTGGGGCAAGGTAAGTATCACAGAGCCTAATGTGAAAAAGTACACGGATAGAAAATAAGGAGCAAAATATGTGATGAAGATTGACATGGCAAATAAAAAGGAAGAGTCAAAAATAGCACAAAATAACAGAAGATACAAAGTGATTAGGGAGCACTGAGAGAGAGACAGGAATGGAAGGTTGGTGACAGATGAGGTTGATAAGGCAGAGGGCCTAAAGGAATTCATTGCCCCAGTAATCATAGAGGCAGCAGAAGGCAATATCCCAGGAACTGGGATTTGTTTTCCTCAGGGAAGGAAGGAAAATGTCAAAAGGTCTTACTCTTGCTCTGAAGTGGATAATAAGGCAATTAGTACTATTAAAAGTTCTCAGACTGGAGTGATAAATCACATCCTAGGATTGTAAAGGAAGAGTGAGATGTGGAAAAACTTTTATGAAACAATTGTGATAACTTCCTGGAAAGGGAATTATTGAGAACTGGTGAGTGTCTAATGAAGTTTTGGCATTTACGGATCTGTAAGCTTGACTTCACTTCTGCAGGGAAACCTAAATACTGATGAGTCGTGGCTGTGTGCACTTCAAAGTGGCAACATGAATATATTATTAAAAATACATTGTTTTAACATACATGCCACAGGAGTAGTATACATAATAGAAATCATTTGGAGTCTGCTGCACGAAAGATTTATGCAAATAATCTCTATTAATAGGATTTCTCAGTGCAAAGAGGTCTTGGCAATGTTACATTCATGATTTGCTTTTCTAAAGGGTTTCTAAAGCAACTACCCTACCCAGTACACTTACATAACACCTTCCATGAGGGGTTTCTTCTCCAAGGCCCAAATCTTAAAGGGATGTCAGTGGGATATGGTCATCACTGCAAGGTGGCCAACAGACCCTTATTAGCTGCAGTTCTCGTGTGGTTCAGGCACATGCCAAATCTAGGAGACCTCATGGGACCACAGTGCTGCTTCACTACAGAGGCAAAAGAGCTGCCAAGACTAACCTTGCTGAGATACTTGGCAGCATGGCCATTCAGGGCTGGGACCTTGGGCAGTTCTTGTGTCCTGCTTCCATTTGAGGAGGAGCTCCTATCTTTCTTTAGCTCCCCATGGACATCAGTTCATCCTCCAGCATGGCCTCTGTACTGCTTGGCAGCTGCTGTGTGGATTTGGATGTCCAAACTCATCTTTGGCTGAATTTCAGGACTCAGAAAAAATAAAGACACATCTGAATCCAGTTGGAATTAGCCTGCTGAGGGCCAGAAAGCCTGGTACTAACCCACTAAGTGGCTCTGTGTGTGTGTGCATGTGTGTGCATATCTGTGTGTCTAGGCAGGCACTGTGTTCCTGGGGTTTGTGCCTCGTATCCTTGCTTCACTTTGAGGTTTCAATATTAACACAGTTTTTCCACACTGTGTTGCTCAGACAGGACGTGGCTGTTCCCCTGGTGCTGTTGCAGCAGCATCTTTCCGTGTGTGGGACACAACCCTGAGGTAGGGGCATCTGGGGCTCAAAGGAGGCTCATGCACCGTTACTATAAGGAATGATGGGCATTTCATAAAGCTGGTTATCCCTGTAGAGTGGGAGGTAACATGAACAACATGACCTGATCATCCTCTAATTTTTTACCAGTCCCCAAACAACCTCACTTTTGGTTTTTTTGTTTGTTTTGTTCTGTTTAAAGAATTCAACACCTTTCCCTGCAGATGTTTTCCCTCTTGAATTCTTGAGCTCTACAAGCAGCCCCCTCAGCGTCCATAGCTCTGGCTGTAATTTTACCTCTCTTATCAGCATTCTGACTTTCTCATGGCTCTTTCTCAGCAGCCTGACTCAAGGTTATGCAGCTGTGCCCTATCAGAGCTGGGCTTTGTGTCCTTGATACACAAGCAGCCAAGCGCCTATGGAGGAGGTTATAGAGATAGGGAGGTGCAGCACTGCATGGGTATTTCAGGAATGATGACCAAGCCTTCAAAAAACCATGAGTATTGCTTCAATTTCAATTTCTGCTGATTTGGGGGTGACAAGGCAGTGCCCATCGCTGTCACCCATCACTTTTGCTCCTCCTTGCTACCGTGTCACACCACTGAAGAGGTATATAACATGCAAAACTGATGTTTTCTAAATGAAACTTGAGCACAAGTATTTCTGCAAATGGCCAAAAGTGCTAGCATTCCTGAGTAATAAGTGTTACTCTAAGTTTTGGGTTTAAGTTTCTTGCAGCGTGCTCAGCGTCAGGAGGCATTCAGTCTTGTTTGCTCCTTGCTTCTTCCTCAAACTGATCCCCTTCAGGATAAAGAGCAGTGATGGACTTGATCTCCCTGACTCCATAATCTAAACTGGAATGGTAGTGTGAGGCACGCACAAGTTCTGTGTTGCTTTTCAAAGTGCTTCTCAGTCACTCAGTCAGTGCTTCTCACGGACTAATGACAGCGGTGCCAACTGATTCTGGGTTTCAGACAGGGTTTCTGTTCCTTGACAAACAGGTTTCATTTTGCAGAAAAGGCAAATCAAGTTTTATGCAAGAGGTTTCTTTCTGAAGAGAGGAGGAGATGTGAACATTCACAGCCTGAGGTTTGCACCAGGAGCTGAACACCCACAGCTGAAGTGGCAGAATCAGTCCTACACATTGAGAAAATGCTCCTGAGTGATTTCTAAAATCAGTGTATTTTGGTTTTGTTGATTATCTGCACTGCTTTTCTTCAGTTCCAGCTTCGTAAGAAGTGGGAGTCTATTGTGTTACTATCCAGATTACCTAACACAGCTTTTTCAGCAACTAGTCACGTAGGCCATTGCAAGTTCAATAAGGGATCAGAGGCACCAGTCAGTTAAAGTTCCCACACTTTTTTTTTTTTTTAAACAAAATTATGAACCTTTATCTCACTAGAAGGATTTACAGATTACACATGACACTGATAGGTAAGAGTGTCAGTTTAATGTCTGACAGGTTGCCTCTCAGAGGACTAAAGCCTGCATTTGCAGAGGGATAGAGATTGTTATCAAATGGTTGTTCCTGTCTCTTTCTTTTATGAAAACTGCCTATATTGTAGCCAAGCGGTACAAAAGCAAAATACTTTGGAAGACTTATTTTAAGGCCAAAACCAAGTACTCAGAAATTTTGTCCTCCAGTCTTCCAGTACATACAAGGTTGTTATAAAGAGGATTATGATCAACTGCTCATCATGTCCATCAGAAGAAGGACAAGCAATCAGCTTACACAGAAGTAAAGAAGATTTAGGCTAGGCAACAGAAAACTTCCTGATGATGGGAAGCAGCACTGGAAGACATAGCTCAGGGATGTTTTGTTCAATTTCTCAAAGCAAAGATTAAGGAAACATTCAGCACTGATGGTTCAGAAGTGCTCAGCCCTGTCTCATTGCATCAGGCAGTGAGGGCTGGGAGGGTGTCCCTGCCAGCTGTGAATTCCTGTGGCTTTGGGATGCACTAGTCTAATGAAGTGAGAGGCTTTTCAGGTAGCCTCACGTTGCTGAGGGATTTGTAGAAGCATAATTAAGTCTTTCAGACATTTTGCCTTTTCAAGCATCCAGAATTTCACCTGATGGACCTCTTCAGTAAAAAGTGCCATCCCTGCATACATGCAGTTTTTTGTCCAGGATGTTTTAGTTCTGAGTGCCACCTGATCTGGGAGGGCAACAGAGAGGGCAGGACTCAGATGCCTGAACAGGGGGGTCCAGTACCCTTAGGACACCTCAGGATATCCCAGCCATGAAGTTTTGTGTCAGCTCTACTAGCTATACATGGATGATTTGGATATTGTAGGATGTTCATACATAGGAGAGGGTGCCTCTGGATAGACAACTGAATCATAGTCCTGAGAGGTCCAGCTTGTCTCTACAGCTGTCAGTCTCACCCTCACCTCTCTACAGATCCTGTTTGAAAAAATGTAACCAGCTCCCAACCTGTCTTCTTCCCAAATGTGTAACTGCTGAGCCCAAAATGTTTTTTTAAAAGGGGGCCTGGTTATTTTTCCAAGAATTGTCATAGTTCCTCAAACCTCCTGTAAATCATCCACAGCAAAATAGACCAGATGTTGCACCCCAAGGAGTCTCTCAGCTGAGAAAGGGGTCATGGTCAGAATGACCATAGTCCACGTGGAATGATGTCCCTTCCCTTTCCCAGGACCTCACAGTGATATGGCATGATGCAGATACTACCTGTGCTCAACTCTTGCTGGCATCTTGGCCCTGCAAAAGTCCTCATGCTTTAAATTACCAGTGCCACCAAAGCAGGCCTCACCATGGTTGGCCAAGCACTGAAAATGTAGAAAGCTGTGATCAGCCAGAGCACAAGACAGAACAAAGCCCATTTTTCCTGGTAATGGGCTGACATCATGCTATGTGCAGCTTGTCACTTGATGTGCAGACTGTAAAGTTGTGATTAGACAAACTTCCCTCACCGTCATGTTCTCACCTAAGAGAGAAACTTGAAAAAAAAAAAAAAAAGGAAAATGTTATTGCAAAGCTATAGAAATTAGCAGAGGGATCCCAGGATCTGTTAGTTCCTGAATTTATTTAGGATGATTTTTTTTTAAACTGCCTCATTTCAGTTTGATGGGTCCCTTTGAGCACTAAGCAGGTCATGTAGCTAAACTAAGCAAGAGCTTGTCTTCTTTATGAACTGCTCTGAGTCACGTTTGTTCTCAAAGGGAACAGTGTCATGCATTAATTGAGTCTCACTGGTTTAATTTCCGATTGACAAGTAAATTACACAACAGAAAAATCTCTCAGTAATACTCTGGTGACAGTCTTCCCAGGTACACATATTTTTTTCTTTCCAGATCAGCACAAACTTCAAATGATGTTGATGTCACACCATCCTGTTTCAATGGTTATTATTATTGTTCATTGTATTATTCTGATTATACTGAATTTTGGCTCTTATTTACAGCTAAATTAACTTTACTTACTTAATACAGCTGTGTGTTTAACACTTAATAAAGTTGTTAAACATTTCAGTGGGTCTGATTTTTCATCAAAAATGCCAAACTGTTAGGTGAGGAATCCAAAAGAAAAGCAGTGTGGACGCAGTTTAAGGGCCAGCGTTTCCTAACTGTTTATGGATGCAGAAGAGAGCTTAGGCCTGTTAATCTCCCCCCAGCCTCCCTCTTTGCTGCTGTCTCCCCTCAGAGAAAACAACTTATCCTCTGGAACAGGGTATTTGTTAATGTGTTAACCTGCAAGCTTACTTGGAGGTTCTAGGTGAGCAGTAACTCACCTAGAACAAGATACAGGACAAGATATGAAAGAGGGAAAACGTGATAGACTAAATTGGAGTCTTGCAACTTCAACACTGTAATTTCCTCCATTGGTATAATACGCAAATGTGCTGCTCCTTCTGTGTTATATGCCACAGCGTGGAGCACATTTTGCAGAACATCTGTGGAGGTAACTCCCTCATTACAGTGCACAACTGAGTATACAGTGGAATTACTTTTGCAAAAATAACACAACTGATTCTTGGCAAAAAAAAAAAAGTCATTGATTAGGGGTATTACTCACTTACTTCACAACACAGTTTTGATGTCATTCAGGAATACATAACAGTAATCTCAAACTATGAGTTTCTATGTTTTCACACCTTGCTTTCCTGGACCAGGGGACAATAAAAAAATAAGTACTTCCTCCTAAGAAACTGTACACTTACATTTTGCTTCACACAGGACACATTTTAATTTAGTAATCTGTATGAATTGTGTTCCTGTAAATGACTGTCCAGTATCTGCTCTGATCATTGTAGCTTAGCTGTGATGGCTACCAAGCAACACATATTTTTGCATTTTCAGATCTACAGCTATGATGAAGCAGGTACAGAGCACAATTAATATATTCCTACTTTAATAAAGAAGAGGGCAGTTTCACTCATCTAAACATGTCCTAAATATATAGGTCTTAGAAAGATGGCCTCTCTGTCCTTGTCATCATACCAGGTGGGAGAAAAATAAACTCCAGGAGAGGATCTGTACTGCAATGTGAAGTCCCTTTTATGTTGTCTGTGCAGCCAGCATGGATCAGAAATGGTGCTGCATTTTCTGTGCTCACCTAGTGACAGTACAGTTACCCAGAGACTGCATCCTTGATCAGAAAAATAGTCCATCTAATCCAGATTTTATACTGCCTGCTAAATGAGAAGAAGTCCTCTAAATAATCCTCTATATACCTATGACTAAAACCTACATTGCTGTACAGAGGGATTTGGAGCACAACTACATAAGAAGCTTTAATCCTGGCATCTCCTATCTTAGTAACTGAAGTATTTTTTTTCTTTTTCCTTTTTTTCCTTTAGATCCTGTATGAATATTAATATGCCAAGGAATTGTATAACATGATGAGCGGTATTTGCAGAACCTCTTTGTGATCTGTAAAAGAGGTGGGGGAGCAACACTGGAAGGTGACACAAAGTTATTTCACTTAGGCTGAGCCAATGCAGAGAAAATAACTCCCAGAAGTTTTGTCCAGCCTGAGCCTGTGGGCAGTGGGATGATAAAGCCCTTGGTGCTCATTAGTGCAAAATCATGCCCAGTGGAAGGGGTAGCCTGAAGCACTCAGTGTGGTGCTTGGTCTTAAATCACAGGCAACAAAGTCAAGGAAAGACTGGAACACGCACTTGGATGTTCAGTGTAAATCAGTAGTCAAATCACAAACAAGATGTTGAGGTACATAAGGAATGGGGTGGAAAACATACCCAGTATTTTAATATTTCAACGCCATGAAGGTTTAGTGATTCACCTGGTATACTGCCCTTGGTTCTGGTCAGCCTAATGCTCTACAGAGACCTAGTCTGTAGAGCTAATTTAGCTTAAGGAGCTTACTCTCCCTAAGATCCTTCTGCAGACAAGAGCAAGCTTTGGTTTTTTCTCCTAGGAGGCATT
Organism: Chaetura pelagica; assembly: GCF_000747805.2. Classification (NCBI taxonomy): domain Eukaryota; kingdom Metazoa; phylum Chordata; class Aves; order Apodiformes; family Apodidae; genus Chaetura; species Chaetura pelagica. The sequence goes on along the minus strand of NW_009951950.1, from coordinate 1,393,125 downwards.
TCAAGCATTTTGCTTGTGATAGGTTACTGTTCTCCACTGTCCTTCAGAATAACCCATTTTTCTCCATTAAAACAGTGGCTAGTTAGCCCTTTGTCTAGCACTACACACAGAAACCTAAGGCACAGTTAATGAAAATTGTTGGGGAAGTTGAGAAAAGGCAAATTAAGATGGAGGAAGCTGTTTGATTTACATAGGGAGCAATCAGGAGTATACAAGCTAAGGAAATCAAGAGCAGACAGACTTGGCATTTTGCCCAACTTTTTAATAATAAGTTTTTACACTGAGAGGCAGAGGATGAGAGAGGTAAAGCTGTTCCACTCCATGAGGGGATGAAGCTTCATTGCCTCGAGAGGCTTGCAAGGATTAATAAAATGTCATCCACTCCGCAACTGAAGAGACTACCAACAGATACACTAGCAAGGGTGAAGAGGTGAGCAGTCTGAGGGCTTGGGTAGCTGTGCTTCAGATTATGACTACACTTCTTAATGTAGCAGCTGGGTTCCCATATTTTCCTTCCTTCCACCAACGAGCAGTTTATCACTGGTTACCCACTCACACGGCTTCTGCATTTCTCCCTGAGGTGTCTGGCACTGCTACCCTTGGAGACAAAATATCTTGTGATCTCCTCAGCCATTTCTGAGCCACTATGCAGTTGCTAGGTATGTCTTAGGTACAGCTGATTTACCAGCTGACTACCAGGTGAGTGGGATGTTGTAAATGAGTTTATGTGGTCTCTTTCAGATATGATGATGAGTATCTGCAGTAATGGCCTGGCAGGAACCCCACTGGAAAGGTGAGGGAATGGGTGACCTTTCAGTCACAGCAGTCTGGTTCATTGTTTGCTCTGAGCTGCACGATCAAGCTTGCTCCTGTGGTTTCTTCAACATCTTCACCACTAGATTGTTTTTCTGTTGTAACTGGGTTACTTTTTGTCTTGTTTTATCCACTGCAGCCATTAAACACAGACACAGAATCAAGCTCCAGAAAGATACTTTGAACCTTGGGCTTCCTTACATGCAGCATCTTTCCCCACATCTGGTGCTCTCCTTTAGGCATTGGCCCAAGCATCTAGAAGGCAGAAGCACAGCAACATTCTGGCAGCACTGGGAAGGTTGGCTCCCTCTTAACCACAAGGCTTTTGGGGTCTTCTCCTTGGCCACACCTTTTCCTGCTGTGCAACTCAGAAGCACAGGACGCACAAAGCTATGCAGCAAATGGCCCCACCAGCCTCCAAGTGCTCCCTGTGTCCTCCCCTCCTTGCTGTCCATCCTGTTTCTTAAAAATGCCACAATGCAAGAGCTTACCCATTGCCCATGTTTCTCTCAGCTCCTTTCAACACTGGTGCTCCCTGCATTTTTCAGCTCTTACAGACCACAGAACCTTCTGCACAGGCAGCTGCATAAGCACTGGTAGCAGGAACCAGAGGGAATCTCTCATTTTGCCTCTGTTTGAAAGCCCCCTCCAAGTGTATTTGTGGTAGGCCTGTCCAGCCTCTGCTGACCCGATACACATGCACATACACACATACAACTTTGTTTGTGGCCCATAATGTTCTCTCTCCAATGCCCGTTTGCTTGTCACAAAAGGGAATTTAGAAAAAGGCAAATCATATCATGCTGCATCTAATTTTAAAATTTCATGGAATTAAAAAACACCTGATTATTTGTTCTAGTCTTTTCTCAGGAGTTACAGGGATAGTGATTATTTCTAATTCCCTGGCTTCACAATTCCCTGGCCCTACATTTAACAGAAGCACTATGTTTGTCCTCTTCCAGTCTTCTTCAAAAAAGACACTAAGCTCTCTGAGCTTCTCAGAATCCTCTGCCAATTTTCCTACCCATGGAGTAATTCTTTCTGTGGTTTCCTTTTTTGTTACTATCAAAAATGCCCTTAAAATGCCTTATTAGTATATGCAAAGAATAGAATTTTATTTTTTTTCTTTTTGTGCCTTAGACTTTCTGATTTTGTCTCTGTATGCTCATGCTGAGGTTTTTTTAACATTCATTTTTAGGTATTTGACCTAGTTTCTATGTTCTGTACACTCCCTTCTTGAGATCACTGAAGAGCTTGTGATTTCACAGGTATCGCCTACTGCATATTCTATCCTTTCTACTGCTGGGATACTTTGAGATACTGTTTCTACTGGGTTTTGTTTATTTATTTATTTTTTAATGCACTATCAACTCTTTCTGGATCTCTTTTCTCCCATATATTTGGTTCCCAGAGGAATTTACCTGCTAACATCCTCTGTATTCATTAAAGTCTGCGGCCTTCAACTCCTTTGCCTTCAGGTTTATGTTACTCTTCCTACGCTCCCTGAGGCTTACAAATCCTGTGACTCTCTCACCAACACTGACCTCCACCTTCACACTTCCTAGCTGTTCCTCACCTGTGGTAGGAGCTGACTTCAGGAGTGTCACCTGGGAGTCTGCTTTCACTGCTGCTGCATGACAAAATGCTGGTGACACACTCACCAAGCAGACTGTGCCCTAGTTTATCATGTTCTTCGTAACTGTTGGAGTGGTTAAAGACCCCTCACAAACCAACCAGCCCTACTTATTATTATTATTATTATTCTGCTAGTTGCTCTCAAAAGAGTCTCAGCTATCAGAGTTTCTTGGTTAGAAGAAAGAAGATGAGTGTAATGGACATGATTTTTTTTACCGTATTATTTCCTGCCACTATTTAGAGATTAGGTCCATCAGCTCTAAACTTTTTGTCTGAGAAGAGAAGTTCGTATCTGCTATTCACTAACCAGTTCATATTCCTCCAGTTCCCTGCCTTCCATTTCTTCCTCATGTATGCAGCCTTATGTAGACTACACGGAGCATCCTAATGGGAGGGGAGGGCAGAGCTCTGGCAGTTGCCGAACCTTCCCTGCTTGTGAGACGTGACAGTTGCACAGAGAAGCTCCTCTTCCCAGGCAAGACCTCTAAGGAAGATTACTTCACCCTTCCAAAAATCACATAAATTATGCAGTAAGTTATTGTTCAACCCAGCAGCCATTATTTTACTATCAGGACTGCTTTCTTCTCCATTTCTTTAATAGAAAACTTTTCTCCTCAAATACAAACAGTTTAAGATTTGATGCTGAAACCATGCTGGATAGCTCAGTTTAGTCTGATTTGATCTTGTCATCTTCATTATGAACTGACCCTACAATCTGAACCAGAAACACAGTAGTTATGTTAAATACCAATAAAATTACATGCAAATACGAAGATTAACTCATTCCAACTTGACTTTTCGCTGCATGATTCTGTCCTCCTCATTCACATAAAAATTATTCAGCCACAAAAAGCCCTTGAGCATAACGTGACATTTACAGCATCTCTAAGAATTTCTTGTTTATTTCTCATAAATTTCCTTTGGTATTAACTGAGTCACTCAGCAAGACACTACAGTATACACATACATTCCATGATTATCTCATACTTTATACATGTGTTAAATTAATTAATTTTCCTAGGCAAATGTCATACCATTTAGTTCAGAGTTGGGAGCCAAATATTTGTGCAGCCATTTGTTACAAATATATGCATAACCACAGAACAATCCTGCTCCATGGTATTTATTAAGTGTAATTTAAAGGGACACTGTCGAGGTGGTTAAGTCTCAACTTTCACATGAGGTTTTTTTCCACCTGATAGTCCTTTAAGGATTCAACTTCAACTCATCTACTCATTTGTTAACTATCCTTACTACAACATTTGGAAAACAGAAGTAAATACAGTCTGACTGTGGTGTAGAACATGCTAGCAACCAACTAATTTAATGTCCTAGCATCACAGAAGGGTTTAATCTCTCATTTAAACATTAATTATCCTTTTCCTTGGCAAGATGTGGAGTTTACCCCATATTTAAGGCAGAAGCATATTAAATAAGAATAGGTACCTCCTTCATAACAAGAACTGAGCTTTAATTCAGTTTAGTTCAACTGAACTTCAAGATAAGACATCCCTTTCTGTTCTAACATAGTTTATCTCCAAACAAACAGACAAAACCCCATCAGGACAGCATCTCTAATTTCAGCAGGTGGAAGACAAGACAGCCATGCAGCATCAGGGCCAGTTGTCTTGATAAATACATTTTCAGGGCACGAAAGCACCTCTGAGAGATAGTGAAGTTTTCTTCTCCTGTCCCCTAGATTAGATCTTACCCATACGCCTCACATATCAATACAAAAACTCTTCAAAGTATATTTGGAGAGAGGAAGAGCAGGTGTGGAGCTATGCAGTAACAAATAGTGCTCAGAGACTTGATAGGCTGAACCAGACAGCTCCATTCAAGCTAAAAGCTCAATAAATCCTATTCCCCTCAGACCACTTATTCTGCAGCATGTTCAACCAACAGGTTTGGAAAGGAGGATGCAACACTTTCCTCACTTATTTTGGCCTTCAATGAGAAAAGCAGCAGTGAAGAGAAGAAGCAGGACCAAAAGCAGAACAAGTGGGAATAAGAAGGGGTGGGTGGAAGTGCAAACCCAAGAAACCAGAAAGACGGGAGAAGGAAATATTGAGAAGACACAGCAGAGTGACAGACAGCAGAGATGAGAGTGGCTGGAACTGTGCAGCTCCTTGGGGAGACTTCTTTTAGGTTCTTGTGAATAGCTACCTTTATCTGAGGAACTCAGACTGGAATCGGCAGACCTGGGTGTTCAGAAGAAAGAGGAGTTATTACACAAACAGAGTCCCAGAAAGCCTGGTTTGCAAACCTTGGTGAAAAGCTGAAAGGAGATGTGATTGCTATCTGCCATTAGGTAAGGAGCAGGCATCGAACAGCAAGACAAAGATGCATTTATTCAAAAGACAGATTATCCAAAACAAGAATGAAAAGGATATGTTTTCCATTAATGTCTTTGGGCTGGAAGTTAGAATAAAGTCCTAATCAGCAAAGGGATTAGGTTTGAGGTGAAACCTCAATTCCTAACATTCATAATTGGCTGATTTCAGTCAGTTTTGAAAAGCTGGTATTGACCAAAGCTTTTGATCCATACAGAGGACCTCATTATTGTTAAGACTGAGCTTGATTAATTTAAGAAGCAATTTCTTGTGTGGTGCCTGCAGTTGCCAATGTCTTGGTCTCTGTGACGGGCAGAATTACTGTAACTCTTGTTCTGTGATTATTCTGGCAGACTTCACCAGTTTTGGGACCACTGCTTGGAAACCCAAAATGTATTTGCTGCTTTGATATCTTACAGTGCCTTAATTTTTTCTGTGGACAATGAGCTATCATATTTGAAGCAGAATGGATGAGTTCTCAAAGCAGCTTTGATCTGTCCTAGATCCTCAAAGCAGCTTGCAAGGATAGCTTGAAAGCTTTTTATTTAAAATAAGTGGCATTTCCTCCCCTCTCATTTTAATTGAAACAGATACTGAATGCAGGGCAAATTGTATTGCAAGCTTGATTGCAGAAAGCAAGAATACTTCTAAACCAGCCTTGATCAATAGCCGTTCTTGGTAATTGACTGTAATCTATCTATTTATTTATTGCCATGGGAGTTTTAAAAATTGTTGTGGTTTTGTTTTTTTTTTTTGGCTGTTTTCTCCATCAGCTGAAAAGACTAAGCTGGAAAATGGAGGATGGGAGGAGAGGGAGGAACCGATCAGTCGTGCAGCCTCCACTGATGGCGTATCCTCAAGGCAACTTGCAAGACTTGGAGAAATGCCGACAGAAATTTTCCTAGGCAGAAGGAAGCAGACAGGCAAGACTGGCTTAACAGAGCCAGGGCTGGGGTTTTTAAGTGTCTTGTGGTGCCTCGTTGGCTGGATGGGAGAGCTTTGACAATGGGCACTGAGATTCAGGCTACAGGCGAGGTGCGTCACTGGTGGGAAGGGTGAAAGATGTGTAGTGACACTGCTGCTGAACCAAACCCTTTGTTTTTTTGTCAGCAAGGGAGTGTGAGAGCATAAAGAGGAAAGTCAGGAAATGTTTGTGACATGGATAGACTCAGCCTCATTGACTTCTTAGGCAGGTCAGGAGCAAAGGAAGGGAAAAAAACACAGTCCAGAGGGAAACAGCTGCCTCCCTTCTTATTGTGGCAATGATTGTGACCCACTGCTTGGCAGTGTCTGGCACTGTCACCAGGTGTCTGGATGCTGCAGTTGAGGAAAATCTCCCTGACTTTCATGGGGCTGTGTGGGGGTGGATGCCCTTTTAGGCTGCTCGTGTTGGAGCGTCATGGTCCCACTGCCACAGAGGCTTCTCATTCCCAGGTCACTTATCTTCACTCTGAAATAGATGTGATCTGGAAGGAGAAATGTGTAATTCACTCTTTGTGGGGTGACAACATAACTTAGAGCCCTTGACTGCATTTTGATGAATGGTGATGGTTCTTCTGAGTGCTGTATTTGTACTTTTCTTCTGCCAGTTTGTTTGGTGTGTTACTGATCATGTTTTTTTTCCTACTCTTCCCAGCAACTACTGTGTGCTGTGTTAAATGTGTGCCTATCGTCTAATTGCATAAAATCTGTATTCTGCTTCTGAATTAAATTAGAGGCTTTTCTGTCAGGTTCATTTTACTAGCATGGCTGCATCTCAAATCAGCCCACGTAAGGAGAGTGAAGAGGAACAAAACAGCTACTTGGAACTGCAGATCTCACTGCATATATGCAGCAGGGGCAACTCAAAAGTGTCTACCAGGCCCAGAATATTTCTTTTCCGTGTACTTGCAGAAGTGTGAGCGACTTAGGAAAGCGGCTCCTCATAGTCTTGCCGACTTCAATGACAGGGAAGTCAGGCTGATGGCAAACATCCCTGAAGAGCTCACACCTTATGTAAAAGAGCCCAGTATCAGATGAGTAGGAGCTTCAAAACGCGTTAAATAGACATCGCAAAGTGAAATACGCCCGTTGAGCTTGTTCTGTAAGAGAGTGAACTTCTCCCATCCAGCTTCCAGGGACTGATGAATTTGTGAGATGATGTGATGAGCTGGGCACAGAAGGGGAGGAAAACCAGCCTGCTGCATGGCCTCTTGCACAAAGGCTGCACCAGGGAGTTAGCACCAGTGGGGGTACCACAGCTCTCACCCTCCACCCTTCCTGACACCTCATTTCCCCAAAAGGCATGGCAGAGCTGAATGAGGTAACACTTGCGCAAATATGCTTTATTAGAACAAGCTGAATTGGAGCCATTAGCCTTGGCAAGATCATTTCCACTAAGAAAACCTTCCAGTGAGACCAGACTGAATGTAACTGCTTTTCTGTTCTCTGTTCTTCCTATGAAGACAGGCTGAGAAAGTTGGTCTTGTTCAGCCTGGAGATGAGAAGGCTCCCGGGAGACCTTGTAGCAGTCTTCCAGGACCTGAAGGGCTTTACAAGAGCATGTAGTGACAGGACAAGGGGGAATGGCTTTAAACTGGAAGTGCGGAGATTTAGGTTAGACGTTAAGAAGTAGTTTTTCGGTGGTGAGGCACTGGAACAGGTTGCCCAGGGAAGCTGTGGATACCTCCTCCCTGGAAATGTTCAAAGACAGATTGGATGGGGCTTTGAGCAATCCAGTCTAGTGGAAAATGTCCCTGCCCATGGTAGGGGGTTTAGAACTAGATGGTCTTTAAGGTCACTTCCAACCCAAACCATTTTATGACTTCATGATTTTATTCCCCACAGCATTGCCAGGAGAAAAATGTTATGGACTATCAGCCATGGAAATTTGTGCTTGATACCTTGTCTTCTTGGGGCAGTAGGCAGCTGCAGCAAAAATGCATTAAGGGCTCCTGGGGTACATAGTCAGCACAGGTCCGTGGCTGCAAAAACACTCAGTTTTCCCTGAGTGAGTTGTCTTGCACATTTCACAGCTGCAGCCAAAAAATATGGTCTGAGCATTGTTTTCTGGCCAAGGAAGAGGTATTTTCAAATGCTTTGTGTTCACTGACTGGTGAAGACAAATGAATGAGGTAACAAAAATCATGGGAAAACATAAGGAATTAGTATTTTTAAGGATCTTTCATTGACATTATCAGTTGACCTAGTCTGCACAGCAATGGACAGCCACGTCAGGATTTGCCCTTTTTCCCTCTGAGCTAAGTATCTCCAGGTAGGGTTGTAGCTCTCTTTGTGTGTCTATGTGTGCTTAACTCCTTTATTCATATCCTCTATGTGATTTCTGTGATGACTGTTGCAGGATTTAATATTTTTCTACGACAGACCTAAGGAAGAAGTTTTTAATAGGTAATACTTTTCTTAATTTCTGGCACCTGATTAAGTGTATCACAGAATCACAGAATGTTAGGGGTTGGAAGACACCACTGGAGATCATCGAGTCCCACCCCTATGCCAGAGCAGGACCACCTAGGGCGGGTCACATAGAAAGGCATCCAGATGGGTCTTGAAAGCCTCCAGAGAAGGAGACTCCACAACCTCTCTGGGCAGCCTGTTCCAGTGCTCATTTTGGATAGCCCAGCCTTAACATAGCCTGTAAAACCAGTCCCAGAAAGAGAATGCAGTAACACATGTGACAGAAGCAGAGACATGTCTTCATAGTGAGGTGACACTAAATTATGCTGATAAAAGTAGAACTTTCCCCATTTCCTCTCCTTTCCAAACTTACCTTTTCTAAACTGACACAACTTGAAAGACCTAGTCTTCCACTGAGACAAATTGACTAAAAAGAGTCTGGAGTCTGTGGCACTTGGTCAGAGTCAAACTCAGTATTTAAAAAAAATAAAATAAAATAAGCTTTTTCTGGAAAGTTTTCAGTTTTTCAGAAGATTACAGTTTGAATACCCTTACTGATTCCAAGTCTGCTAGTAAAAATCCCAAAACAAAGGGACTAGAATCTCTTTTTATTAAGAACACAGTATTTTTCAGGTTTTCCCAGCTCTACCTTCTCTCCTCCTTTCTTTCTCCTTTGAACTGTACAATGAATGCACTTATGTACATCCACCACTATAATTCGTAGAGCACTGTCAGAATATAGATAATTTACTACTGGCAAAAACTGCTTGCCTTTGTTGTCATTAACAATTTTCATTTAATAAAAAGCTTTTATAAAATATTGTTTTCCTGTAGAAGTTTTATTTTTCCCAGAAAAGGCATTAAAATTAATTTGTTTTCATTTGATCTGTATTCTTGAGTGAATGTAGCAAGGAACAAAAAAGATAGATATATGAGAAAAACCCCAAAGAAAAAGTAATAAAGGAAGAAACAATTTTGTTCTGAAGTAGAATACACTTTTTTTTTTTTTTTCCCCTTCACATTTCTGAAAGAAAAAAAATGATTGAAGACTGAAATAAAACACCATATTGCAACCATGCTTCTGGTGCACAACGAAGATGTTCCACAGCTCCCTGTGCCTTCTTTACTGGGTGAGGTGGAAGATCATCCCATTCAGAATTATTTGATCTGAAGGTCAGGCACGATTCACAGGATTTTCTGCTGGAAGTCCACTGGACTCTCTACTGTTTAGTATTGATATTGGAAGAACTTTCAACCACCTCACTATGAAACGTGCCACAAAAACTAAACAGGAGATACCAATTCTGGGGGATAAATGAAACTAGAAGAGGCATGAACTCTTCGTTACTGTGTTATGACAGTGGTTACTATCCCAAATGAGAAGTTGTGCCATTAGTTGCAAGGAGCCTGTGGGAATTCTGCACAAAGCCACAGCTATGCTGGTTCAATAAACTCATAGGGACACCCTGGCACATCCACGTTATAAAATGCTTGGGATCCACCTCCTGAAGATCCTCACTCTCTACTGACAGCTGCCAAAACTTCAAGGTATGTTTTATGACTATACCAGCTGACTCCTGAGCAATGTTTGTAAGGTCCATTAAGGCACATTGAAAGAATATTGAGTGATCACATGAACATGCAAATAACGAGACATGCGGAAGAGCTTCATTGCTGAAGGACTGCAGCATCCCATGCCCTGCAATAACCCTTCCAGAATTTGCACAACTTCCCTTCTCCTTCCCCTTCCTGTTCCCCTTCTCCTCCCCCCTCCCCTTCCCCTTCCCCTTCCTCTTTCCTTCCCTTCCCTTTCCTTCCTTTCCCTTACTCAAACATGTGGGAAAAGATACAAAATTAAAGAATTTTCAGAGAAATTATAGTAAAATCCCCATGTTTTGGCCAAGCACCAATTCTGCCAGCAAACGCTGCGCAAGCCTCCACGGAGGCTGCACCGTGAGCGCGTCCTTGGCTCCTTCAGACTGAACACACCGCCCATGCTGTTCCATGGGCCTCAGTTTCAGGGAGGAGAGGGGATATGTTCTGGGAATATCATGACCTGATGAGTATGAAATACGGGATGGGAGATCCACTCCATCTGTGAGACTAAGAACATAAAACAACAGAAGTGCAGCTCCTCCGAGGCAGTGGTAGGGCATATCAGAATTGAAATACTTGGGTTTCAGGTAACTATTTTACCCATAAACTCATTTTTCTGTAAAAAACCCAAGCAGTTCTAATTAAAAAAACCCAACATGTATTTGTGAACAGCTCTATGTAAAACGGGGGAACATAAGGTGGCATGGCTGTGGTTCTGTGGAACAGGCTTTGGTGGTGACCTGGAATGCGTCCTCCCTTATTAACAAGGAAAATGTTACTTGCACTAAAGGAAGGCACAACCCTCCCCCCCCGAATCTATCCGTGAGAAACTCTCAGCCTGTTTTCTGTTTGAAATTTAAATCCCACAGCAACACCACCCACGACACGAAACGGATGTGATTACGATTACGGTCCCTTTGATTTCCAATTAAGACACGATTTAAATGTTCACCTTCCCGCGCGAAACGCAAAAGCAGGTGCGGAACGCGGCGCTGGGAAACCAGGGAAGTGGGAACCCGCTCACCTGGTTTCGCCATCCCGGGGATGGGGCTGAACATGCAAAAAAAACCCAACAAAACAAACCCAAACCACGACAAACCCCAACAAACACTAAACGCGAAAAGAGACGTGAGCGCATCCCCGCCCACGCGTTATTTTTTTTGGGGGGGGGGGATCACGGTGAGAGCGAGGGGAGCTCAGGGAGCCACCAGGATCTGGGACGGAGGGAAACCCGGGGACGTTTGTGGAGGAGCCAGGAATAAACCCCCTGGGAAACCGAAACGAACGGATCCGCATTGATTCCTAACCTCGGCCCGAGGGGCCCGCAACCCCTGGCTCGCCCCCCCCCCGCCC
>NW_009951950.1:1370463-1381446 GCF_000747805.2 Chaetura pelagica | reverse complement strand
AGCTCCCGGCGGGTGTGGGACCCTCCTCTGGGCCTGCCGTGGGAACGAGGATGCTCTGCAGCCAGGCCGGCACCTGGCAGCTGCCCTGGGGCAGTTCGAGCTCTGGGTTTGCCTTTAACCGAGCAAGACTGGGAGAGGCAGATACCTTCAAAATAAATGTAAAAAAATTTTATTTGTAGAGGGGAGGGGAAACGCAGGAGATGCTGCTGTGTGTTTTCAGAGTTGCCAGCACCGTTAGGTACCAGTGGCAGCCTGTGAACATAGAAGATGGTATTTTTATCGTGAGCTGTAAGAGCAAACAAAAGAGAAGGCTGCCATCACTACTTCAAACTTGCCCGGCAAGGACAGTTAGAAATTTGCTGAGTACAATCTGTACTGTGAAATACTGCAGGAGGGAAGGATGGATTTGGGCATGGCCCTGTAGCTGGTGCCTTTAGGAGGCCATGAAACAGGAAGGGAATCTGTCACACTACGAACATGTGGCCATTAGAGCCCTCATTTCTGCAGTCTGACTGCTGGGGCACTTTGCTAGCTCCTGAGTCTGGTCCTCCCCATGAGAGCATTTGGGAGGTGATAATGTAGCTCAGGGACAATTTGCAAATGATTTGTCAAGACATATGTATTAATGTCAATCATAACATGAGCGTCACTGCCCCTTCAGTATGAGACTTCTCCACGTCATTAGGTTGTCTAGAACCTACTTCACGAGCTATGAATCAGTTTGCATTGTGTGGCCCAGTGTAAAACCTTTGGCAGCTCTCTAAACAAACAGGACAGGCACAATGACAGCTGCCCAGTTGCTGGTACAGAGGGCATGAGATTGCGTAGAAGTAGCTGAACTCCCCAGCCTCACTTGGTGTGTCAGTATTGCACAGGTGTGTGCAAACGCAGGACCTCTGTGCAGGAGCAGCCCACCTTACAAGCAGTGGGGATCTTGCAGCAAATCTTCCCCACCAACAGCAGGCTGGGTGCCACTGTTTTAGAAAAAAAAAGAAAAAAAAAAAAAAGAAAAAAAAAAAGGATCTGGTGGTGAATACTCAGTCTCTCTGGCTAAATTCAAATTTGTATTGTAAAGAGTTGGTTGTGTACATCACACTTCAGGTAGCTGCTGAGTGGGTATTAGCAGTAGCATTGAAATAGGTGTGTACCATTGGTATCTGCTGGGTGGGAGCAAAATAGCTCAGCGGAATGTTATCCATGACTTTATTGTTCTTCAGATTTCAATGTATCTTAGTTGTTAGGGATTATTGTCTTTGGAGTATTGACTCCAGAGCAGTGAAGATGCTTTGTGATAAACATGGTGCTTCCTTTTTCAGAGGAAAAGCACCGTATTTGGCTTCACATGCCTGGGAAGAATTACATATAGAGAGCATTGAACACCTAATGCTGAAGTACCCATCGGGCATATAAATATTATGAAAACTAAAGGTGTGAAAACCAAGTCACATTAGGCAAAAGACAGCACTGTAAAACCATGGTTATAGTGTTGTCAGGGCTCCAAATTGCGATTTCTGACAGTCCTTGAGATAGTGGAGTTAATACTGATAACTTGCCTTTCTTGAAAGGCTTTACTGATCTCCACTGAGCTGTTGGCTGTTAAATTTAATTTTATTTGTATGTAGTTCCACAAATGAGAGGCTCAGAAGAGCATATTTAAAGGGGAAAAAGTGTAACTGCAATAGAAGAATTGAAAAAGAAGAAAGTATTTTCACCGTGAGTACTCCAAGCATTGCCATCAGTGCCTCTTACTGCACAAAAATAACAGAGCAAAGCATCCCCTGAAGAAGGACGGGCAGGGGACAGGCAGCCCTTGGTTTATCATTATGGGTATTAATTCCACTGTTACCACTATCTGAGCTACTGCTGCAATCCTCTTTTCTCTGCCCCTAATGCTTCCACCAGCCTCATATATAGGCCCATGAAAGGCAGTGGAAGAGGTATACAGGAGGTTTTGTCTACTTTGGATGTGTTTAATAAGGCAGCTGGGCTGTTTCCAGAAAATCAGAGGTTTGGGGTAGTTAGAGACCCAGAGTCTAATTGCAGGGCAGCAGGGACTGCACTGGAAAATGGGAAGTGGTAAATCTTTTCACAATGCCTAGGTCTCTGGATCTAAGATCCACTGGCCCTTGTATTACCCCTCCGTCATGGTTATTACTTCTAGTTAGCTCTACCGGGAATGCTTGTAGGAGCAGAAATGCTTCCAAGCTGGCAGGGAGCAAGGGCAGCACGGCTGAGCCGCTCACAGCCGCCCCTGGTGCCGGCACTGCGCAAGGCAGCAGCTGCTGGCTGACTTTTACTCTTTTTTTCTTTCTTTTTGTTTTTGTTTTTTTTTTTTTAAATATTTTATTTTTGTTTTTGTTTTTGGGGTTTTTTTTAAATTTTTCTTATTCCCGTAACTGTAACCGCATGGTGGCCAATTCAGCACCTTTCCTAAGAGCGATGTCCTGCATAGGTGGGACAAAACTCTTGCTGCTCGGGCATCGCAGCTAATGAGACTGGAGGAAAACACAGGAAGGTAACAAGATGTTTTTAAAATAGCCAGAGTGATTCCTACGGTAATGTAAGGTAATGTTTCCTTTGTGCTAAGTGAAGAGCAGGGACGAAAGGAACAGGCATAGCACAAGCAATGCCATGTTTGATGTTTGATTTGATGGGATGGAGAAGAATGACTGCTAGCAGAAGGCACAAGGAGCATAAAATATTTACTGTCTACAAAGAGAATAAAAGGAACCACCCCTATTTTTTCAAAGCTGTTTAAAATAAAAATTACAGTAGTTTGTCTACACACAAGTCTACCCATCAAGTAAACCTTCTTCTTCACCTTCTTTAAAATTCCTGTTCTTGAACAGGAGTCCAAAGATAAGCTGCTCATCAGCAGAGCCTGTCATGTTCACATGTGGGTAATCAGGAGATCTAAGGATAGCGCAGGCTGGTATTTTGAGCACAGATTAGCCCATCTGCTACTCACTTGCGAGGCCTTCCTCCTCAGGGGGCTGGTTAATGGGCAGAAGTCAGGGCTTTCCCCTTTGTGGAGGCTGGGAAGGCTGTAGTCTGTCCTGGCAGTTCTTCTGCCCCTTGGCAAGGCTCATGCTTCTCCATCCTGGCAGCTGTAGAGAGGTGTGCCCTTGTCTGCTCAGCAGTGGCAGGATGTGGTGCTCACACATTATTTACCATCTTGTTGGATGAAAGAGTTTATTAATTTATTTATTTTCACAAACAGTAACTCATGGGTTACCTGTTTGAAAATTCCACTAACTGTTTTGTACCCTTGAAATGGGAATTCCTCCTTTAATTTGCTCTTGCCACTGAAGCCAATGTTTAAGGGCCCCAGGGAGACCTAGGCATTGTAGCTTCTGTCTGCAGAGCCCAACTGACACTGGAACTGTTCATTAGTGAAATTTTCAGTTTTGCCCATGCAAGTTATATGTATATTACCTGATCTTTATAATGGTATTTAATCCTGCCTGTTTTGGAAACATAGCATATAATACATTTACTGCAGAAAAATGTTTGTTCATCCACAGTCTGGACTATGCTAAGGATGATGTTGGTTGCAGTGCAACAGCATCAGTACTTCCTTTGTTAGTGTTACTTGTCCACCTCTTGTTGTCCAACGCAGCTGTCCCTTCTGATACCAAAATGATGTTCTTGCCATATATCAGCAGCTAGCTGACAGGAGCACATAGTCCTGTGGGTAAGTTTTACCAGGTGCTAGGTCACCAGTGGGGATTGTCATGCCTGAGGTTTGAAATCCTTGGCAAAGAAAATTCTTTGCAGCAATTCTGTGTGGCATTTCTCAGAGAATCAAACAATGAGTATATAGGTCTCAAAGGGAAAATACATCCTTGAGAAGACCAGTTTCTGTTGCAAACTTTATGAAATTCCGCATCTTCCTTGTTTATTGCAGGAGCTTGGAATTGCCCTCAGCTGTGCTACTCTTGCAGTCTCTCTGTTTCCTGGCTTGAATATTTTCTGCTGCTCTGAAATCATTGGTGCCAAAATGGGACACCGCTTTTTCTTGACAGAGAGCTTGCCAGTCTCTTTATAAGTAGGCCTGCATGCTGTGCCTTTCCTTCTTCCACTTCCTCCTTCCCCTCAGCCCCACACCCTGAGATCTCGCCGTTTACAACCCCAAAACCAAACCTTCCTTTAGCTGCCCGTCAGGGTTGCATTTTGGACTCTGTCCTTTATGTCCTCTCTTGTCTTCTCTCAGACTGGACCAGCTCAGGCAGTAAGAGCAAGCTTGTAGCTCTGCTCCAAGCTGTTAGTGTTGATGCACTTTTTTTTCTGTGACATGTTAGAGGGGCACCACAGTGGCTGGCAAAAATGTCTTACCGTAATCTTCCCTTTTACAGTAGCACTTAACATCTGAACATACTAAAACCTCTGCAGCAGGCCAGGGATGATAAAATATTTGATAATCAGTAGCTGAAATAGGGCTTTTCACTAGGCAGTCAGTACTAACTTTGTGACAGATGCTACCTATAAGTATTTTAGGAACTTCAGCTGTTTGCCTTGTCTCTAGTGTTGACCCGTGCTTTCCACAGGGCCAGAGGTCACATGGATTTAACTGGTACTGTGTGCAGCATTTGCATTTATTTCCACTGCTTAGCTGATGCAACTGGGAGACTATATCAGCAGCCTTGAGTAGTCCGTAAACACCACACTTCATCCTGATGCAGGATTTGAGCAGGACCTCCACAAAGCAGCTGCTGTTCTCAAGGTGGGAGTTAAAAAATGGATACAGGGAACAGAACTGGACTCCTACCAGCGGCTTCTGTCATAACTCTCTGTGAGACTTGGCTAAAAGCACATAGCTCCTGAGATAGTGTGCATCACAGGGCTCCTCCATCACTCCAGCTGCTGTGGCTAGAGGTTTCCAGATCTGTTTGGTTCAGTTGAAACCTATAGCTCCCTGATGAGTTTGCTGTGACTCTGTACAAGAGTATTAAAGAGCAAGATGGAGAGAGCATGAGGCAGTGTTCCTCAAGTACTGCGGTGGCTGAGTTTGCAAAGCCAATAGCTGCAGTAAGAGAATACTGACCTTTGCATTAGTCACTGTTGGATGTATCCTCAATATTTATTTCAGGCTCACCGCACAGAAAATGGCAGCTTTGTTCAGCAGATCTGCAGCCTGCTCAGTTTAGCTGCATTAGGACAGCAGACACAGCAAAGCTCTTTCCCCTCTTTTAGAAGTCATTTATTATTATTATGGAGGTAACATGATGTTCTGTCACTATTTTAGGCTGGATGTGGTCAGAGTTCATTAGCTGAAGTTTCCCAAAAGTAATTTTTCTCTTTTATGATTTGTGATGATTCAGTTAGAATTCCTAAACTTTCTTTTGTTTGTTTTTAAAGAAATGACCAGTTCAGATCTTTAGAAGAGATTATTCTGCACATGGATTTAGATACTTTTCATGGGGAAGAGGCTTGTAAGTCATTCTGTGATTAGGAATCTGAAGTTGTCTCTCTATCAAACCTTAAAAATTTACAAGAATGCCACAAAATATTCTTAACAGAATTGCAGCTGTTGTGTTTGGTTTTTTTTTCACATAAAGATGTGAACAGTATTGTGATTTCATCCCTAAATCTTGAAAAATTTCAAGCAGGAGGAAACCTGGATTACTTTGGTGAACATTTTACCACACTGTAGCTCACCAAACTCTGGAAACAGATGAACATCAAATGCTTCTAGAAGAAACTTTGAGGACATGAAAAGCTTTCCTTTGCTCAGGAAAACTGTCACCCTCACTGTGCTTTGATAGCTATGCCTTTGTCCCTAACTCATGCTTTGGTAATAGGGGGAAAATCATTAAATGCTTGCTGTGTCAGAAAGTGGGTCTGTTCTGTAACACCTTCTGTATAAATCAGATGTTTCTGCCTACAAATTTTCCTTTTAAAACTCAGCTTGACTATAGTTTTTCCCCATTTGAACTGATAAATGCAGAAATCTCCCTCCCACTGTGATTTCTCCCCAACTCTTTTATCAGCTTACTGTGGAACAAAATTATTATAAAAGGCAATAAAAGCAGAAAGGGCATCTCAATAATGCCCAAAGGAGAGGGAGAAAAACATCCCAAGTGCAGATGTGTTGTAAAGTGGGTGCCAAACCCCTTCAGTTCCTGTCTGTTCCAGGGTCCTGTATCTGAGAATGTGCCTGTGGTCACTTCTTCAGGGAAGGGTGCTGATGGCCACCTGAAAAGCTGCTCCTAATTCCCAAATATCAGTGCTTATACTGCATGTTGAAGTATGAAGTTTTGTATCACACCTAAAAAACCCGTGCTGATATGAAATATTTTATTTTGGACATTGTTACTGCAAATATGCATCTCTTTTTTAATGTGGTTAAATTCCTGGCATTGTAAACATATGATTGAGAATGACATTTTTCCTTTGTATAACTCTTCCCATTGTATTACTTGCCATGTAATATTGCTTCTTTTCAAAACATTGCTTACCTTTTAAATATCTTATTACTCCAAATCATTACTGTCCCAGTATGTGAACCTTGTCTCATTTTGCAATGTCTATTTTGAAGGCTGCTGGCTAGCCTGGATTTTGTTGTGGTCATTGATTACTTTGGTATTAAAAATAATAATTTATAAAAATAGTAAGTAATTTATTGTTTTTCATACCACTGTCCTTGCAAAAGGACACAAGGGGCATGGAAAAAGATTTTAAGCAAAGGTTAAGCTAAGATAGTGATTGAGCTGTTCACGTCAAGGGCAGCTCTTCATCCTGTGACATTGGATGTAGAGCACTGTAAGGCAGGTGAACAGTTCAGATTGCCACATGCAGTGTGCAGTAGCTTGTCTATAAGCACATTGGATGTTATGAGCCGTGAAGCTGAGTAGCTGCCTTTCAGATTCCTCACTCTTTCTTATTGGCAGAATGAAATAACTACTTGGTTACTTTCCAGTTTTGCTGCTTAACTGCTTGCACTTGTTCCCAGAACTGCTCTTAACTGTGTTACATTATCTTGGAGTATTTGGATGTTGCCATGATAAAAAACAATTATCTGTTCATTTTCTTTGTTGCTTTTCTTGGCTATTTTTTGATTCCAGATAGTAACTTAGAGTTGTCTACACCTTTGGGGGGAATAGTGGTTTAAATATATATATGTATGTGAGAATGAACGTTGCTCAGTCTTCCAAATGAGAGATAATTTTGGCCTGTGTGGACAATTGTGACTTTGCTGACCTATCTGCTCTGGTGCTCCTATAAAAATTACGTTGTCCAGTCTTTTCCTCTATCTTGGGCTTTCTCTATGCTCTCCCATAACATAAGTCACTCCCCCTTCAACCTCATCTTCCCTCATGTTCGCTCCGTCTCAGGCCGAGGCGGGGCATAGCTGTATTAAGTCTCCATCTCCCCTTACTAGGTGTGCTGAGGTGCAACTACCCTGTCACCCTTCTCCCTCTTCCCAGACAAAGTGTTTTGAGGGTCTGGGAGAGCAAGGAAGGGAGGAATAGCAGAGCAAGAGGAGTTAACAAGTCAGGATTGCTTATCATTGGAGGAAGGGTTAGTAGAGCTTTCTGTTGGCTTTTCCTATTTCCCTGTCCTCTTGAGTGAGACTGATGTGTGGGGTCGTTAGGGATTGCTGCCCAAACACAACTCACACTGGCTGCTTCCATTCGAGGCAACTGGCTGGCAAAGCAGGCAGGAGGGACATTCCCACAGACAGGACTGATATTCATGTGAGGCCAGAGGCTTTTCTGCATCACTTCAAGACTGGCTCCAGCCCCAGTCAAGAAATGAGAGTAGGCAAAGACAGGTTTCTTTGGAGTGGGTTGTGCATATTTTTTTTAAGCACTCTATCCTTAATTGCCTGAAAAATATTAATAATATAAGGAAATAACCACAGAGACATTCTTTTGAAATAAGGCCAGATGGAATAAATATTCTGTCTTTTGATTCAGATTCATCCTTCCAAAATTCAAGTGTATTCACTAATACAGAGCTATTTATTTTGTACTCAGGGACGCAAGTGTAAATAAGATCAATGACATAAGTAATGAGATCAAGCTGTTCTCTGGGCACTCCTGAACCATTTCCATTTGTCATCTGGAGATCTGTAGAAAAGGCTTTTCCCCTCTACCTTTTGCACCAGTTCTCATGGGTGACTTGCTTCTTTCTGCCACACACATCAATCCTTGTTGCAGGGAAAGAGGCAGGGGGAAAGGGCCAGCATGATGCCATCTCTCAGCGTGGGTAGGTTACTGGGATATTTTTCCATTTTTGTCTCTAAGGCTGGCAAATTGACCACTGAAATATGTAACTTGACTTGCAGCATTCCAGTTGTTACAGTTTTCCAGACTCTCTATTAAAGTAATTATAGAATCAGTTTTAGTTAAATCTTTAGGATTTAAAAACAAGCACACAGATTTTAATTTTTTCTCTTTTTTTTTTTTTCCCCAAACTTTTGAGGGAAAGAAAAGTTCCAGAAGTCACAGCATTGGGGTTTCTGCAATAATGTTGCTATGCTGGTTGCAGAAGATAAACCCGGGGTTGGAGGTGAACCGTTACCTGGTCAGAAACTGAAACCTAAATACAGTGTGTTTCCTGAAGGGATGGGAAATGATGCTCCTGCTTGGGTAGCATTTGACAAACAGGTATGTAGAAATCTGTATCTGTATGTTTTTTATGAATAGCTACATTATTACAAAGATGACATAAAGGTGACATTCAGTTAGTCAAATACTTCTAGATTAGATTATCTCGTGCATGCTAAAGCCCCTCCAGATAGACAAAAAGAGTTGTAACTTCTATTTTTCCATCATATTGGTACATTAAACAATTAATGTAAACATATATCATGCCATACAGCAGCATATAAAAGCATGTATGTATTGGGATACATCTCATACTGGATATAATAAAAATAATGAAGTGGTTTATATATTACTTTTTTGTGAAAACGGTGACATTAAAGGCAGTATTTGGCAGCCTGGTAAGCATGAGTAAGGCAGGCCCTAGTCCAGAAGAAACTGTGCATGGGCACTCAGGAATCATTAACGACAGTGGAGTGTTACAGGCTCAGAATTCACTTATGTTATCGTGTTTGTTTGCTCAAAGTCCTGTTAACTTTTGTTGGATCTATTAATGTGTTATATAGGTAGATTGTGTCTGTTTTAGACACAGGAATCTAAGATTAATTATTTTTTTTTTTGTAAGAATGTAGTGACACCTTTATAGTTAGAGAGTAATAAAGTAACTATAATCTGGGATGATATTAATTTTGTAGCACACTTTCATTATTTGCCATGTTTAAATTTACATTAAATTATACTTAGTGATGTTTTATTTCTTAAGCAAAAAGCCTACAATCAAAGAAGAAAAATTATCCAGAAAAAGAAATCATTCAGTAGATCACAGAAATGTTACATGACTAGATGATTATGGTATTTAAATATTGGGAAGAATGGCTAATCTCTTAATTTTTGCTTTAAAAGAAAAGCTGTGCAGGTAATTGTAGTACAATTATGCATTCAGTTCTTTGTCAGACCAGAACTGCTCCAAGAAAATGTAAAGCTTGAACAGATACATGTGACTTCAGTTAGCATTACCTCAGAAGTCCTTAGTATTGCTCACATAGTTTTCAGCAATGTGCTCCAGGATGAATTTTTCTGATGTGCTAGAGTATTAAGGCTTCAACCACTCATGCATTTGCTTTGTCTGCACCCGTATTTCATCAAGGTTTGTGTTGGCTTCTCAGGGCCATACATAAGTTAGCAGGACTTAGACCCAAGTTTAGGAAATAAAGGTATTAGGTAGGACCCAGAGGGGACCTGCCACTGAACATGGCTGATGAAATGAACCAGCTAGCCTTTCAACATTCCTTCTCTAATCAGTATATTCCTCCACAGGGCAATACAGGGCAGGACCCTGCGTGTTCAGAATTGGACTCAGGAGGCCTCACACATTTGTATTAATTGCAGTCAGTTAAAGGGTACTACCCAACTAATTTAGCTTTCCCAGTTAAGAGCCTAGAATGCAGCTATGTCCTCCGGTGCTGCACTTTGTGACTCAGCAAAATTAACTTAATGAAAACTGATTTGAGTAGGTGTTTATCTTTTCAATGTAGTCTGCTTTCTTACCTTTTTTCTTTGGTTTCTAAATTTCAGCAGTTCCATAGTAGTTGGAGGAAGGATGGGTGTAAAACTAAGAAGGTTAAAAAATAGTTTTTGCAATTCGATATGCCTAATAGGAAGCAGTTCTAAGTTTAATTTCTTCTACAATTAAGTACACACACAAAGTCTCCTGGACTTGGAACACATTTTTTAATTTGACTACCATAGATGCCAGGGAAACTTTGTGTCAATTTTACAAAATGCCACAGAGATTATTCTGTATTTGTTACTTTTAGTTTTCACATGTAACATTTAATTTTTTTTTAAAGAGTGGGGTGGGAACATTGCACAGGGCATGTATTAGATGAAACATGAGTTAGAAAGTGTTATATTTCAAGTACTTTTGAATTTAACTTTGCTTTAAAATGAAAAGTAAGTAACCTTCTTTACTGTTCCTTCCCATTCTCACCTTTTCTGAATCATCTGTTTTGATCGGCAAAATTGCAGTTGGCTGCTGCGTATTATTTCATACACTAACATGTTGATAAGGGTATAAAGATAATAAAGTTTAAGTGCAAAAGAACTTGGACAAACTCCTTGAATGGAGTAAACCAGGACGTGTGTGTTCAGTGAAAGAAATAATTACAGTGTATTTAGGACCTGATTGTGCAAATGAGCAATTTTGCCTGACTGGTGTCTCACAAGACAACCATTCTTAGAAAAGATAATTGACAAAATTAAGAACAACTAGTAAGCAAATAGGGCATGTGAACAATGTGTTTGTCAAACAACTATATTCTACTGGGACTAGGATAATAGGGAGAAGAGAGTACAGCATCTATGAAAGTTTCCAATGATTGCATGGCTTCTCAGCAGCTGGGCAGGGAATGAAATTCAGCTCCTTGTCTGCTGA
>NW_009951950.1:1348306-1370405 GCF_000747805.2 Chaetura pelagica | reverse complement strand
GCTGAACCCCAGGATGTTCAGACTGGGATATAGTGGTTCCATCACAGTACCTTATGAGACCCCTGGAGTATTCAAGAGATTTACAAAATAGAAGCTGGAGGCCAGGAAGGATACCTTGGTCACCAAATGTGGTACTCTACACCAATGTTTAGACAAATGGAACAAAGAAGCGATGTTAAAGGATGATATAGAGCTGTGTTGGCTCTGTTGTATGTCAGATGTTCTATCCAGTGTTTTTGTGTTTGATACATGAAACAGTGAAATCCACAGTTAAAAATAACATGTGGCCAGAATGAATTTTTAAATATTTTCAACTATTTAATTTGTAGGTTGTTCAGAAACTTACACATTGTGTTACTTAAACAAACCATAAATGGTAGTGTCTAGATTCTTTTGTGTGAAGATTTAATGCCATCAGGTTTAACAGGTAACAGTGATGTCATTTGATTATAATTTAAATTCTCTAATAGTGGTTGGTCACAGTGCAGGAGAGTTGATGTGAAAAACATTTCTGTCATATTATTTGGTGCATGGTGAAAATCAGTGAGTTCTCAGCCTTTGAAATAGTTTGCAGAAACAAGAGTTTGTCTCATCTTGCATTTACCCTGCCTGAGAGAAAGGAGAGTGGCCTATTGAGAATCACAGAATGTTTAGAGTTGGAAGGGACCTTGAAGATCATCAAGTTCCACCTCCCCTGCATAGACAGGGACCCCTTCCACTAGAACAGGCTGCTCAGAGCCTCATCCAACCTGCCCTTGAACACCTCCAGGGATGGAGCCCCCACAACATCTCTGGGCAGCCGGTTCCAGTGTCTCACCATCCTTACACTGAAGAATTTCCACCTGGTCTGTGACCTAAATCTCTCTTCTTTCAGTTTACAACCCTTACCCCTTGTCCTCTCACTACAAGCCCCTGCAAAAGACCCTCCCCAGCTTTCCTGTAGGCCCCCTTCACATACTGGGAGGCCACTATGAGGTCCCCCCAAAGCCTTCTCTTCTTCAGACTGAACAACCCCAACTCCCTCGGCCTGTCCTCATAAGAGAGGTGCTCCAGCCCTCGGATCATTTTCATGGCCCTTCTCTGGACACGCTCCAACAGGTCCACATCTTTCTTGTGCTGGGGGCACCAGAGCTGGACGCAGTGCTCTAGGTGAGGTCTCACCAGGGCAGAGTAGAGGGTCAGAATCACCTCCCTGGCCCTGCTGGCCACACTTCTTTTGATATAGCCCAGGATGAAGTTGGCCTTCTGGGCTACACCTGCACATTGGTGGTTCATGTCCAGCTTTTCATCCATTAGTACCCACAGGTCCTTTTCCACAGGGCTGCTCTCTAGTGTGACCTCCCCCAGCCTGTATCCTTATCTTGGGTTACTTTGACCCAGGTGCAGGACCCTGCGCTTGGCCATGTTGAACCTCATGAGGTTCACCTGGGCCCACTTCTCTAGCTTGTCCAGGTCCCCCTGGATGGCATCCTGTCCCTCTGGCATATTGACTGCACCACCCAGCTTGGTTTCACTAGCAAACTTGCTGAGGGTGCTCTCAGTGCCACGGTCAATATTGTTAATCAGGATATTAAACAGCACTGGCCCCAGCACTAACCCCTGAGAGACACCACTTGCCACTATTTTCCATCTGGATTTAGAGCCAATGCCACTACCCTCTGGACACGACCATCCAGCCAATTCCTTATCCACTGAACAGTCCACCCATCAAACCCATATCTCTCCAGTTTAGTGAGAAGGATGTTGTGGGAGACCATGGCGAAGGCCTTGTAGAAGTCCAGGTAGATGACATCCACTGCTTTTCCCTGGTCGACTGATGTAGTCACTTTGTTGTAGAAAGCCACTAGGTTGGCCAGGCAGGATTTGCCCCTGGTAAAGCCATGCTGGCTGTCCTGGATCACCTCCTTGTTCTCCACATGCCTTAGCATGTCTTCTAGGAGGATCTTTTCCATGACTCAAATGTGTGTGGGAGCAGGATGGAACCCCGTTTAATGCTTGCCTCCCTACACATACCACAGCAATCATAGATAAAGGTAGATAATGCACTACTTGCACATTTTCTTAAAATTGGTCCTGGTCATTAAAGATCATAAATGATACCAAGAAATGCAAAATTGTGTAATGGTTTGCTGAGTTTGAGTTGGGATCTCGAGACATAAAGGCCACTGTAGTAAACCACTGAGCACCTCACCTGTGCAGGTTTTTTTGTTGCATTATTGGTATTGCAAGAGACCATGAAGACCAGCTGATATACTCTCCCAGATTTTCCACTCGCTGAATTGCAGAACCAGGTAAGTTTTGAAATGCAAATAGTGCACAGCTCAAAATGACTTCTGAAAAATGTAATTTCTTTCTGATAATCTTCAGCACCATTCATTAGACAGCTTTCAGGATCTCCTTAAAAAGAACACTCCTTTCCACTTACCTCAATGGTAAAGGCACCACTGTCATAATGCAGTTTAGTTTTCAGCATTTCACTGAGTAGAAGTCTAAAATTTGCCTCAAGACCTAGGTAGCTCACTGTGCTATCAAAAGTGCTTTGTTCAGAAGATTTTCCAAACAGCCTGCTGATAGTTCTATATTTGCTTTATTTCATTACTTTAGTAGAGTTCCATCTCTGCTTGTATGTTGTGATAATAAAAATGCCAGTCAAAGAATTTTAGATTTATGTGCTTTAATGTGGATTTCTACTCTAACATTTCTGAGAAATAAATCTACCTCCTGAAATCCATACCTCTACCTTTAGTTACTTATAATCTATATAAGTTTATTTTGTTGACATATTTTGCAAAAACATTGAAGATTTTGCTGCTTTAAATTTATTTGTTGTTTTTATTAGGTATTATCTTTTGATGCCTATTTTGAGGACGAAGTGCCTGACAAAAATCAAGAGCCTTATAGAATCAGATATTGTAAAATATACTTCTATCTTGAAGATGATACAATCCAAGTGCTTGAACCCCGAATGAAAAATAGTGGCATCAATCAAGGTATCTATTTTTTATAGCACTTCCCCCCTCCTCCCTTTTATATCTTCAGTACAGTCTTGGCCCATTCTAATGGATATATAACATGATGTCTTATAGTTAAAATGGGCTGTAAGCAAACAGCTATAGATCATAATGCTAACTTTCTTATTGTCTTAGTTTCTGAAGATGTAGGTTTTGCAAGGCAGAATACCCTCCCGCACCCACATGTACCATTTTTCTTAAACATACCTGTTTGAAATAAAAAGATAGTGGGCCTGTTGTCAGTATTGTGTCACTTCTGCCAAAACAATTTGTCTTCTAGATCTCCATTCCTGATCCTCTGTTCCTCCCATCTTGGCAATGACAGTAAGTTCTGTAGGTGCAGCTTTGTAATTGTTCGTTAGCTGCTGCAGTATCTCTGCTGTTGATGAAGGAGAAGGCTTTTTGTGACTGCCTGTTGCTCCTGTTATGATTAAAGTGACCTTGGCACTGTAATTTTTCCTTGACACCTCTAAGTTAGATGCTGTCTTACCTGAGTGTCACATCACTGCACTTAGGCCAGCCTGAGGACTTTTGGAGGAGGATGTACTGAGCTGACTTACTGGAGTATTAAGGGACTTGGTTTACTTTAAGAAAATGCAATCTAGTGGTCAACATCCTGTTGCAGAAGGCGAGCACAGCTGCTACTGCTTGGTGTTTATGGGTCACTGCCAGAATTAAAAAAGTTTTCAAGGGATTTAGTCCAGATAAGCAGGATGTCTTGGGAAGACTGCGCCTCCCAATCCCAAAAGATATTTTGTGTATTCTGGTGGATCTTAGTATAGCAATGTTCAAAAACAAGTTAACCATTTAACTACCATATTCCTTTTCAAGATCAGCAGATGCTGTCAGTTTCTCTGTCTACAACGTAGACAGAGTAGTATTTAAGAGGTGTTACCTGCATCATTACTATTAGACCTGAGATAAAAGTACTTGGAAGTCTTTTCTTAAACTAGTACCTCAGATCCCGTTCTCCCTGTGTTGAGTGGTTCTTCTTGCCAGAAAGTAAGAACTGATTTTGAATTCCGAGGAACCTTGTCCTACTCCTACCTGAGAAGTGCTTTTTCAAGACCTAAAGAAAAACAGGTTGAAGCTCTTACCCTGGGAACTTCCAAGTTACTTATCCCTTCCCTGCACTCATATGTGTGAGGCTGGAGACATAATTATGTTTAGGTTTTCCTTGGCTTGTGTGTCACAGGAGTGGGACCGGCTGTTTCTGGATTTTGGGGCTTAGAACAAAAAAACATCAATAAAGGAAGTACAGTTAACCTGAGAGGCAGAGTCAACATCTTTGAGAGGGAAGCTGGAAGCCAGGTTCATTAGGGCAGGATAAAGCAAATTCAGATCTGGCTCCTTTGAACCTAGCTATAATAATGAGTAATTTTCATTGTCTTTTTAGTATGGGTTGTGCAGGCTGTCCCTTCAGGCCTGATTTTCCTGGCAGTCTAGTCATGATCCTGTGGAGACAGGAAGGCTACAATTTCCCCCTAATTTCCTTGGTTGCATGTTATGTTAATGGTTTTGGAGTCACCTTTGGTACTGGATCTAAAATTAAACTGAGTAGTGTTAGAGAAAAACAAGAATTCTCTCAGTCTTCCATGCAAAGATGTTTTGAAGGCCACTGCAGTTTGTATGAGTACTTTATGTGGGATAAATGAATATGCACAATGTATTGAACTGATGGATTAAAAATAAATGTTCAAGGATGTCAAAAGTGCACTTAATTTATTTGTTGCTGGTAACTGGGCTGGTAAGGAAGCTCTGTGTATTGATTGTGTTTAGGAGGGAAGAGATACTGTACATTGGAAGGCCCAAGGACTATTTGAAATATGTTTAGGCTTTGCAGTTGATGAGATCTGGAGCCTATACTTTACAATAAATATCTACATAAATACTTTTATTATCCTAGAGACTAATATGATGTAGAGTGAAAAAGGTGTTGGAGATGCATATAAGAGAATTCTTTACTCACATGCACTTGAACAGTAACGTCATGCTCCATAATTGAAGAACAGCCATAAAGTTATCTTAAAGGCACTATATATTTGTTGGTGAATATAATCAAAACCAGTGTCTCTTAAAAAGAAATCCCAAACTGTTAGCTTCTAGTCTCATTCTGTTTCCAATTAAAAATTGGCCTTTTGCCACTTTCACTATAATTCTGTGTACCTCTTGTATTATTCAAATTCCCTGTCCTGACTGGGTATTTGTTAGCCTGAGAAGAACAAAAGCGTAACTGCGTGGTGGAAGCTGGTATGCTGAAGTGCAAATAAATGAAAATCTTGCCCATGATCATGGAGAAAAGGTTGTTAACAGGATGAGTAACTGAACTACAGTTCAGGATCTTAACCATAATGCTGTCCTCTGCAGGTCTGCTGAAGTGCATGTCACATAATTAAAATGTCAAGGGTTTGTAGAGGAGAGTTCAACAGTAGGAGAGCTTGGGTTGTAGAAAGGCAGCCTGCACTGAACAAAAGCACAAGTGTGGGGACATGGGTGAAGAAAAAGTGTGGGAACATCAGGAGCAGGATAGGCTCAGTCTATGTGAACAGTTGGAGAGTCTCAGTGGCAGGAAAGGGATTGTGTAAAGGAGGAATAGCAAGAAAACTGAATACAAAAAATGGAATTGAACTGTTGAAGGAAGAAGGTGATGGTGACCTTACATTGGATGATTACCCTTGCAGAAAAGATGTAAAATATACAGCTCAAATGCCAGTTCTCAGGACTCTTCTTGCAGAGTAGATATAGCAGTGGTGCGGTAGATCAAAGGCAGGTGGTAGGTTAGATCAAAGGTAGATCATCTTACCTTGGATGGTTAATTGCTTGAGGCTACAGGGTTACCAGTGCTTGAGAGCTTGACGGTCTGAACGGGTGTCCCTGGGCATTGTGGGACTAGAGAAATATTGTAGTTTCCCACTTTACTCTCCACAGTGAATAGCACTTGTGGCTTTATGGAAGAAAAACTTGGAGAGGCTTGTGGATTGTAGGAAGACTTGGTGAAGGAATAGGTGTCAGAAAGTTAGAATTTCAAACTTCTATTATGATTTTACAAAACTAAAACAAATTGGCTTTGGAAAAAAAAAAAAACCAGAAAATGTACTTTTACCATTGATCAAATCTCATAGAGACGTAAATAATCTGTGGGAAATGTATTTCAGAGACTTAAAAAAGATGCATTATGGCATTGGCTGCTGTACTTCGAGGTGATTTTGGACAGATAAGGTTGCTATCAAATAACTGAAATTTAAACTTCCTTTAATTTTGGAAAGTGCCTTACTGTAGTTTGAACTTTGGAAAATATTAGAAGCATTAGAAGAAATCTATACAAACAGCGAAATTCAATGCAAAACACAAAGGAATGCAGAGGCCAACCTGAACTTGAGAAACCAGAATTAAAGCAAGAAATACCAGGACAATCACAGTGCACAAAAACTAACAAAGATAAGGGAGTACAGAGTGAAGAGAAGGACAGTAAACTTGACCTCATAACAAACTCCATTGTGTTCTTCCAGAGCCAGATTGCTAATTATTCTTCCAATATAAAAATAAATTCTCCCATAGAGAGCCAGGCTAGATATGGCAGTGGTAGAGTTTTGTAGATCTAATTCCCAGTTAACAGGACTGTGGCCTAAAACAAATTGGCTTTGGAAAAAAAAAAAAAAAGCCAGAAAATGTACTTTTACCATTGATCAAATCTCATAGAGACGTAAATAATCTGTGGGAAATGTATTTCAGAGACTTAAAAAAGATGCATTATGGCATTGGCTGCTGTACTTCGAGGTGATTTTGGACAGATAAGGTTGCTATCAAATAACTGAAATTTAAACTTCCTTTAATTTTGGAAAGTGCCTTACTGTAGTTTGAACTTTGGAAAATATTAGAAGCATTAGAAGAAATCTATACAAACAGCGAAATTCAATGCAAAACACAAAGGAATGCAGAGGCCAACCTGAACTTGAGAAACCAGAATTAAAGCAAGAAATACCAGGACAATCACAGTGCACAAAAACTAACAAAGATAAGGGAGTACAGAGTGAAGAGAAGGACAGTAAACTTGACCTCATAACAAACTCCATTGTGTTCTTCCAGAGCCAGATTGCTAATTATTCTTCCAATATAAAAATAAATTCTCCCATAGAGAGCCAGGCTAGATATGGCAGTGGTAGAGTTTTGTAGATCTAATTCCCAGTTAACAGGACTGTGGCTGGCTGATACTGCCTTATCAAAAGGTCATTTATGTCCCATGGGGTTGACTGTGGCTTCCAGTGCAATCCAGGCCCTGCAAGCCAGAGCAGAGGGGAGCAGCTGGCTGGTTTCCCCAAGGTCAGCCAGCTGAAAAAGAGAGAAGCTGCCTGCTGGCTGGGTTCCCAAGGCCGGCTGGCTGAAGAGGAAAGTACAAGCTGGAAAGTGAAGTTGCAGTCAGCCTCTCCAATATAACCAATTATTTAAGAGTTTAAGACCTCCCCAGAGGCCTTGAAATAATTGTGATTTTGCCATGTTAATGGTGGCCAAATCATGACCTTGCTATGTTCTGAGAAGGGTGAATAAATGAATGTAAGAAGCCTGCTTGTTTATTGAGGTGAACTCTTTGTGTTACAGGAGTAGTAGTTGTTGCTTCTGCTTGTTTCTGTGCAAGCAAAGAGTGTACCACCTCCAGGTGTTACCCATTCCTCTCTTTCTAATGCATTCTTGAGTAGTGCAGACGGAGTGAGAAAACTGTGCTGATTAAATTCTTGATATCACTTTATTTCTTCTGCAGAGCAGTGTTGCAGCAGAGACCAAATAATTTGCTGCCCAGCTTCATGACCTTCCCCATAGTCAAAAGGCCCTGACTACTATTGAGGTCTCCTCAAGCTGCTGCTGTAGTTGTCAAATAATCAGAAGCCCTGTGAGAAAAGAGGATGTACTAAAAGTTATAGTATGGGAACTGGATGCCACCACCACTGTCAGAAAAGAAGCAGCACCTCAACTCCCTTTACAAGACCATAGCGGGGGAGAGCCTTAGTCTGACCAGATGCAAATATTTTAAATAATGATTGGTGGTGTAGAGGAATAGCCTGCTCATTAAACTGACAAAAGCAACATCAAGTACAACCATCCATCTTGAGCAACCTGAATGTTGCACATGCCCAGGTCCACCTTCAACAACTTGTAGGAAATTTTGACAACTAGAAATGTAATTATTTTCCAGAAGGAAGGACAATTGAAAAAATGCCAAGATCAGGTGATCAGGTTTTGTTAAATTTCAAATTCAGCAATATAAAATGTATCCTCTACATGTGTAGATCAGGCACAGTGATACCTAATAAAAGCAAAGAGTTGCTACAGATACTATCTTCACAAGACTTTTTCCATTAGGAAAGAAATTCTTATCCCTTGGAACAAAATGGCCATGTGTGTTATACTTTGAAAAGTAACAGGAAAAACTAGCTGAAGGCTTATTCACCAGTTCTGAGGTAAATATACCTTCAGAAAACACCTCATATTAGAAAATGGTCAACCATTATATTTTCACTAAAATCATAGTTCAACAAGATTTGTGTTTGTGCAAATAATTGCTCTGACTTAGCACATTATCTGTTGATTTCTGTAGGAATGACTCAAGGATTAGACAAAATTGGGGAACATATTTTAAATTGTTTTTTTTGTTAATGGTAACATGATGCAGTTTTGCATTGTGTTAAAATGTGCTAGTTGCCATGTTTTCTAACTAAAATTTCTGTGAGGATGCAGCTGAAATACATGTATGAGTATGTTTGAGCAGATAGAGGTTCAAATTTATTTTACAAAGGTGGGTAACCAGAATATTTGATTTGGTACATGTGAAACATCAGGATGCTGAACGGGTCTTAAATTATTATTTTAATGGGAATATAAAGTAAATCTGCTCTGGGGCAACAGGGGAATCTGTTGCTTTATTCCCTTGAAAAATTAAGGTTATATTTTCATTGTAAGTGCTAGAATTTAACAAATAACTCTGATAATGTAGTAGTGGAATGTATTTAATACAGATTATCTCTTAGGGAAATAGTGAACAATAAAGAATTTCCATGAATAAACTCAGAAATAAGACCCTTCAAACACCAAACAAAACCACAAAATGATATCTTTCTCCCTCTTCCTCTGACTCTCTTAATCCCTTCTCTCCCTGCCCACCTCCAGTCCCACCTACCCCCAAAACAAAATAGTGCTGGAAAATCACTAAATGAAACTCAGTGGGAAACACCACCAGATGCACAACTGAAGGGCACTGAGAAGAAATCCTGTTCTGTAGTAAGAGATGATGAGACAGACATTTTAGATAATTGTGTGTAGTAAACTATTATTGTGGTAGTAGGTTAGTGCTGTAACTGTTTTCTGTTTTGGAATTTTTGTATTTACTGTAGTTGTCTTAAAGTTGCACCTTTTACAGTTGCTGTAATTTTAAAGTTGCTAGGAACCTATGGTGGCAAGGAATTACTATAATAGAATGGGTTGGTGTTTCATGATAAGTCTTAGCCACTGGTCATCTGCATTATGAGGCTGGTGTTGCAGAGGTGTCTGGGGTGGTAAGCACAGCAAAGAGCCTGAAGTTGAAAACTGGACCACCTTTTTGTTCTCTACAGGGTATTTTCACACAACTATACTAAGGTATTGATATAGCAAAACTTCTGCTGTTTTTGTTTTCATTCTCTCATAATGCTGAGAAAAAAAAAAAGTTTAGTCCCAGCTTTGCTAATCTGCTGTTCTTTGTGCACTATTAACTTCACTCAAAATAAATCATAGCTTGACATACATGCAGCTGCAAATCTTTATTTAATGTATGAGTTACTGTTAAATGCCTAATGGCTTGTTTAACCTACTGAGGCTGTAGCTTTTAAGTTGTTTCTAAAATACTTGTAGTATCACAGAATCATTGAGGCTGTAAGGGGTATCTTAAGATTGTCTAGTCCAAATAAAGTAGGATCAGCTACTGCCACATTCCCAGGGCCTCTCCAGTATTTGCAAGAATGGAGACTCTACAATCTTTTTGGACAGCCTATTCGAGTGTTTCATCACTGTCCCGGTAAGAAAGTGGGTTTTTTTGCGTTCAGATGGAATTTTGCATCTTTTAATTTGTGCCCATGGCCTCATGTCCTGTCAGTGAGCAGCACAGAGAAGAGCCTGACTCCATCTTCTTCATTCCTTCCATCAGATATTTATAAACATTGCTAAGTTCCCCCTGAGCCATCTCTACTCCCTGTTCAACAGACCCAGCTCTCTCAACCTTTCCATATCAGAGATAGTCTCTCAGTCACCACCAGTGAATATGTTTGAAACATTACCCAATTCATCAATGTATTTGTGATTTTTCAGCTGATAGACCAATAGCAGATTTCTTCTCCTTGAATCTGGTAAATGTAAACAAAACCAATGCTCCCAGAATCACAGTCCTTTCATTTAAAGATCATCAAGAAGAAAACGTAAATGTATACTTACTTTAAAAAAGTTAAAATGTCTCTCTTTGTTCTTTTTATCTTATCTTCTTCTTTTGCATAGTGTTCTCTTAGACTATGGGTTATGAGTTCCTGGCTTTGTATTTCTGAGATGGATTGATACTTACATTTCTCTACAGCAGCCCAGAAACCAGCCCATCTCATCTCAGTTGCCTCTACTTCTAGTTTGCTCCTTTAGGAAGCTCAGTTGAATGCACTTCCTTCCATGCTTTAAAGACAACACATTTTCCCTTGGTAGGGCAGTTTTTTACTCTAACTTTAGCTATATATGGCTTTCCTCACACTGCAGAGTGTAGATAAATCTAGTTCCTCCTGTACAGCCCTGCCACATGGTTTTTTGCATAACTTTTTCTGTGGGTTTTTTCTTAAAGAAAGATTAGTGATACTAATGAGTCCTGGAGACTGTTTTGCATCTCAGAAAGCGTGGAAAAGACATCTCTTTTCCTAATGTGAGAAGTGTTTTTGCTACTCTTGTTGAAAAAATACTAACTTGCTATGTTTGCAGGGACACACGGGGGTTTATTCCAGTGGTTTTCTGTTTGCTGGTAATTTTCTGTATTATCTGAAGTCAAATACTGGATCTGGAGGTTTTAGAAGATGATCAACATAAAGAATTGTTATTAATAAAAAGGAACCTCTTACCCAATAATACTTTTGCTCAATGAAGGATAATTTTGTTTGTCCCATATGACTTAATCTGTGTTGGTCATCTCACCATAGAACATTAGCAACTCTGTGAAGTGATCCTTAGAGCAAAGAATATTCACTCTGAATCTATTCTAATTCTTTTACAGGAACTATTCTTCGACGACATCGGGTTCCACTTCCACCTCCTCGTGAAGATGAGTTCTATACTATAGATCATTTCAATATCAACACAGAAATAGTCTTTTATGCCCGAATATATAAGATTATAGATTGTGACCAATTTACAAAAAATTTTCTGAGGAAGATGGGAATTAAATTAAATCCTCCTGCAGGTCATCCAGATGACCCATACACTAAAAAGAGGCAAAAGGTCAGATGAGGCAGTAATAGTAAAAACTTGATTTTAATAGAAGTGCCATTGCAATTAGTAATATACATTATATAGAGTATTTCTTTAATAGCAAATAGAAAGTACGTCAAGGTAGCTAATTCAACTTAATGAATCACAAGAGGAAACTTGCTTTTAAAAATGTTGTTATATGACTCATTGTACTAACATAGTGAAATCCCAAACAGAACTTTTTTTCTCCTGATGACATCGGGTTCCACTTCCACCTCCTCGTGAAGATGAGTTCTATACTATAGATCATTTCAATATCAACACAGAAATAGTCTTTTATGCCCGAATATATAAGATTATAGATTGTGACCAATTTACAAAAAATTTTCTGAGGAAGATGGGAATTAAATTAAATCCTCCTGCAGGTCATCCAGATGACCCATACACTAAAAAGAGGCAAAAGGTCAGATGAGGCAGTAATAGTAAAAACTTGATTTTAATAGAAGTGCCATTGCAATTAGTAATATACATTATATAGAGTATTTCTTTAATAGCAAATAGAAAGTACGTCAAGGTAGCTAATTCAACTTAATGAATCACAAGAGGAAACTTGCTTTTAAAAATGTTGTTATATGACTCATTGTACTAACATAGTGAAATCCCAAACAGAACTTTTTTTCTCCTGATGTGTTCCCATACCTTTTGAGACACAACACAACACAATTAACTGGTAAAAATAAAAAACCTTTCCATATTAAACTGAAATGAAAAAAAATGGACCTGTTATATGTCTTACCTAGGATTTTGCTGGAGCTCATTTAATGATGATGCTTTAAAATGATTAAGGGAAGATCTAATTGGAATTGTGGTTCAAGCACATCTGTGGTTTTCTGCACACTCTCTTGGTTTATTCGTATGTCATCCTTCATCTCTACCCCACCTGTTATTAACAGCTCTTTGCATGTGTAAAGCAAATTCTGTTGCCACAAAGAACTGAGCACTCTGCAGTTTTAGACTTTTGAGATTTTATTTGAATGCAGTTCCCTCTTTTATGAGTACATGGGAACACATACGCACCTCTTCCAAAAATCTCTCTCACAGGTCCTAGATGCTACGTGGATTCCTATTCGCAGGATTTGAAGTCTTTTCTCTGGGAATGGAAGTGGGAGTGATGTTTTCTGTCGGAGATAAAGACAGTTTCTTTCACTTCTGTTTTTCTTTATTTAATATGAGTGCAGATGGCACTGTATTTTTCTCTTGACCTGACTCTGTTAGGACGATTGGCACACAATACGCAGCCTGTTGTGATAGATCCAGCTTAGTACTCTGAAAGCAAAAAATACATGTCTCTTGAGTTTACCTTAATCTCTCCTATTTAGAAAACTGCTGCAGCTTTCAGTAGCAAAAATGGAAGGCAGTTATGACTGAGATGTGTAGAACCATGTCTTTGAAGCACTCTCAGGCCAACATGGTGACTTCACTTCATGGCTTTTTGCCATCCCCCAGTGAAAAATACTATTTATACTATATCTCCTTGTTCTGTGTAATGGTGACCCAGCCTGGCCATGGGTTTCTTTTCCCTTACTCATGCCTTCTAGATAACAGGTGTGTATTAACACATGCTGAGTTGCCTTGATATTGGCAGACCATGTCAACAATATAAATGGTAATGCATAACCTGCTGAAGTTTTGATTTTTAATTTATTTTTTTTTTGTAAAAACAGCAGGCAAAGCATTCAAGTACTATACAGATGTGTGCCTAAAAAGAATGGAGAGGGGAAAAAGAGGTTAGAGAAATAATAGCATCAGAAGATCAAAAATTACTGAAATCTATGTCTTAATTTTCTCAGTTGTTGAGAAATTACAGAAAAGTTTTATCTAGAAAATTCTGGCTGCTTTATGTTCTCACTTTCTTGTGAGTAATTTGTGGAAGGTAGGGTTTTTTTATTTATTAAGGATGAGTTGCTCTGGACTGCTTTTATCAAAATTAAATCGGTTTGCATTAGATTCCAAATAGTGCAGATGGCCAGAAAATGGAGGGACAAAGGAAAGGAAAGAATACAGTGGGATAGAAAATGACACGAGTTAAAAACGTAGAGAGACATTTTGGAGATGTGTTGCTGGAGAGGGTATCCTATGGATGGTGATGTTATCTGACTTTGTGGCTATATTTAGTTGCTCACTGCATCTCCAAGGATCAGAAAGGAGGAAGGATAGCACTGTGATGGTATATACCACACATATGAGCATGGTGATGCCTGAAATGGAAAGAGTATTGCAGATCACCGAGCACATTGTCAAGCAAAACTTGGGTCTGCTCTCCTAATTTAAAATTTTGATGATTGAAAGAATGGACCTTGTTCCTTTCAGATTTTTAAGAACAGAAAATGTATCAGTGGATAAATAGCAAGTTAGACAATTATATATACTGCCCATATTCAAAAGTTCTTTCTGTACAGACAGCTCAGATTGTATTGTCATTGTTATCAGTCACCATTCTCCTTTGAAAGCAGTTCTGTGTTGTTTTGTAGATTATAAGGACTATTTTACCCCTTTTGCCCCCTTTGGCATGATTGATTTTGACTTGGGAAAAACACCTTGTTCCGAACAATGTTTATATACATGACTGTAGCTAACTGTAAGTGCAGTCCTTGTATTGAATCACCATCATGGCATCAAATTTAACACAGTGCTACTGGTTTTGCAGCAGCCATGACTGTAGGCAGCATCTTGTCATAGATCACATAAACTGCAATGTATTTTTAGTTGGAAATCTGCTGTTGCTTTTCAGACCTATGGGTGTATATTGAGAGGAAAACATACATACCCAGTACCTGCCAACTGTATGACATGAATCAAAAGTTAATTAACTATGTTCTAAAGCTAAAGAAAGGAAAGCTAAAGGGAAAAGAAAGAATTAATTATTTATGCCACATCATCTATAAAAATAATTTTCAAGGAAGTAAATCAGGAAGAGTGATGCTGTTTGGAGATGTAGTCTTCTGATTACCATGGGCAATTTGTTGAAAATGTGAGCTGTACCATAAATAATTTAACAATTTTCTGATCTGAAGGACTTTATTGCAAGAAAAACAAGGATCAAAATCTATCCAAAATTGTTTTCATGTTTTCTGAAGGCACAGCAGCCCTGTAAATAATCATTTGGTAATGACATAGTGTTTCATCTATTGTAATTGTGTGGTGTTATTTGAAAATCCTAAAAGGATATTTTAAGATTAGATGGTTCCCTGCAGAGTGGTATCCTGTTTTTAAGAGCAAATAATTAAAAAGGTATTTATCTTAATTTCTCCTTTATCTGCAGATTCTGGAGAGTATGAATCCACTGCGCCCATATGAGCGCTTTGACACTTTGAAACAATTTCTGGAGCATGATAAACGTGTCTTACGTTTTTTCTGTGTTTGGGATGACCCAGAATCTATGTTTCATGACCCACGGGAACTTGTTCTGCACTATTATTTGTCTGATGATACTATTGATATAAAGGAAATTGTACCAATAAACTCAGGCCGGGATACAGTTCCACTTTTCCTCAGAAGAGATAAGCTTCCAAAGGTGGGAGATGAACATTTCAGTTTATTTCAAATTCTTCCACTAAGTAAGAGATAATAAATGCCTTGTTTTGAAAGTCCTGAGTTAGTCGATGATATTTAGAAAGTGTTATCAGAGTATTATTAATAATTGCATGATTTAGGTTTTGCACACATATTCATATAGTAGCTTAATAGGTGATGGAAAAAAGTAAGTTTAGGCTTGTCATGCTTGAAAGGAGAGATACTTTAGGCAGAAATACATTCTGTGATTTCCTTTTTACTGCATTAGTGTATTAAGGTAAATAAAGTTGTGCAGTAATGGAAGTCCAGAAAATTAGTACATATTTATTGATAAACTAATGAAAAACTCGGGCAAATTCAGATGTGATCCATGCGATGAGTATTTAGAACCTTTGGAAAAGTCCTGTTTTAGTATTCCATAACATTACTTCTTTGTAGCAAATCTTGAGTGATTTCTTAAAATTGAGTGTATGATTTCTTAAAGTTGAGATTTGGGAGTGTATGCAAAGCAGTTAAAATCAATAGGAATCTGTGAATAAACTTTGTCAAACATTACTCATTTGCTTATTTGAGAAATCTCCTATGAGAGAAATCTTCAAGGGGTTTGAGTCTTCTGTAGCCTGTTAATGATTTTAAAATTAACATCCTGGATACACTTCTATATCACTCCAGACAGACCCTGCTGATAGAATAACATCTACTCACAGACAGAGTAAAATACTGGAGAATCTTCTCCCTCCTTGCCTTCTAATACTGATAATCTATTTGTGATGCCATACATGTTGTACAGGAGATTTTACGGTAAAAAACCTAACAGCAAAATATTGCGCTTTTCTCACCTTGTGCATCCTATATTCTGATGCTGATTTAGCAGTGGATCTGTGCTGACAGACCTGTTCTACCATTGAAGTGTATGGTGCAATTTTAAGGGCTGGCTTCTTCCTCTTAATTCTGTGGAAGTTTTGAGAAGGACAGCAGAGGAGATCAGTCAAAAGTTGGGGTGTCAGGGAAAGTTTTATGACAGAGTAACCCACTTTGGTTGCCCATCATCAGCAGATTGTTAATGATTTAAAAAATGTAATATGTTAGCTTATTACATTTTATATTACTGGGGTAAAATACTATTGTAATTTTGAAACTTATAATAGAAACAAAAATATGAATATTTTTACAAATAGAATAATGATGACTTGAATCCCCTGCATTTGTGCAGTGGTTTAGCACAGTAGGATCAACCCCAAATGGTTCATTTGCATGTTTTCATAATTATTACCAATCAAAATAATAGTCTTTAGAGCAGATGTTTGCAAGGATATGCTACTTTGGATTTGCTGACCTTTGCTTTCTCTTTGCTTCCAAGAAGACAAAGACATTACTCTTGGATGTGCAGTAAGATTCTGAATGCTTCTTTTGGTATACATACAGGCTTTTGACATATACACTGGCTTTCCTAGAGTTTACTAAGGATTCTCCCAAGAAAATACTGTAATAACAGGCAGTCTGTAGAGAATCAGCTAGTTTTAAAGTTCTCTTTCTTCACCATTAACTGTATTTCTGAAGAGTTGTCTCTTTTCTTGCAGCATGCTCCTGTTGGACTGTTTCAGCCAGGCACCATCACCCGTCAAACTGTTCTCAATGTGTTTGGAAATGCAATAGGAGGGAAAAGCCGTTATTTAATAGACAATTGGAAGGTCAGATATCATTGAATGCTTCCAGCAGTTGAATGCCTTCATTATATAAAAAATAATATGAAATTTCTGTGATTGTTGTCCTCTACAATGCGGAGTTATTTATAAAAATGTGTTACCACTGGAAAATAGCTCAAATGAAAACTACTGAGTTTTATTACCACATTTGTGAAAGTGAAGTAGCTTAGAACGGGGTGAAAAATACTTGCAAATGGACTATGAAATTTATATTTTAAATCACATGCACTGAATTACCTAGTTTTTACGAAAGGTTGTGGGCTTCTGAGATTTATAGAGCTGCTGTCCCATCTTTTATTAGACAGGAGCAGTGCATCAGGAATTTTACAAAGACAGTGACCTGAAAATAGGGGCAGTAATTAATGTTTGGGGAAGGAAGATAATACTCTGTGATTGTGATGAATTCACCAAGGAACATTACAGAACAAAGTATGGAATTGGTAAGTAGTGATAATTATCCTTCCCTTACAAATATTCTTATACTTCTGATTTTGACGGAGCCATCTTCAAATTTCATAACTGACAAAACATGTTCATTGAAATCTTTAGCAATAACAATCTGCTGTAGGCTGTTAAACAGCAAAGCAGTGATTTTACAGGTGATCCAGAATTGAAAACTAACACATAACATGTACTGCTCCTGATTGCCTCTATTTTAAAACTAGAATGACAAAATAGTCATATGGGTAGACTTCCAATTCTTCTCTCTTTCCCTCTCGTATTCCACTACCTGTGTTTGCAGTCAGAAAAACAATTAAGAGCATGTAGTGAGAGGGTAAGTAGAATGAGCTTAATTATTCCCTATTATACTACCTTTCATTTAATATGGATGTCAGAACCCTCACATAATAAGATTTTTTGACACAACAGTAGTAGTCTGTAACATTATTGGTTTTCACAGTGCAGTTTTGTGTGTTCTGGACTATTAGAGTATGTATCCATTGAAGCTTCTGAATTCTGGAAACATTTAGCAGCTATGACCATAATGGAAAAGCTTTTTGGAAATGTATAACAATAGGGGCTTTCGTTTATCTGTCTCTGAATTCCCTCAGTAAGACTTGCTAATGGTTTTATTATGGACATCGTCCTGCAAAAATAACCTAGTTAATTTCTGGCAGTTTATTATTCAGTAAATATAGCTAAGTGTCTGACTGTTCAGAGCTGGTTAGGAGAATCCTACTCTGGCCTTTCTCTGACACTGTGAAACAAAATACCAGGGTAGACTATTTCTTTCAGCTTTGCTTGTGATCAGATAGAGTGTAGTGTTTGGATCAGAGCTTGTCTGCTGCATTAGGGTAATTAAATGAGGTAGTGCTGCCATTACAACACTGAATTTCTTACTTGGCAAAACATGTCTCATTAGGACTTTTTAATAGTAGCTTGGCATGTCTGTACCAAAATAAATCTTTTCTTATACTAGCCAACATGTGAGGAAGGCATATTCAATAACTGTAGTATTATCTATAATAACAGTGAGTCTAACTCCAGGGATGCAAAACAAGGGGGTTCTTTCCTGAGAATTTCTTCAGCCAGGGCTGCTGCCACTGTTTGGTAGCAATATACTCTGAGCAACATATCCTGGAACAGTGAGTGGGGATTTCTTACTCACAGCAGGTAATAAATGAAAGGGAGCTGACCATTCTCTATCAACCAAGCAATGCAACCAAGTGTTACACAAACACTGTTCCCCTTCTATAATGCTGGCTCAGTAATTACTGAATGTGTATCTGGATATTAAAGGAAGATGATTTCCAAGTTAGGAGAAGTAGGAAGTTGCTGATGTGTGGAGTTCTAGAAAACTGGGACCATAGATGATCTAGTGCTGGGATCTAGATGATCTAGACATTGTACTGAGGCAGGATAATGTATATGCACAGACTGTCACTAACTGAAGTTTGTATAGCCTTTTCTCAGCATCCTCCAGTAGAGGAGAATTTCCTCCTGAGGTAGCTTGTTCTAACCTCATAGTTAGAAATGCTGCTTAGTAGCCACTCTGAGGCTGGTTTGTGTAAAGTGAGAGGGTAACTTGTTTGTCTTACCTTTGTTGCACATGGATAACAACTGTTCAGTACCCTTGTTTCATAAAAACCTTGTACATTATTCCAATACACCATTGTAACACTCTCTCCCGCCTTTTCCACTTCCTGGGCCATTTGCTTCCAGGGGAATCCTTTCAGTCTTTCTCCATAGTCCATTCTTTTGTATCTGTGTTAATTTTTTCTGTTGTTTTTTTTTTTTTACTCAGTGCTCTCCCCAGTTGTTCTACCACCTTAACACAAGATGAACAAGGATGTACTCTAGTTCTAGAGACCTTCAGGGAGCTGGGAAGTGTTTTGTATGTAACTTTAAGTATACATGATGGCAGAAACTCCAGCTAACATGAAAAAACATCCATGTTGATGCAGCCTGTCTTGTTCACAAAAAAGGATTCTCACAATTTGCTGGGAAATTATCTCCTTTTTTTCCCATCAGGATTTAAAAAATGTGGGTGTGACATTTTAGCTAGAAGGGGTTAAGAGCAGCATCAAGATAGTATTTGGCTTAGAAGCAGGTATTGTGAGAGGAGGGGTTTGGGTTCACCTATTATTCTTAGTGAGATACAAATTTTGTTTGTGTCTGGTGGACGTACAAGGTGCTCTCAGTGGACTCAGTCCCACAAAGTGCCCAGCATTCTGCTCCCATCCAATTAAACACTGAAACATGCCTAATTGCAGTTTGAGTCCAGGGAGACCATTTACTTGACTAAAAGTAAGCAAGCAGATAAATGAGTTCCTACATCAAGCCACAGTGCTCAGCACCTCATGGCATCAATCCAGCTGTTTGTTATTGTGTTTTCACATTACTCCCCTTCAATTTATACTGTTCTGCCAAAGCCATTAAAGAGGCCAACATTTATTTTTGACTCTGCAGTTTCAGCATAAGTTGCTTTCCGATGGAATTTGCCTGTTAGGAGAATTAAGGGCAGTTTAGATTTCCCTTGAAGTACATTATTGTGATATCTGATATATTTCCAATGTTGTTTTTGCCTGTTACACTCTTTATACTGTTTTTTAAAAGCAAAGGAGAGCTTCTCCATGGGTAAACAACGACTAATGCCCTTCAACAGGAAGCTAATGACATTACTGTCACCTAGCAGTGTTACAAATGCAAGAGAAAATGCCTTAATGTGTCATATTATCTGTCCAGACTTGCAAGTGTGGCTTCAGGAAAGGAGAAAAATATTTTATGGCTACGTAGGTGTTGTGGTCACCCAGATGAAACATGAAATGCACTGCTGATGTGCAGTGGGGAGAATTCCTCTCACAAAATGCAGTACTTTAGCACAGAGTTGAGAATAAAGTGTAGGGTTGAGCATCAAGTGTTCTTTCTTAAATAACAGATTATTCCTGAAGGAATGAAACCAGTAAAATCTGGTTTCCAACTGATTTTTATTCAATGTCCCAGCACCTCCCAAGGCTGGCTGTTGTGCCTTTTTGCAGCACCGCACGTTCCCTCTCCTGTCCCAGCTCTCCTCGCCCTCCCACCCCCTCATTTCCCAGGCTCCCTCTCTGACCCGCTGCCTGGGCAGAGCAGCGTGCGGGGTGATCGGCTGGCCAGTACATGTGTGCTTTTGGCCAGGCAGCTGCTGCTGGATAACAGCTGACTTCCTGCTTTTCCCGCAGTGGGGGCATTAGAGCCTGCTGCCAATTTTCACTAGGCTCGTCAGGGATCAGAGTCTCTCTGGCGTCTAACCTCAGTACTTCGTGTGGTGTAGACTGAGCAACAGCTTCTAAGGATACTTGTGCATTTACAGATTATTATTATTATTATTTTTTCCTTCAGGTAAATGGAATAATGAAATAAGGCTCTGTAAAAGGAGTTTTTCTTTGAAGCAGAATAAACACTGTCATTTTTTAGCTGCATGCACACTTCTATGAGCACTAGATTTTCTTTAATCCTGCTTTTAAAAGCTGTGAAGATGGGGTATTGCCTTCTTACTTCTCTTCTCACCTAAGTTGTAAAACAGACTCTCACAAAAGCCAAGTCTCAGCTGTTTGGTATACATCTGCTCTTACGTATAGAGAGCATCATGTTAACAGTGTTATCTCTTGCTGTTATTGCCACCTCTTATAAAGTCCAAGTCTAGTGGGATTTCTCCTGTTCTTGGCTGTAATGCTCAGAGGTGT
Source organism: Chaetura pelagica (assembly GCF_000747805.2). Lineage (NCBI taxonomy): Eukaryota > Metazoa > Chordata > Aves > Apodiformes > Apodidae > Chaetura > Chaetura pelagica. Next base: position 1,349,489 of record NW_009951950.1, on the reverse strand, counting down.
CTGTTCTCTTCCTCTGAAGGCAGAATTTCTTGCCTACCTATGCTTAGTTTTTCTTAGTAAGAAGGCTATGCTATCTTCAGATTGGTTATATACTAAGGCTGTGGCTGGAGCTGCTTTGTTGTTGCTGTTCCCCGTGTTTGTTCAAGTCTTGCTCAGGTTTTGATGTTGTAAGAAGTTATAGTAAGTGATGCATATTTGATATACCAGATGAAATAAACCCCACAGTGCCAGCCCATCTCCTGCTGGGCATCAACTAAAGCAGTAAAAAGGGATGAAACTGTCCATGGGGAAAATACCTGTGCTGTTCTTTCTGGAAGTACAGAAATTTGTAATCCAGAACTTTCAATTTCCCCTCTCCCCACTGTAAATCCACATTGAAAACATTACAGCCTGGAAGGAGAAAGCATCCATTCCTTTTCCAGACTGGACTGAGGTAGTTTTCCTAAGAAATAGTGATAAGCTTGAGAGAAATGTGGTTTATGTGTAAGTGCAAGTTGTCTGTCTGATTCTACTCTAATGGTGTGTGACAGAGCAAAGATGAAACAAGTTTTGAGCTTGTGTATGTCTGTTAGTCTACTGCATCTAGCTGGCTATTTGAAAGTTGCAGAAGGGAGTTTTTAACTGGTTTCATAACCTGTATTTCTCCATGGCGATTTCCTTCTGAATTTCCTCATTCCCAGGAGAGAACCTGAATACGTAATCTTTTTAAAACCTGGAAACTGTAGGGAGCACGAGGCTGGATGTTCGTGTTCGGTGAATCTGAATGAAGCAAGCTCATTTTACAGCAGGGAAGGGATGGGAACCGAAGCGCTGAACTTATCTTTCAACTTTGTTTAGCCCATGCTTGGGTTGTGAAGGATTTGATACACTTTCTGAGGCGAATGCAATTTTCCTCTTCATCTGTGGTTTTCTTTTAGTTTATAAATCCAATTTTAATCCATATGTGCTGCAGTGTATAGAAAGGGAAACGATTTAGCATTTCCTAACGGGTGCCTGACGTGTTAGCGTGTATGCACCGTGACCTGCGTGCAAACACATCAGCTCGTCTTTCGAGTTTACCGGTTCAGCTCCACGGCCCGGCCTCCCCAAGGCTTTGGACAGGAGCGTGCGGGGAGGAAGGGGCTGTTTGTGCGGGCACACGGCGCCGCAAACCTCGGCTCGGTTTGGGACTGGAGGAGCAGAG
>NW_009951950.1:1242894-1347836 GCF_000747805.2 Chaetura pelagica | reverse complement strand
GCGCTGCGGGTGGCTCGCGGGGCCGCCTTGTCGCAGGGTTCGGGGAACAGCGTTTTTGTGCCTATTTACGTCACACGCGCACTCTTTCGTGGTGAAAATCGCTCGGAAAAATTCTGGCTGGACTTTCCTTTGTCATGTGTGCCTGTATTTCTGACTCACAGAAATGGCATATGTCTTTTTTTCTAGAGAAAGATACCGTCAAGGCTTTGCAAAACCCCTTTTTGACGGGATTAGACCATATTCTTCTAAGTAATGGCCGAGGGAGATCTCATTCTGTTTTCAAGTTAATCATAACTTGTTCATCTGAATTATTTCTGTATTTTTCAACTTCGTACTGCTTGATCCGTGAATGTAGCCGTGTTTAAAACATTGTAACCACAAACCAATTCAGAAAACACTCCAAGTGACAGCAAGAGGCAATTCTCCTCTGTTTAAACCCAAGTCCACGGCACAAGTATGGATTGTTAATCTCTCTCCAATTTGGGGTAGAACAGTTAAGTTTAAAGACCACAGTTAAGTTTAAACCACAGTTAAGATAAGAAAAAAACCATATGTTTTTCCTGGGGTCCACTTTTATTGCTGTGGTTTGTGATACAGCTTCTTCCAGTTTGCCCCGTTTGCCTTTAATTTACTAGCCCAGCCAGCTCTGCCTTCTTCAGGGCAACATCTCCAGCCTGTCCAGGTGTGAGGTGAGGTTGCTCCATGGGGGCAGTACTGTGCCAGTTGGCTCTGACCTTCTCGTTGTAACCTGTGGGTTGTGTGGAGCAGGTCTCTGGGCTTGGGGCCACAGCAAAGAGGGCCTGAGGCAGCCTGAGCTGCCTAAAAATCAAGGGCAGTGACTATCCCCCTCTGGTCAGCACTTGTTAGACCTTATCGCAGTACTGTGTCCCCTTTTGGGTTTCCCAGGACAGGAAAGACATGGCTCAGCCAGGGCAAGTTCAAGGGGGCCCCAGGAAGGTCAGGGCTGAGGAGTGCCTGGGTGAGCAGGGCTTGCCCTGCCTGGGAAGGACCCTGAGCAGCTGCCACCCATGGGGAGGTTGCTGAGACCAGGCAGCCTGGCACTTCATGGGGATACATGGCAGGAAGGCACAAGACAATATGCATAACTGAAAACAAGAGGTGCAGTGTTGGATATCAGGAAGAACATTCCCCCAACCTGGGGCAGGCTCCCAGGGAAAGCTGCACAGGCTCCATCCCGGAAGTTTTCAAGCCTGACCTGGACACAGACCTCAGCAGCCTGGTCTGGCCTGGGGTTGACCCTGCACAGAGCAGGAGACCATAGTAGAGTCCTCCCAAGGCCCCATCCAATCTGAAATACCCCGTGTTTCTATGATTCATAGCTTCATTTGCTACAGGTCTACCCATTTACTTTTTCCCACATAAAAGTTACTTTTATTCTCTGACATTTTCCATTGACCTTCTTTAACCAGCATTCTGTATTACTCTGTTGAATGTTTATATGAACACCAATGGCAGCTGGAAGATGTGCTGCAGTTAAATAACAGGGTAGGTAAACAACAAAGAGCCCAATGGTGCAGCAAGGTTTTCCCTAGTAGAGGAGTTAAGGAGGGCAGCAGGGCTTTTGGGAGCAACCCCTCTGGGGAGTGAGTGCAGGTCCCTGGCAAAACATGTCTGCTGGGTCAGGGGAGCTCATGCTTTGTGTCTGGGATAGTCAGGGCCATTGGTCACTACAAGGAATGACTTGAAAACAGGAAAAATGAGTAAAAACGAAGCTTCTGAAACTCTGGATGAAGTGAGGTGTGGACTGAAGCTGTTTGCTTTAATATACCGATTTCTTCTCATGTATTAAATAATGAATAGCTTTTTGTTTATGCATTTATTTTCCTCCGGCAAAAAGCAGAAGGCAGGAAACTCATAAGCCAAGTATTTACTTAATAATGTTTTCTCAAAGGATAAAACTGAAAAATTAATTCAGAATTGTTAATTTATTCTTTATCCTATTTTAAAACTGTCTTTGTCATTCCTTTTGCCTTTGTTTCTTGCTGATATTTGTGAAGCATTTTAAGATTATAGATGAAATCCTGAAACCCTTGAAGAAACAAAAAAATTACTTTTGGCTTTTATGGAGTCTTTTTCTACCCTGTAACAGTGGAAAGGATCTTGGTTTGACTTTGATCAGTGTTCTGTTACAGAAATAAGCTCACAAGTATTCATCTTGGAAGTTTAAATCCTTGGTAGAATGGCTCCATCAGAACAGTAATAAAAATCTTACTGTCTTTCTTGTAGTGGATTTCACCCCGGTTCCATATAAGGCTCCACCACCTCCTCCAAAACCAGAAAAAACATTTCCTCCTTATACTGGATTTGGTTCTGAAGAGGATTCTCTGTGCTCCTGTATGAATCTGATTCTCAAGCCTCCCCAAAAAGATGTGAAAAAATTCATGGAGAAAGACAGGTATTTCATGAAAAAATTATTCCAAATTTTTAAATGATGTCTTTTTGTGAAGGAGATAGATGTTGAGTAGGGGTGTTTGTGGTTTTGTTTGTTGGTTTTTTTTTTTCAGCAAAATATGCAGCTCATTAGACTTCTAAGGGACAGAAGCATGAGGAGTAGTTTAGTGACACAATACTCCAGTTTTCTCCAAACTCAGCAAAAATTCTCTTTTGAGAAGGCAAATATTCTGACCCTCCCATCCTGTAGCTCCTTCTCTTCTGCTGCCTTCAGTGGGAGTTTGATGGAAGCCTTAGTCCAGGAATTACTCAGGAATTTTGTATACTTCAACAGTCCAACACTGATTTGTTTTTCTGTTTGACTTTCTGACATATATTTTTTTTTGGTCTGCTGAATTTAATGCAGTTTACTGTAGCAATATTAAAGCATTAACCCTTTGCTTTTTATCATAATATGATTTGTCAGCTGGTGGTTGTTGAAGCCTAAGCAGAAAGTGAAGTCATATGCTAGAGATTTACCTGTAGAACCTCTGTAAAACAAGAAAGCTATTAGGAGCAGGCTTGGGAACGTAGTGATAGTTCATGTAGTGGTACTGTAAATAATTTAAAGCACAATCATTTAACAAATACCCAACTAGTAAGATCATCTAGTGGCCCTGATTTTGTGGAGGTAATCCTAGTATATATTGCTATTCAGAATATGATTTGAAAATATACATACCTAAATGTATTCTTCCTTTATACATTTTCTGGAAAGAAGCTTGGAGCTTAACTTGCAACTGAATTTGAATACAAATTCATTCCAGACCTGTGGAATAAAAGTAATTTTCCTCTGAAAATGATACGTTTCTGTCTGCCAGACTGTAGTTGGTTCTGTTAGTTTAAGCTGAAAATGGTTTTTGAAAAAAGTAGGGAACCTTATTCCATTTCCTTTCTTGGTCCAGGAATAACATAATTAGTGTATGTTTCAAAACTGAGGAGAATGCATCTCTTAGTGATGAAAACTTTTTTCATACTCCATTTTTTATTTCTTACCTCTTCTTTCTCTATTTAGAAGTGGCATGGAAAGTAACATACTGCGCTTTGTTGCAAAACTCAGCACAGATAGTCATGTTGACAAGGATCGGAAATTCATTATTTCCTACTTCCTGAGTGATGATACCATTTCAGTTTTTGAACTTACACAGGAAAACACAGGTAAGATGCAGTAATGTCTTGCAATCAGTCAAAGTTGTCCTGTTCATTTGATTAGAGTTTACAGTAAACATTGTGGCCAGACTGAGCACTAGCAGAAGCAGGGATATGGATTTTTAAATGCAATGGGAATTACACCAGCAGCTATCCTGCATTATCTTTCATAGCTGTATGTCATAGTAATCTTCATCACTCAGAATAACACTGTTCATTTTATGACAGTACTTTACAATGTAATTTGGGAACTGGAAGTTTAGTGCATTAAAACATTTATTACATATTAATTTGCAAATTTGGCCTATAAAAAACTGCTTTTGCTGTGGATAACATACAGGAATTGTATTGTAACTGATGATAAATAGAGACAGGAAATGTAAGACCTCAAGAGTGAGAGTAAATCCTTTGTTTTGCAAGACTGTGTTGTGGTATTGTGATACCTATGTAGCATCCATTGTAGAGAAGCAGCTCATGAAAACAACACAGTTATGGTATTTTTTAGGATACTTTCTTATTATTCATGTGGTGTTGAGCATATAAATAGTAAAAGTTTCCCTGTTCTAACACCTGGATGTGTGTGATTTTGTAACACTGTACTGAACTTCAAGAACAACAGTGTGTAAGTGACAAAAGCTTTGTTTTTCTCACTTGCTTATTCATATTTATCCTATTGCTGGAGCACGATCACCCAAAGGTGCCATGGTTAAATTCTTTTGACCACTGTTGTCTGTTGTAGGCTACCTTCAACTGAGGATATTAGTTATGTGATTTCCAAGAATCATTTTATTTCCTTAGAATGCCTTGCACATGGATGGAAGGACACAGCACTGGGAATGATGTCAAGAAGTCATTATGTAACTCAGAGAGATAGGGAAGCCTTGGCTGAGCATCATCCAGTTGAAGAGATTAGTGTATTTCTGTGAAGCCCACGAAACATCTGCAGCAGCAGTTTCAGAGCAGTCAACATTCAGAGTATTGTGGCATCTCTCAACATGTGCAGTTGAAGTGCTGCTTAAAAGCTGCTGTCAGCCTCTGATAAACCACAGAGAGAAAAAAAAAAATCAGGAAATCACATTCTCTCAAACACCAGAGAAAGAGTAATAGAAGGTTTCCTTAGTTACCATGTTGGGCTCTTGTAGAATCTCATGACTGACTCTTTAGCTCTTTTGATGCTTGCTACTTGAATTGCTCTACAGCAGCTTCTTGGCACAGAGCACCTTAGTGTGGTACGTCAGGTACACTCTGCCATGATGACCAGCTCGCTGTGCTCAGTACTGACCTGTTTGGTATTCCCAGCTCACTGTATAGAGCAAAGACTGTCCTAGGGAAGACTTCTCACTGTCCTTGGCTTCAGACTCTGGTGGTAGCAGTTCACTTTCTGAGGTCCAATATTCTTAAGGACTAAATATGCTTGTAACCCTGCTTTTAGGCCTTTACTGAAAATTATTTCTGACGTTAATCTATTTCAGACCTGCAATTAACATCACATCCACACAAAATGGAGGTGTGGCAACTATCTGGATCCTTCTGTGTTCTGAGCTCTTTCTGTGTCAGTGGTGCTAAGTAGTTTTGAGTACACATGAGTAGGTTTTTGAGAAGACTTGAGCCTTTTCAATGCAAAGAACTTCTAATGGCATCTCTGCTTGTATCCAACTATATGACAAATGCATAAATGCTCACCTCACCCCCAATCAAAATGCAACCAATTATCTGAGAAACATGTTGAAAAAGCATAGACTACCTGGCTAGGCTTCAATGAGTGTTGCCAGTTTGACCGGCTCCACTGCAACATAAAGTTTAGTACTGCTTATGGCAGCAGTGTCTTGTCATTATTATTTTACTAGTTTCCTGCCATCCAGTGGCCTGTAATTTATGCAACTTCTTTTATTACAGCCAAAGATACATACACTTATGTATGTATTTATTGTGTAATGCTGCTGTAAGGCTCAAGAGCTGCTCAATTCTCTGTTAGTGAATGACATGTTCGACTGGCATTTCTTTATGTCCGGAGACATAAAGGATGCTATGGGTACAGCTGCATTGTTAAATTAAAGAAGTTAGGGAAAAGCTAGACTCTTGGACCCCAATCATAAGTATTGCCAGTTCGGTCAATCCTGATTCTCCTTTACACCATTCCAATTAAACACCATTCCAATTAAAGGCCCCAGAGAGCCTGAGACACCTCCTGGAGGATACTAAAGTCCAGCAAACTCTCCTGCAAGGCAGTAAGGACAAGGCTGCACCAGGTTAGGTGTGCTCCAGCCTTATCAGTCACCTAACACTGTCGCAGGAGGTTTTGTACACTCTAAAATTCAGGTCCTTCTGCCACACTCTCGGGCTGCCATTCATGCCCTCAGTTGTTTGCTGGAGAACACCACTGTTGGACTGCAGCACAGCCATCACATACCTTCATACAGTTTGAACACACAAAAATAATAGCTGTGTCTTAAGATCCCAGATTTATCACATAGAATGTAGAGCAGAGTCAGAGCCATGCAGGGTGTGCTGCAGATGTGGTCAGTTGGTCGGTCTCTCAACAGCAAGGGTGTAAGGCCAGAGCTTTTTTATGAATTGATACAAATTGGCAATTAAAAATGTTCAAAATCTCAGTCCTAAGATGGAAGTAATAAAGTTGCTCTTACTTTTCCCAGTCCAACAACTTGAAGTTTGCAGATAAATGCTTCACACTATTAGTAACACTGTGAAACTATTTGAAATACACAGGGCTGGACATCTTGAAGCACTTGCTGAGAAGGAGGTCAAAGAATTGGCTCCCAATGTAGGAGATCACAGCTCCTTTTTTACTGAGTTTAAGACCAAGCCAACAGCTGTACAAACACCTGGAAAGTCTGATCTGATCTTAATGGAAGAGGGTCTTTGGTTGTGGTGTTTGTTTTGTGCTTTGAGCCTGACTCTTGTAGATTTCTATCAAATTTTCTCATCAGGTTTCAGTGTAAAATCGTTAGCTTAATGAGATATTTTTGGTCATTTTGCTTTATACCACATGAAATGTACTCACTTGTAACATTTAAAAAACAATTATGTAACAGTAAGTTTCCAAGCTAAGTATACAATTGCAGGAGAATGCAGAGAAAAGAGTGAAGTTCCAATCTTACAGCGACCAGTTCTGTTTAAATATTACAAACAGCTGCCAGCATTATATAACCTAAAATTTCATATTTGTTTTATTAACTGGATGAAAAAAAATGAGTCCAGATTAAACCTACATTAGTGATTTGAATAATTGTTTTTTTCAAGCTAGACCTGCCCGTTACCATAGTATATTTTTTGCCTTTTGCTTTTATGGTGCTAGTAAAGCAATTAAGACAGACATCTGAGCCAAACTCTGGTTTAATAAGTAGTTTGGATTTCACATTAATTTATAATGTTGACTATACTATGAAAGGCATTTTTCTTTTATTACACTGCTCATCAGCTTATTTTTTAACTTGAATCGCTACCTAATAGGCAAGACATCATTAAATGTTACTGAAGTACACTTTTTGACTTTTGGTTTGCAAACTCAAATATAAACAGGAAATAAGCCCCAAGCACTCCAGAGTTGTTGTAGGGCGCCTATCCTGATGAAACTAAAGATGTGACAGAACATTTTCTGGAAAGCTTGGTATATGCAGTGCAATCTTGTGGTGCACCAGGAGGTGTTACTGGAAAGCGAAATGTTCCTTTTATTATCTTACATGCACTTGAGCATTGCAATGAGTTTCTAGTGGCATGAATAAAATCATTATAATGTGATAAGAAATAATGTGACAGCTCACAAAGGAAATAACAGATCGCAATTAAATTGTGTTGGAGGAACATTAGGTGGAAGATAGTGTCATGTCACTCTTGCTTTATTTGCTTTGTGGGTTGTTTTCTTTTTTTACATTCAGGAGCCCTTAAAAACAACTTAGAATTATAGTGCATGATCTTCATAGAACTATGCTATCCTAAGTTGTGATTTTTTAATTTATTTTTTTTTTCCTGTAACAGTTCAAGGATAGTTGCCTGCATCTTACATTTTGCATCTCTACATTTCTCAAGGGTCAGTCCCAATACTGGTGAAAGGGTTATGGGAACGGTTTGAAGAGGCACATTTCTGTCCCATTTTAAATAAAAGAAAAAAAGGGAAGGTGTTTGGCAGGCGTTCAAACGAGACATGTCACAGAATATGCACAATGTAACTGTTGCTGAGGTCACTGGCCGAGACAGTTCTTTCACCAAAGAGGGGGGGCGGGGAGAGTGTACTATAATAAAAGAAACTCAAAGATGAAAACTGATTCTTAAATACAAACCAGCCGGTTTGAGGTGTCTTTTGGGTTTTCTTTTGTGGTTTTTATTTCCCAAGTAAAACCACAATTAATTATTTATAATTCTATTCCTATAGGGATAGCTGGTGGGAAGTTCTTGGAAAGAGGTCGCATTAAGAAGCCTGGGCAGGAGCTCTTTAAGAGTGAGCCATCTGAATACTTCAAGGCTCAGAATCTGTTTGTTGGAGCCACAGTTTGTTTCCATGGACACAACTTCCTTTTAGTGGATGCTGATGAGTACACATTCAAATACATGGAGAAGAATGCAAATGAGGTAAAGCAGGCTCTTGTAATTTCCTGTTATCTTTAAGAACTGTACCTTATCTACATATTTTTCAGAATTATTTATACCCACTTTCTTCACTCAGAGTTCACAGCCCTGTGCTCTCTCTGTCTAGCAACAGATTTTGGAGATGCTGACTAGGGAGTGCATGCAAGTCTGGCCACTCTTTTCCATCCATTCCCCTTCTACTTTCTCAGCATCCATTCTTACTATATGTAGGGTTGGTTGAAGATATATTCCTGCCTGTTCCTTTTTCAGACTGTGTACCTCTTGGCCCTGAATTAATCCTAAAGATACTGTCTGTTTCCACAGCTTTCTGTGGCAGCAAGTTGAAAAATTCACTGCCTAATATGTAAAAAATAGATGTGATAAAATAAGTAAGTATCTTTTTTCTTTTTTTTTTTTTTTTTTTTAAACCAACTTTCCACTAGTTTCAATGCCAGTTCTAGTGTTCTGGGCTTTGGTGAAGATCCCCATTGATGTTTCGTACTGCCATAATTTTGTAAAACTCAGACATTCTTCCCCCTCAGCCTAATCATATCTATTTAAGAATCTCACCCTTTTTAGCCTGTCCTTGCAAGGGAACTGTGAGACGTGGAGACTGGAACAGTGCACAGTACTCAAGAAGTGGGCACATCCAATGTGCTGATGAGGCTATTTTATTCCCTGATTTCATTGTTTGGGTTCATACATATTTGTCTGCCAAAATGTTTCCCTTGTAATATTAGAAATTCATATAACAGGAAGTAGAGCTTACAGTTATACTGAGTTTTACTATGTTTTGGTTTTGCCTTCAGAGGGGAGAGAAACAGTTAAGAAAGCTGGGGAGCATCTGGTGATGTATACTTTATGCTATCAGTCATTACACAAATGGCTGGTAAAGATATCCTCATTTGCCAAAGCCAGAAGGAAATTGATTATCCTATAGGAATTGTCACAGAGGTAAAAGAGTACAGGGATGGAGAACCACAGAAGAGTCACAGAATGTTTTGTGGGATTTTAGGTTACATTGGTAAGAACTGTAGATTATTGTTTCAATGAAATTTATGCTGCAATATTTGAATAAATATACCCAGGTATATTTGGAAATTCCTGTTCATTGCAACTCTGACTCAGTCACTTTGAGACCCAGCTTAGGACCAAAGGCATTTCTGCATCTCAGTCCCTGTTCTGAATTGTTGCTTCATCAGAGGGTGATCTTGAACATCAGCCTTTGGACTAGGCTGTGCTGTAAGGACTCATGTGTATGCTTCATAGCTCAAGGTGGGACAACAGCAGGAGTTGTGCCTTCAGCAGGTCTCCAGAGCTGCCCTTTTGCTTGGGCTTGCTGAGAACATACCTAGGGAAAGTGTCAAGGAGGGTTTGTCAAACTGTAGTCCTCCCAGTTGTCCAGACCTGTTGTGGATAGAGATGGGAGAAGGCTCTTAATGCAAGTTTGAATTGTTCCCTGTCTGCTTGCTCACCAAAGTGTGTGAACCTGCAGGACTCCCAGGACAACAATGGGCCTAGCACAGTCTTGGGGACTGTGAGTCTTGATGCTGTTGTGCTGCTGAGGCAGAGTTAGGTGCAATCTGACCCTTTGCTGCCTTTGGGCCACATGTGGTGTTCTCACTGAGATGAATATAGCAGAACAACATGATTCCTTTGTAAATTAACATGGAGTTAGCACCACCTGCCTTCCCTGGAATAATGAGGAAGATCTGCAAAATGCTTGTTGATGTAAAATGCTACAACTGCTAAATGCTTTAAGCAGTAAAATACAAAGCTATATGCAGTATGTTTTCTTACTGCTGGACTGTTTCTCCTCCTAGAATTATCAAAACCAAAGCAATTCTCCAAAATGCAGAGCACATCGTTAGACTATAAATGTTTTTTTGAACTGCTGTTTGCATTTATTATCGTGGATCAAACAAGTGAGATTTTAGTTTTTCAGGCTGAATTATTTTAGATTGTCAAAATAAAATCTGCAAAATGGGAGGAAGCAACACTAAAAATATGTATTTGAAGTGATTTTTTAAGTGTTCTTTGCACAGTTAAGATTTTAAAACAACTGGTAGAAAAATAAAGTAGGTTCTCCCAATGATAGATGTTTTATTATCTTCATTTGAATAGAGCTCCAGAAGTAAGGGCACACCTTATTTGCCTCAGTTCATCAGGGGATTATGTAGTTAATCTCCAAGAACCTCAGCAATTATTAGAGAAGAGCAGAGCTGGAAGAAAGGTTGAAAAAAGGAAGACCATTTTAAGATGACTATTTGTCAGTTATTTCTAAAACTGGAACATAAATAATTTTCCTTGTGAATAGACAAAGATTTCCTTTCAGCAGATCACATCAGTAAGTTTTCTGAAAACTGGTGAAAGAAATCCAGATGGAATGTTTTTCTTCTGGAAAATGCCATTTTGACCACATTTCTATAGGCATTTGTTGACTTAGATGAAATATTGGTTGGGTAATCATAGCACAGGTGGGAACTGATTTTGCTATTATTGAACCATTTGTCTGACACCCTGTGAGATATTAGGCAAGGTTTAATTTTCTGTTTCAAAACAGTATTTATTGTATTTTTTTAAGTTATGGGGAGAGAAATATAATTGACTCTTGTAATTTTGATTGCTAGTTGTACTAAAAGTAACTTTAAGGATTTAATTCTCAAAACTTTTCAACATTTGTAATTTCTCTTCCAATTTGAGGAAAGAAAGGTGTATTTAGAAAGTGTAAATTTGCTTGGAAAACAGAACACCTGTGTTGGGTACAGTCCGGTTATTATCAAGGTTTGAGAACACTTTCAAACAATGTATCACTGTCCCTCCTTGAAAATGAATTTATAATCCCAGAAATAGTCTCAAATTTTTCAACTTCATAGTATTCTGCAGCAGAAACATGGAGGTTGAGTTTACTTCCATTCAATTAATCATAATTATCTGTGACTTAAGCAAGACAATCAAACAAAAACTAGATTGTGGCTACTAGCATGTCAGCGGTTACATGAGAAAGGGAGAAAGTGAGTAAAGACTGATTGCTATGCTACTCAAATACTCAAATGTCTATGTAGGTGTTTGGAATATGTAGTTCAGGAAAAAAAAAAGTAAAAATAACTGCTTTGATAATGTAGAGAAGACAGGTTTTTAAATAGACAAAACACTTCGGCCATCTTTAATATTTGGCTGATTGATTCCTTCTGCCCAGTCTATTCTTAGTCTGTGTTCCTTGCTTTTTTAGCAAAAAGCTGTGTGCTTACAGCCTGAACAATAAGAGCTTGGAGAAGGTATTGGAAAAGTTACTGTCTCTTAAAAGTTTTTGGTTGCTGGTCCAGCTGCTCCACACTGTGATACGCCACTTCCTTGTGTGGCATTGCATGCCAGGGTTGTGCCTTGAGCAGTTTTGACATATGCAGTGACTGTTTTCTCTAAATCTGAGCATGTTACCTGCAACCACTGATTTATTTATTGAACTTGGATCACTTTATACTGCTCTGGCAGTGCCATAGGGATGTTAAATGCCCTTTTCTAGATCTCTTCGAACTCATACAATGCTACAGACTTCAGCATAACTGAGAGTGAGACCAAATAATTGAGAGTGAGACCCAATTTCTATTGTGATTAGGTCATTAATACCAGCCATATGAAATTTTAAATAATTGCCAGATAAGACAACATTGCTTACTAGAAGAAATGGGAGAAAACTTTGGACAGTTCGTTGTGCTTTGTAAGTTAGGTAAAGCAGGACAGATGTAAGGGCATATCAATTCAATCTCTTTCTAATGACTAAATCCAGATGTTTTATGCTAAAATACAGTATAGCAAATGAATATCTAGTAGAGCTCTAACACAGCAATTTGAAAATAGGGTGGAAGTTTAAGTGCTCCAGTTCTGTTTATCTAAATTTAATGGCCTATATTCAGAACAAATAAGCATTCTTCATATATGACAGGAAAATTAGGTTCCTAAGAAATTTCTGGTCTTCTAATTTTGAGTGTGTAAAAAAACCATCCTCAGTCTAATATGAATGAGAATATCTGTTCAACAGCTTATTGGAGCCATGGTGAAAAGAGGAGTTTTAACATGGGAGGTTTCATTAATTGAGAATTAAGTGAAATGGATTGGCATAAAATGAGGTCCAAGTTGTTAGAACTGTACTTTAAATATTTCTGCTTCTGCTTTAGCAAATCAATGTTTGAAGCAAAAGTGGCTGTCTTTTTATGTAGCTGGAATGAGCCTTCTAAGAGTGCATGATCTGATGATTTTAGTTTGATTAATTATATTCTGAGGAGGAGGCAATTTTTTCAGTAGCAAACTTCCCTCCAAACTTAGCACAGTGCTGATTTATGCATTTGAAGTGAGACAATGAAGAAGTTAGTAATACTTAGCAGTTCGACATTGTCCAGCATCTTGACAACTCTTGCTGGTACATGCAAAGTTGGTTGTATAGTGCCTTCTCCTCTAATCGCTGTCTTGCTTTCCTTCATTAAGTTCCCCATGGCTCATATTGGTGTCGTCCTCAAGAAACTGAAAGACATAGCAGAGCCTCGTTCCCGAGAAATCAGACAGGCGTTTGCAGCCACTGACTCCGAGCACACCAAGGTGCTCAACTATGAACTTTTCAGGTAAGACGCTGGATTTTGGTTTTTAATATTTAATGAAGGCACATTTCCCCAGAAAGTACAGAGCATAACTGTTTCTTGATGCGTTTTGCACATTAGCTGACAAGTGGGATACGTTTGTTTTGCATTTATTTGGAGACGGTACGTGAAAAGAAGAGAGTGAATCCATGCCCTGGAAAAAAAAAAAAGAGAAATGGAGTAGTTTCAAGTGAGCTCAAAAGCACAACTAAAATCTGTCTACATTTTTATGGTGCTGGCACAGGGTTTTGTTAACAAGGGCAAGTCAGCAGTAATATATACTCCAAAGACTAAAGAAAAGCATATCCTGAGAGAGCCAAACAAATCAATTACTAGTTTTGAAATTCAAGAAGCAATGTTTGAGTTGATCTCCTGAAAATGTTATCTGGCTTCTGAATAATTGGTTAAGAAGAGAGTCTTTGGACAATCATGGTATATTGAAATTATAGGATGCTGTGATAAGCATCTATAGAAAAAGACTGGAAACCAGTAGTGAGAGCAACAATTAGTGCTTGGATAGTAATTTCAGTAGAGTTGGGTGAGTAGTTACCTGGATTCTGGCAATGATCCAGGTATTGGCAGTTTTTGGTAAAAATATTTCTAGACTCAGATGTTTTACTCAACAGAAGCAGGATTCTGAATTAACTACATTAATAAGGATGATGTTATTACTAGAGTAAGAAGTGGAGAAAATTAAAACTTAATGTATATCTGGAGGAACTTTGTAGCACTTGGGAAAAGGTTTAATTTTGTATATACAATAACTGTTTAAAATAAAATAATTATGTTTTTGCTTCAAATTAGGAAATAATAATCTGCAAAACTTTTTTCTTCTTACATGCGCAAAGAGCAAGTCAATGTTTTGGAACGTATATATGATGGAATCAGTGGAGTACACTTTTAGAAAGGATGATTGTACTTTCAAACATCAGGAAAAGATTTTTATTTTATCAAGAAAAGTCTCAGTTGAGTGTATGTTTAATCTCAGTGATGCTCTCTGCAGCGGTGAACTGCCCCAGTGTTTGATTTAGTTAGTGCTGTTCTGTGGCTTTGAGTAAGATTCATCTAGTTATATGGTACTGAGGCACTTGGTTTCAGCAATAAAAATGCAGTGGCTCTCTGCATGAGCAAGAGAGAAATCCGGGTATTACCGTGTTGGTTTTTTTTGCCTGAGCTTTCACCAGTGCCTGCCTGAACATCTACTGATGGTCTACATCCTCCTGCTGTGGCACCGCAGGGGGTCTAACAGGGAGCATTCACACTACCAGAGGAAGAATTTGCCTCTAATGGACATTTAAGATCTGTACTTTATAGTGACAGTAGATATTGTTCCTGTTCCTTCATATTATATCCATTAATCCGAAAGCTCACTTTGGTATCTATGTATTTTATTTTAGAATGAAAGGAACAATCTTAGTGACAAAGACAGGAGCACTTTGTCTCTATGAAAAGTCAAAGATAGTTTTCTGTGATTAGAATATGTATTTTCATTCAGTTTCATATTTTTTTTGTGTAGTTCACTGTTTATTTTTAATCTGTTCTGGCATTTCATGATTATAACTAGCTACAAATGATTATTTTTAGTACAGGGAATCATCTGTGTGACAGCTTCAACCAGCATGATAATCCTCTTTTCTTATATACAGCTAAAGCTTTTC
Source organism: Chaetura pelagica (assembly GCF_000747805.2). Classification (NCBI taxonomy): domain Eukaryota; kingdom Metazoa; phylum Chordata; class Aves; order Apodiformes; family Apodidae; genus Chaetura; species Chaetura pelagica. The sequence continues at coordinate 1,333,363 of NW_009951950.1, read as the reverse complement.
TTCTCTTATATAAGCTAAAGCTTATATACAGCTGAATTTGGCTGTTCAGATTTCTTCCCTTCTGCCTATGCAATTTTATATGAGCTGCATTTAAAAATACATCTGTAAGTGTGATGTAGTGAAGCAGAATTGCATTTATACTATTTACTTTTTATTAGTTTCAGAACCCAAATCTATGGCACATCATCCAGGAAATAAATACATGGTGTATACTGAAGCTATCTGCTAAGATACCATTAATACTACTGAAAGCTTTGTTAAAAAGAGAAAATAAACAAACAAACAAAAAACTTAGTTGCCTGTGCATGACATGGTCTGGTTCGGACTGCTTTTTCTCATAAGTAACTGGCAGGACTGTTAGAGACAAAGGATCATGTGGATTTAACAAAGATGCCTATCTTCAATTCAGCTTGAGAAACAGCTCTCTTAAGCAGTTAATTATTGTACCTTCTTTCTCTACCAAATTCAGACTGTAATCTGTTTTATTATTCTAGAATAATAATAATAAAAAGTAAAACAATAGATAACTAAGCTGTGGGAACAGTTGTTGCAGTTTGTTTCTTTTTTTCAGGAAGATTTTAGATATAATTGTGCTTGTGAATCTTGATTCTCATTCATCAGCTGCTAGCAATCACTAGAATATTCCTTAATTCCCAAATGAGACAGCAATTTTCTCTGGGGGTGTTGTTGACTTGATTGTCATTGAGTGGCTTGAGAAAATAAAAGACTTTTAAAATCCTGACACTGGAAAAGTCTAGTCCATGTGTGGAAATCCAGTCTGTGGAAATATTCAGATGGGTGATTTTATCTATGTGCTTTCAGCTTCCACAGCCCAAGCATTTAGAGAGCCAGGCTTATTAGGCACTATTGTCCTCTTTTTTATGTTTGTAGTTGTATTACTGCAGGATCCAGGAAAGAGGCTCCAGTATGTGGAATAATAATACTGACAAGTTAATGGTAATATAAATAGATGAACTAAATTTTGGTCATTGAGTTTGCATAATCTCAGATAAGGTTTTTGACTGTCAACAGCTTGCCTTCGCCTTATATTTATCTCCTGCCGCTGCAAATAGAGGATCTCTCTGATTTATTTAATATGAAAAAAGCAGCAGATGATTCAAAGTAGATGCTATACAGCATTTAGCATCCATTTTTAAATAGCTGTGTAAGTGCAATCATATTCTCTGAAGAGATACTTGCATTTGAACAGGACTGCACAGGCTTCCGAGAGAAGGAAAGTGAAAAATTATGTTTATTGATAAAATTTTGCATGTTGGTAGGGTACTAAATTTCTTTGTCTTCAGTTCACATGTGGATTTTGAGACCCGTTATCAGATTCATTCAAGAATTTAACTATTCTCCAGCCAGAAGTTTGATTCTTGTTTCAGAAATTTTTTGCATCACTAGTATTTTCTTCCATTTGTTTTCAAAGATTGGTATATAATCACATTGACACAGTGCCCTCACAGATACCACAATGTACAGCTCTAATTGCATCAGTAATGATGGTGAAGTTTATTCTTAGTGCAGTTTATCCTTAAGTATTATGGGTAATTTAATTTTTGCTGAGGCACGTAGGCCTATGCTGATGCTTGTTGTTAAAAAACCCCGGTTGAACATGAGTTCATCAGAGGCAAATTGGGATTGTAGCACCAATGTAGTTACACTAAGTCACACTTGACAAGAGGCCTTGTCAAGAGGCTGAGGTAATCTACAGTTCAGGCTATTTTTTTCACATGAGAACAGGAGCCCTCCTAGGTTTCCTTGTGTACCTCATTACTGGTATTTTTCTTAAGTTATGTCAACATCCAGGAGATACAAAGAACTCTCTAGTCATTGAAGGCAAAACCCCTACTGCAAAGATAATGTAGTCTTTAAAATTCTTCCTTCTCCCCTCTGCCAACAATATAAAGCAGAGGGAGATTGTTCTGAATTGTAATTACTAATCCTGGTCCTTAAGCTCCAAAATTTGTCTCCATTTGCTGATATACTATAAGTACCTTTAGGAGCTTATCCAAAAATCACTTCAGCTCTGTTACCATGAGCCACCAATGTTCAATTGTAGCCCAGAAGGCTAACTGCATCTTGGGCTACATCAAGAGAAGTGTGGCCAACAGTTTGAGAGAGGTGATTCTGCCCCTCTACTCTGCCCTGGTGAGACCTCACCTGGAGTACTGTGTTCAGCTCTGCAGCCCCCAGCGCAAGAAGGGTGTGGACCTGTTGGAGCGTGTCCAGAGGAGGGCTATGAAAATGGTCAGAGGGCTGGAGCACCTCTCTTATGAAGACAAGCTGAGGGAGTTTAGGCTGTTCAGCCTGAGGACAAGAAGACTCTGGGGGGACCTCATAGCGACCTTCCAATACCTGAAGGGGGCCTGTAAGAAGGCTGGGGAAGACCTGTTCACTAAGGCATTTAATGATAGGACAAGGGGTAACAGTTTTAAGTTAGAAAAGGGTAGATTTAGGTTGGGCATTAGGAAAAAGTTCTTTGATATGAGGGTGATGGATCCCTGGAACAGGTTGCCTAGAGAGGTGGTTCTGGCCCCATCCCTGGAAATATTCAAGGTCAGGCTTGATGGGGCTCTGAGCAATCTGTTCTAGTGTGAGGTGTCCCTGCTTATTGTAGGGGGGTTGGACTAGATGACCTTTAGAGGTCACTTCCAACACAAGAAATTCTATGATTCTAGGATTCAGTGTGATAACTTGCCCATCAGATGGATCTCGGGAACATTTCTTCTTCCTAGGATGGGGCTGATTTGTCTGAGCCACACAAGCAATCTTAGGAGAGAGAGTCTTAAGCTCTTCTCTACATGAGTCTGATTCTGCAATGGCAGTGTCCAACCATGAACTGATCTTGCTGCTGCAGACAGGAGGTCTTCCATTCTTGCCAGCAGGGCTTGTGGTTACCAGTTGAATGTAATTTTCTGTCCTCTCTCTGGGACCAGTTTCTGTCTCCCTTCCCTCATCTTTCCCCTGAACACTACCCATGGGGGCCAGCTTTCACAATGCTTTTTGAGGTGTGGTTTGACACTTGATTAATATCTGTTCTCTGTTGGGATCTTCTGCCCTACGTTTCTGTGTTGTTAATTCTTTCTATTTTATGCAAAGATTGTGCATGCTTTGTGTTTACGGGTATAATTATGTACTGCAAAATGCAAAATATAATTAGGAACAAAAGAGGGTAATACTTTGTCTCAGATAAATGCAACAACGAAATCCCTGCTGATAATCTGTGCCAGGATGGCATCTATGGCAAACAGCTTCCGTCATCATTATTATGTATTTTTCTATGTATAGCAAACTGTTGAGGAAATGTGGCCATCCTGCAAAAGTTTAACAGTTCAGGTAATTTCCATTATAACTCCTTGAACAGGTCTGGATTTCAAACTTCAGTGAATGCATTCTTTAAAGATCTAAACACAGCATTTTATAATTAGTGCACTTTAATCCTTTCCCCCCCCCCTCAAAGTAGTTATTATTAACTGGTTTTAACTCCTTTACTTAAAACTAATGTGGGCTTTTCTTTTTGTGAACAGAAATTTGATAGTCAGTATCACAGATGGAGCCTTTTCAGAACATGAAATTATCACTCTTGGGCGCTATTATGGTGTGAGAGATGAATATGAATTGGACTGCCACTTTCTCCTTGCAGTGGCTCAAGAACAACTAAAGAAAAATAATTTTGAGAATTTTGAACAGCTGTCTGCAGTGTTTATGTACAATGACCGTGAAAAGTAAGTTTCCTCTATTTATCCAAAGCTATTATTTGGGAAACTCTACTTGTAAACCTGACCACTTTCTGGATTTTTGCTGAGCAAACAATATATTGCAGCCAAAGAATATTATTTGTAATGTGAAGCCTCTCTCAGCACTTGACAGTAGACTGGGATGACTGTAATTTTCATAAGAAAAGGATAACCTTTTTGTCTCTTTTTCATTTTGTTTGTGTACTTTTTATTGTAGCTTCTGTACTGAACATTCTGTGACATCATTAGATGTTTGTTCACAGCTAAAACACCATATATTAAGTCAAAGAGGATAAACAGTGATTTAAGGGAAAACAGAAAGGATTTGTAGCTGATTTTTTTATATGACTTATTTACCCTTTTTCTTCTCTGATGTCACAGATAAAGAATCACTAACAGTCACTAGAGTGCTTAGTGTGTGAGGACAAGCCACCATGTGCACTTCAAGATTCTTGGCTTTATAATAGCTAAATTTCATAAAACCTTGTTTTGTTTACCTCCACTGTGATACTCCTCGTGTTTTCCTATTCACAGCAACATTCACTTGAAATAAATATGGAAAATATCTAATATACATTTCTCCTCCTCTCTTTTTGCTTGTGTAGATGTGGAGTGCTTCCCCGTGAGACATGCAGAACTATTTGCAAGTCCTTCAAGTTGCCCCTCACTGATGATGATCTGCAAGGTTTACTGACCATGTAAGTTAAGTACAGATAGTATGACCTGCATGCATGGGTGCAAATCAAAGCCAAATGTCTACTGCAGACAGTTCTTAAGAATTTGTAATTTATATAATGTTAATTGTTTCATGATGCTGATTTTCATAGAATCATAGAATGTACTGGGTTGGAAGGGACTTCTAAAAGTCCCTAGACACATGTGGACATTATTTATAGAATATTTGTAATCGGCTACAGGGCATCCGTATTAGAAACTTCTCTTCATATTGTCTGGCATGGCAGATCATCTGGGCTTTGCCAGTATTCTATGGAATTAGTCTTATAGGGGTCAGCTACTGATACTTATCACTATCAGTGAGATTCACTTTTTTTGCTTCAGTTGTTCTTGTGTATATATGAGGTAAAACCAATAATCTCATGAAAGCATAGTATGTGAGTTTTCAGAAACATACCATGACAAATAAAATAAAATGTCCTCTAATCAAGTAGACAGCATCAGTAGTAAGTAAAAGTGGTTTGCTACTTCTATTAATCTCATCTGAAACAGATTTTGTTGTAATTTTTATAAAGGAAAAGGAGTGTTGGCATGGTTTCAATATTTTTCCATAGCACATTTAATTGTTTCCAAGAAATTGTTTAATTGCTTGGCTAGCAGTATTAATGGAAGTAGAAGTAAAAAGAACTAGTATTCAGTGAACTTGTATTGAAGACTAGACTTCAGAGTAATCTATGGTGTCTTAATCACTCCTGTGAGTTTGGTTTTCATAGCAGATTTTCTGGTAATAGGTTTAAATATATTCTTATTGGTCTCTTCTTTCCGTTTTGTCCTTGTATTCATGCTTTGTAAAAAGCAGGACCAGATCTTGTCACTTGTCATATTTAGATGCTTTCAGGCAGATACACTTCTTGATTTCAGGAGGACTTTCAAACTGTGTCTGAAGTCTCTTGTCAGGCAGAAATGTTTAGTCCATTTTTAATAAAGCACCTTCTTACTGCAAGCAAGACTTCCTATTTAAATCAGAATCAACAAGACTGCTTGAAGAAGCCTAAGGGGCTATTTTTCACAAAGCCCCCATTTCCAGACCAGAAACTTTCAGAACAGTTCCCTGCAGTAGCCAGATGACGCCTGGGCAATTTAATTGCCACTAATCCCTTCTGATATTTAGGTTACAAGCACTCGTCATCAGAAGCAGGTCTGAATTTTAGCATTAATCTAAATTTAATTTTTTAGAACTCCCATTAAGCTAGCTACCCAGCACAAAAAGTGTTTGAGGACAATTGACATCCTATACTAGACAAGGGGTTCTCATAGTTTCCACTTCATAAAAGCTGAAATTGAATAGATGCACAGACAAGGGGCTAGAGGTTTTCCTTTATGTACTAAACCAATCCTGATGAAAAACAGACAAGCCTGACACATCATAGACTCCAGAGACGTGTTTATTGTTTGTGAATTTATACCAGGGAAAGCTTTTCTGAGATGAGCCCCCTCTCTCCTGAAGAGTCTCAGTGTAGGCAGTTACAAGAAAAAGTCCAGTGCACTATAATAAAAATTAGGGATAAGCTCTATAGATAAGGAGGGAACTAACAGTTGGCTTTCACCCAGGTTTAGACAGGTACCCATGACAGCTGAATTAGAATTCATCTGTGGTAGGTTCTTTCTATAGGCAATGGAGGAGAGAGTTGTAAGACCTGGATTTCTAAATTATCATCCATTTCTCTTTGTTTCTAAAGAGGCTGTGGGCAAACTGTATTGCAGATTTCTGTATGAGAAAGGTAAATGGTGTGGAAGCTGGGCCTTGGAAATCGGTGTAAGAAGTACTTCTTATGATAGAGTACTGTGCGTATGCCAGTTCTAAATTACAGCATTAGCTGCTTTAAAAGCTGGTGGTTTATGTGGTGAGTCACTGCACTGCAGATTAAGAGCAAGACCGTCAGATTCTTAATAATGTGTGCAGTTACCACTGTTTAGTAAGCTTATTGTTTCAGGAGGGTGCAGAGTCAGGGAAAGGTTTTATTAAAGTCTGTTTAAAGAGTTAATTCCCAGTAATCTGGAACCTGAAGAGCAGAGTTGTTTGAATGAGAGGTAGACTTTTATTTTCCTGTAGTTTTCTTTAAGACTTAAGAATCATGAAGCAGGCTGGTTTATGCTAATGAAGAACAGCCTCACTCCTGAGGAGTATGCAGTTCAGCATTGGTAAAGTTTGTCAACAATAGTCTTTCCCTGTTTCATTTTGGATGGTTTTTTTTTGTTTGTTTGTTGGTTGGTTTTGGTTTGGTTTGGTTTTTGTGTGGGTCTCTTTGTATCTGAGTTTTTTTGTTGTTTTTGGTTTTGTTTTTACTTTTTTTACTTTTTTTTTTTCCATGAAGAAGCATATTATTTTGTGTCCGTTGTGTCCATTGGTGTTCCTACTGTGTGTATCTGTATTTATCAAGGAAGAAAGTGGTGCAATAAAAGATTTTGGATTGATTCCCATAAAATCAGTATATATAGCTAATGCACTAGTTGGACCCTATTCAGCTATAAAACTATGCTAGACAATGTGATCAGATAATAGTTGAAGACTGAAGCTGTATGTTTATTCAGCTTTGCTATCCGGGATTAGGTGACAAAGATTTTTTGAAGGACTTAATGCTGTTATTTTTCCATTTTGAAAGGTAATACGCTTAAAATATTTATTATTTACATTTGTAAATCATACTGTAATGATCTGTCACTTATTAAAAGCATGGGATGGGATTAGAAGTTACTGTCTAATTTTGTGATCACTTCCAGATGACCCAAGACTTTGCTTACTGAACCCAAAGACCATTCAGTTTCCACAGAATGTAGAGAGAATTAATACAAAGACTGAAGTTTTGTAAGACCCTTTCAAATTGTCTATCCAGGGTAAATTTGTATTTTTAGTTGTGGGAAGGTGTAATAGTAGGATTTAAGTACCCAACAATGTGTCCATTTTTCCAATTTACCTGGGCTGGCTTATTTAAAAATATTTCCTTTCTCCATCAACATTTTCTCACTTTTTTAATCACAGGACAGTACATCACATTAAATCACAATATATTAAGTGATGCAGATGCCACACAATTGTTTCCGCCAGAAAACTGCAGAAGTTGCTATAAGCATTTCTTTGCATTTATGCAGGCATAATGAACAATTATAGTTTGTTCAATAGATATATGTTCCTGAAGTGGTTAATTAATTAAGTTAGGGTTGGGGTTTTTTTCTGTTATTTTTATTTAATGCAATGGTAAATATATATTAACAAGGACTTAAAAAGATGCAGTTCTTTCCCACAGGGCATATAAACAGCTGGCAGATAAAGAAAGAAAAAATGGAGGGAATAAAGAATGGGTGGCAAGTTTCCAAGTATTATGTGTTGATTGTTCCACATTACTTTAGTTGTTAAGCATCTGTCCCTATTTTAAAAAATAAATCTTAATTTCTGTTAGAAGCAGCCATGTGGTTCTTCACCTCTCCACAGTACCTGGGTGAGTCTGATTGACTTTGGAGGTGCACTTGTTTTTTTTGAAAAAGTTAATTCTCAGGTATCAATGCCTGATGGCAATGTGCCTCCTACATGGTCATCCCAATTCTTAAGCCGCTATTAAGCTAGGGCAGGCTACCTACCTACCTGTCATGTTTTGTTAGGGCTGACCTGTTTATTTCAGGGAGCAAACCCTCTTTTCATGTGTCCTGGTAGAAGGAGCAAGATTGGAAATGGTCACAAGATCATTCTCCTGTGCTCTCTTCTGCTCATTACCTTTGATGCCTGGGAATCCCTGTGCCATTTGTGATGAAAAGACTGTCTAGCATTAATATTTGGATCTCTTAAAAGAAATTCTTTATGTTATTCAGTGTGTTGAGGAATTGATGATTTAATCTATTGTTGGTCAAGATGTGAATAAATATATACACAAGATGTTTTAGGCGTTACTTACTTCATACTGATTAGCTGCATTGACTTGTCTGTGCTTGCTGTTTTAAATCTTTTCATATGAGCCATTTATGACAATTAGGTGTGAATCTGTGTTACTCAGAGACTGTCAAATAGGCTGAAAAATCCCAACATTTTCTTTAAGATTTAAACAGCATAATTATCAGATGAACACCTTAATAAATGTTATTCAAAACTGCATAATTGAAGAACCTCTGCATGTACATTAGCATTTGACATAAACGTTTGGGTGACAAATTTCTCAATGAGAGGGAAAATATTTTTTAAAGTAACCTTTACTCACCAAAGCATACTCAGGAATGGCCATAATGTGATTTGACCAGATTTCTCATGTATCTGGACTATTTCCTTATTAATATATTTTTAGAAGCAGAAATGTGCAATTATTTCTGTAATGTCACAAGATAAAGTAAAAGCAACTCTGCAAACTATGGTAGGGATGGGGGAGTGACTTTCATAGCCTAAAATCACGTGTTGGTGAAGTCATAGGGCAAAACCAAAGAGAAGCATGGTTTCAAGAGATCTTTGTTGCATCTTCTTGATAAGGCAAATATAATTTCCTTTCCTGAAGAGCGCTGTCAGCTTCAGTCATATTAACTCTAACCCCTGAAATGTATGACATCTCTTTCTTAATAATGCATGATTTGATAATATCTCCTCAGTCCATCTGGATGCCCTGTGCTAAATTGCAAATGTGTGCTTTTACTGGGTGGATGCAATAAGTAACAGAAGGGAACAGATCTAAAAGGTAGATTTTTTTTTCTTTCTTTCTGGACTATTCTAGGATAATATTTTAAGCTACTTTCTGTAGCTATTGAAATATGGGACTTAGGAATCCCATTTCCTCTGCCCATATTAAAATCTTTGGTTATAGTCAACTTAATGCTCATGTTGTAATCTCAGTTTGTTAGTTCAGTCACATCAACAGACTTTGCTCCTTGTGAATGTTTGTCAAAAGCTGAAGCAATTCAGTGCCTTAAAATAAAGCTTAGGCAGTTAAACTCCTTCACTTGTATTTTATTTAAAAATTCTGCTTATACATCTCTGCATCTTATCAGTGGACTTAATCTTTTGACTTTTCACAATAAGCAAAAGATAAATACATATATAGTAATAGAAAAAACAATTGTCATGGTAGTTCTGAAGTTCAAAATCTATGTGCCACAGTTTTTTGTCCAAGAAGTATAAGCTTTTTCATTGTCTTGTTACTTCTAATGCAAACAACTTTTTTTTTCCCCCCCAATTACCACCTTCAAAAACCTGAAACAATCAGGAGGCCCCTAGAAGTGAGAATGAGAATTTTCTTGCATATGGGATATATTCACCAAAAGTAAGGCTTTATGAAAGTGTTAACTTGTGTGTGAGCTACCATAAAGAAGAAAGCTATCATAGGAGGCTTTCTCATGGCAATATTTCAGGCTCCTCTTTAATACTAGTAACAGTAGCATTCTTTTCTGACTTCACTTTCATCTTCAGCATAACTCACTGTACTTAACATTCCAGTTTATCACTAGCATCTCTGTTTATGGCTCTCAATATATTTTGGTGTTATCTCTCCTGCTGACTATTAAATGAAAGGTGTGGGGGGAGGAGAAAGACAGGATGAGTTGCATTTTATTGCAGTTTATTTTTGTCACTAGATTTATTTCTTCTCTTCTCTGGTATTGTTTTCCAAGTTTGTGATGTAAATTCTCCCTTCATTCTTAATTTTTACCAGAACCCTCTTCAGTGATTGAAGGGTTTTGGGGCCCAGGTTTTCTTCAGTGGTATTTCATTAAGAACAAGGTAAAATGATTTTCTACAATACTTGTTTCTTGGAGGTGATCTTGCTCTGGTGGAGTAGTATTTGTCTCAACAGATTACAGAGCAGAATTGTTGGACCTGATGTTTGCCACCAAAGAATAGGTATTGAGTCTTGCTCTCCATGGATTCCACTGAAGCACACACTTCCAGGTTCTGCTAATATGCCTAAACCAGGTGCCTTTTATATGTAGGTGGTATTGAGTGAGACAAATGTCATTCACAGAAGCTGCTAGTACAGAATTTGTTGCAGAGCAGTTAAGCTGTTCATTTCAAGAATTATTTGTGTGGTAGCTTCAGCATGTAGGTATTTTTCAAGCATTTGACTAGTTCCTCTGAAATAACAATGATTCCCAAGTGCCTTAAACACCTAAGGGTTTTGCTGAATCAAGGACTTTTTTTCTGAAGCTGCTTCATCCAGTTCAGTGGCAGAAGGATGGTGTAGCCTTCAAATCTGCTCTCTTGGGGTTTATTAGTGCAGGGTAATGATTTTAAAAGTTTACCTATAGACCTTAGCTGGCAGCATATATATCTTCATGCTCTTAGAAGACACTCGTAACTGACACAAATATATACTTATTGCATAGAAACAGTGCCATAAAACAACTGCCAAATGACAAGGGTTGGGATTTTGAAATCTGGCTATTATTTCATAAATTTGAGAGCTGTGCATTTGTCAATTGTATATTGATTCTAATGTGTGTACAAACAGTATTTTTGAAGAACTGCTTATTTTCAGAAAATTATTATTAAACTAAAAATTATAGAAGCCATACACAGCAGGTCAATTGTGTTATAGCACAACTGTGTCTCATATCATTCTACCTATCAAGCTATCATTCTATGAAGCTGGTGAAGGATCTAGCACAAGTCTTATGCAAAGTGGCTGAAGGAACTGAGGTGGTTTAGCCTGGAGGAAAAGAGGCTGAGAGGAGACTTTTTTGCTCTCTACAGCTATCTGAAAGGAGATGGGAGTGAGTGGAGTGTTAGTCTCTCTTCTCCTGAGTAATAAGTGATAGGATGAGAGCAACTGGCCTTAACTTGTGCCAGGGGAGGTTTAGATTGGTTATTAGGAAAAATTTCTTCACCAAAAGGGTTGTCAAGCTCTGGAACAGGCTGTCTAGGGAAGTGGTTGAATCACCATCCCTGAAGGTATTTAGAAGACGTGTATATGTGGTGCTTAGGGACATGGTTTAATGGGACTTGGCTGTGTTGGGTTTATGGCTGGACTCAAAGATCTTAAAGGTATTTTCCAACCTAATTAATTTTGTGATTCTACCTGTTTCTTTTCTACACAATAGAATCATGATCATCCTAATTCTTTGCTTGTCACCAGCTGTGAGATCCCAATGTTAGAAAAGTTTGGGCAATGCTTTGAAAGTAAAATGAAATTAGTTGAAAGGTAATAAACCTTGAACAAGTTGAATTCTACTATGAAAGACAATGATAAGTTGTGAGCATATGGAATAGAGTGTATGACAGAGAAATCCTGACAGTTTGGTAATAATTTTCTGGACCAATGTTTGGTAATAAAGGAGTAAAAAATTATTATCCAAAAGGTAACACATTAGTCGGCTGTAGATAACATTATGCAACTTTGTTAGACATGTCCTTTAACCTTGAGTGATCTTATGCACATTCTGTTTAGGTTTGAAGATGACCGTAAGCAAGTGGAATATAATAAGCTTGTGGATGGGCTGAATTGGAGAAAGAATCAAATACCTGCTTTCCAGACAATAAAGCTTCCACTCAAGGTAAAACCAGTGTATTTGAGCAAAGAAACAATGCAGTAGATTGATATAACTTAGAGCTATGAGGATGATTAAGGGACTGGAACACCTGCCTTATGAGGAAAGGCTGAGAGGCCTAGGGCTTTTCAGTCTAGAGAGGAGAAGAGAAGACTGAGGGGGGATCTAATTAATGTCTATAAATACATGAGGGCTGATCATCAAGAAGGGAGGGACAAGCTCTTTTCACTTGTGCCCTGTGACAGGACGAGGGGCAATGGATTCAAACTCAAACACAGGAAGTTCCACCTAAACATGAGGAAGAACTTCTTTACTGTGAGCGTTACAGAGCACTGGAACAGGCTCCCCAAGTAGGTTGTGGAGTCTCCTTCTCTGGAGACTTGCAAGACCTGTTTGGATGCCTTTCTGAGTGATCTGCCCTAGTTTGTTGCCTTTTTCTTTTTTTTTTTTTTTCTTTTTTCTTTTTTTTTTTGTGTCCTTCTCTGGCAGGTGGGTTGGACTCTATATCTTCAGAGGTCTCTTCCAACCCCTAAAATTCTGTTATTCTGTGATTCTGTAAACTTGTGCAACTTTAGCATGAGTGCTTTATCCTATGGAGACCACAACACTTTTCATCTTTGTATATTTGTGCCTATTTTAATCAATTAATTATATTTTTCCTGAGGGATTTAGAATGAGGCAGAGAAGTCAGACAGGGACAGGGAGCCCTATAACACCCCTGTGCCTGACAGGTGTCATATCTTTGTGACATTTTTTAGAACAAAAAAAAAAAAAAAGGGAAGAGGAAACAAGTGTATTTGTCCATGAACAATGGGTGTGAATACTGCTTCACCCACAAATATAATTGTTGCATGTCGAATGATCTTTTCGCTTACTGAGATAGTCAGGAAATACCTTAAACTCCACTGGCACTTCAGAAAATTGCTATGTATTTTTTAAAACTCCACAGAAACTTGAACATAATACACTGTAGATATACAGCAAGAGCAGTATGGGTGCATCAACTTTGTATATCTCCCCCAGCCTGCTACTTGGGGTAAATGAAAATCCAGTATCAACAAACCGCAGAGATTAATATCATCTTGCCATCTTGTTGTGTTGAATGGAATTTTTTTTAATAGATGGTGCATAAGACAATTATGCTGATTGTAAAAAACTTTGCAACAGATAAATCTAAAGCCCTTCTGCCAACATGTAGTTTTGCTGTTCTGGCTTAGCCAATGTGTTACTGTGCTTATAGAGAAAGTGTTTGATTATGTTCAGACCATTTAGAAACACAACATTCCTTTAAATTCAAGTTCAACAGTGACATAGTTTAATCCAGTATTTCTCAAGTACTGTGCTTTTAACTTGAGTCCTCTGTCTTACTTGGCTGACCAGCTCTTTCTTCTGTAGTATCTCAAACTGTTGTGATGTCTAATAAGGTCCTAATGCTGCTGGTTTGCTCTGCTTCCCATTGTAGTTTATTTTTCACTTTGTCATAAGAATTTTTCCATCTTGTGCAGATAAAATCAAAGCCCTTCCACATGTTTTATACAGCTGTCCTGTAGTTCGAAGAGTGCATTAGGTTTTGTTCAGTAGGTATTCTTTGTTTTCACAGAAGAATTCTGTTCTTAAGTTATAGCTCCATATTTAAACAGTGTCTGTTCTCAGAAGATTGTGTCAGGATAAGGGGTCTCATGAGCATCAGTAACACAGGAACAAAAAGGTCAAAGCCAGTGTTCAGAGGATTTTTATCTTGAAGATGGCGCTAAGCACTGTACCGAAAAGCAAGGGTGAAAGAAGCAGAGGTACAGATACACTTGCTGTTGGATGTGTTTGACCATTTTTTTCCCCTCCCAGCTGCATGGCTTATGTAGCAGACAGGCATAACCTGATTTCTGGCAGGTGAGGGAAGGTGATGACTCTTGTGGGGTGAAGGTGGGGTGCAAGTGGTGGTGGAACCAAGAGGCGGTCTTCACAAGTTGAAGGTGTGGAGGAAAACACGCTTGTGAAACAAGCAGGAGGTTGAAGCGTACATTTGTGGTGAAACATGTTCCAGTCAGCATAAGATATGAGGTTTTGTTTGGGTATGAAGAAGATATTTGCTTGGAGGGCAGCCTGTGGATGGGCTTCCTAGGAGAGGCTGATGCCTAACAGCCCTGGTTGAGAACTGCACGTGGAGTTATCAGAGGAAAGTTACAGCTGATATTAAAAAAGGAAACAAAGTCATCATCATTCTGGGATAATCGGTTCCTCATCAGCCCCAAAGCCTTCCTGTAACTGTCATACTGACATATAGCACTGTTATTAATGAATTGTGCTCAAATTGGTGCCAGTATAGATTATTCAGTTTGATTGACTGTATTATTTTATTAGTTAACTAACAATACCTGAGCTATCCTTGGTGCAATCCAAGAATATTATAATGAAGAGATCAGTATGAAATGGAAAAAACAGAGAAAGGAAGGGATTTGAATCTTGTTCAACTTTAGAATCCAATTGTCATTCTGTTCATGACTTACCATGAATTAACAGCAACATTTTTGGGCTACAGTACCTTTACTTGACAGATAGACTTCAGCAACAGATTTGTGAGTGTTTAGTTAACTTTTTATTCTTTCTATCTCATTATTTTTTATTATTTTTGCTGCTGAGATACCCATGCCTTGCAAGACTTTCAAGTATAAGCATCTTATGAAGAAAATATAGCATTATTTAATTTGAAAATATCTGCAAAAGGGCTAATGGGAGAAAATATTTTAATAAGATATCCTGCAAGATTGATAAAAATGTGCATGTAGTAATATTTTAAAAGCATGTGCTGTATAAAGGTCCAGTTTTTCACAAATTTGTGAAATAAAGCAGTTCATTCAATCTTATGTTTACTACCTTTGAATTGTTCTTGTTTTCAATATTATGTTCTAAAAAGTTCTTTGGGTTATTAATTTCAGAATGAAGAACAGAGGAGCAGACACCCACCATCCCTGCCTGTGAAAGGGATCAAATACTTGCCTCTTCTGGATGATCTGTTTGGCAAGGAAGAATAATCTGATCTGTGCAAGGCACTTCTCTTGGATTAGTGTTTTAGCTCCAAAGCTTAGTTAGACAGATACTGAAAACATTTCTTGTAAAACACCCACTTACAGGTTTTAAGGCATTTACTTTAGTATTCCAACATAGGTGGATACTTTGTGCATGTTTGTAACTCCATCTAAATCGACAGTCCTCTTTCATGCTTTTACAAGCATAATTAAAACTGTATCCTCTAATCTTCGTGTCTGGTTATATGGAGAAATTATAAATATTGAGAAGTCTTTGAGTCAAGCAGAGCAAAATCTAACTAACCCTGCTTTGGTTCTGCAAACAAATGAGGTTGTTGGATGACCTCTTAAAATATTAGGTTGGACTATATTAGCACAATAAGATAATTCTGTTCAAATTTCCTCTCTTCCTCTGTAGTTTATATCTGTGTTTTTGCTGTATCACTGTAGTGATGCTTAACTACTGTTTGTGTCCAAGTTTGTTATTTTATGGAGGAAATACTAGCAAGGTTTTAGCACAGCATAAAGTTGCTTGATATCAAAGATAATTATACCCTTCCAGTGTAGAAGTAAATATATTGCAGACACAGCACAGAAGCTATCAGTTCTTGCTTTTTGTTTTAAATGTGACTCAGATTAGTAGCTACTCAAGTTTTCTTTGGTGAGACATGTATGAAGAGAAGGTGTTTCAGTCTAACTGCTGCCCATCCCAGCAGTCTTGGACTAGATGATCTTTAAGGTCTCTTCCAGCCCAAACGATTCTATGTTTCTATGAATTTTAGTGTGCAGCTTTTTTGCAGTAGCACTGTACTTGCCCTTTGAAAATTCTTCGATGCCTTTCTCTTTGCTCAAAATCAGCAGGACTAAATGGAATTCCTGTCAGCATTTTTGCATCTTTTTAAGCTTATGCCAGGTCAAAGCCATGTTTAGGTCGAATTTATGGCACGGTTTTGTGAGAGGAGCAATTTTCCCAGTTTAAAGAATAGAAGAATTGTGGAGAGGGGGAAGCTGACTCATCCACGTCGATTCTACAGGGGACAGGGAAGAGATGTCAGGCAGCACCCTGCTGCCAGAGGCTGGGACACACATATTCAGAAGACTGAAAAACCTGTGCTTTTTGTAATCTGAAATTACAATTCAGAGACGAAGTGTTTTGTTTAAAAAGATGAGAATAGAAAGTATCTAAATCCCCAACCTGAGGGAAAGGCAATAGTTCAAAGAGTCACTTAACTTGGTAAATCTTCTTGGAAACTTGGAGATCCCCTTTTGAATTGTGATTCCATTTAAAAATACCATGCATTTTTCCATTATAGTATAAAGTTCCCAATTTTATGTCTTCTCTCTAACCTGTCTAGCTCCTGAGAAGAATTTTTTTTCCCTCCATATGGCAAAATATGAAGCTTTTGGCAGCTTTCTAGCTTTTTTTGTCAGCAAAAAAGGACTTGAGGCAAAACATAATTATGTGTGTTGCTGCTGCTTAGGAAGATGTTTACAGTAAACTGCTAAATTTAAATATTAATTAAAATAATTAAAAGTAAAATATTTACAATTAAAATACTAAAAAATATTTATGGTAGATAAATGTGTCTGTGTCCAGGACATCCAAAAGTAAAATCTAAAAACTTATTCGAGTGCTCCAAGTTGTAGACAAGACCATGTAGTGCTTTTTGATCCAAAAGTGGAAAATGGTTTTTACATGAAAAGAAAAATGTTTGACCACAGGGATAGTGTCAGGAGCAAAACAATAATAACAACTTGTATTTGAAGGCAGTTTGATGAAAGCTGAAGATTTTTAAAACATGCCACCAAGACTGAGCTTGTCACTTTAAATGAATGCAGTTGCTTTTGTAAATTTTTAATATTCCCCGGACTTCAGAAGTATGTGTTTCAGTTGTGGAACTCTTGTACAGCCAAGGGTTTCCAAGAAAGATTGGTTTGGAACATTTATAACTTCCCAAGTAGCTTTTAGGGATGGGCAATTAGTTTTAGTGTGTTTTTCTTTATGTATATAGGACAGAGAGGAGGCTCTGTTCAGAGAAAAAAAAACAGTAGTACAAGAAATATAATTTCACGTGGAACCATGTGTATAGGTGTGCTCAATCATGATCTAGCCTAGTCATGGTCAAGAAAGGTGACTGGAACCTGTGCAGAGAAGAACTAAAAAGATGACTAAGAGAATGGAGATAAGCAAGGAGATTAAAGGAGCTTGGGTTATTTAGAGAAATAAAATGAAGTCTCAGAGAGAATATGACAGCTCTCTCTCAGTACACTATGGCTAGGTGAGGAAAATGATCTTTTAGTTAAGAACACTGGTAGTCTAAGAACAAATGGGTATAATTTGTCATGAATAAATGTAAACTGGACCAGAAAAGGTGGTTTTTCACTTCTGAAACAGAAGTTTTAAGGTTATTTAGTTTTAAGGTTCAGATGGGTCATCTGATGACAGGAATTTTAGGATGTTTATTAATACCCTTCAGAATTATTACTCACACTTATCTTTCTCCTTTTTTTCCCATGCATCTTGCATAATGCTGATGAGCACAATAAGATCTCCTAGGAGCAGGACAGATAGGGCCTGAAAAATATTTTCAGTGCTTGTCACCATGCTCACAATGTGTCATATTCTGTAGTCTGAAGTGTCATTAACACTTTTCACCAGGTTTTCTTTTTTACAAGCAGCAATGCTTCCTGAAGGGAAAACCCTAGCCAATGAGCAGTCCAATAATAATACTCTTTGTATAATGTGACTTGCAGCATATGCTGCCCAGAATATTTCAACCTCTCCTCTAATCCTGCCACCAGCTTCTTCTCTCTTTTCACATTGCTGATGAGGGGCCTGAATGAAGACAATACCACAAGGTTATATTTCAAGATGGCAGGAAGCCACAGCTTTAAAGCGTGCATCACATAAATGGGAAGGTAGCCCTCACAGTTGCCATTAATCTCAGCTCTTGATCTCTGTAGAGGAGCCAAAGGTATCTTCTTTCCACAAGTATCTGTGCTGTCCACAGCAGGAACGAAGAGATTCACGTTACAGTACCAGCTGCCCATCTCACTGCTGGGGTCTGCTGCAAGTTCAGTGTTAATTTTTATTTCTTCAACTTGGCATTTGAGAATAAGAGGCTTCAAGTTCTCTGGAAAAACTGCTGCTGCAAGCCAGTGGCAGGTTGTAAACAGCAAAGAGGAGCAGTCCTTGTGTGCAAGTGGTGTGCTAGTTAGATCAGAGCCCCACATCAGCTTCTGCTCCAGTTCAGAGCACCTGCCCTGGTCACCAGCAGATGGGCCCCCCCCTCAGACATGGTAGCCACAAGCAGCCATAGACAATCTGTGGACAAAAATGAAGTTCCTCACCAAAAAACATTTTCTTATATCCTGCCCATCATACATCTACTCATTTTTCTAGACAGAGGCATTTATACCAACATCAGAGAGGTGTTTATGTACATAATTGAAAAGTTCTCCTTCTGCATCTGTCCCTGATGTGCTAATGTGAGTTGATCCTACTTCATGGCAGGAAAGCTCTTCACATAAAAAGTTTGGGCTCAGTTGCCTCCTACATCTACTTCCTCTGTCTTGTCCTTTCATCCCAGGAGACATTTCTTCCTTTCAAAGGCAAACCTTCTGTGGGAGGGCCACTCAGCCAAACTAGGTCACCCATAAATCCATGGGCGCTGATGGGATCCATCCACGAGTTCTGAGAGAGCTGGCAGATGTTGTTGCTAGGCCACTCTCCATCATCTTTGAAAGGTCATGGAGAACAGGAGAGGTGCCTGAGGACTGGGGGAAGGCCAGTATCACTTCAGTCTTCAAAAAGGTCTAGAAGGAGGACCCACAGAACTACAGGCTGGTTAGTCTCACCCTGGTAAGGTGATGGAGTGACTCATTCTGGACATCATCACAAAACATTCGAAAACAAAGAATGTCATTGGGAGAAGTCAGCTTGGCCAACCCAGTTGCCTTCTATGATGTAACTGGCTGGCTAGATGAGGGGAGAGCAGTGGTTGTCATCTGCTTTGACTTCAGCAAGGCTTTTGATACTGTCTCCCATAACATCCTTATTCAGAAACTCGGGAAGTGTGGGCTAGATGAGTGGACAGTGAGGTGGATTGAGAGCTGGGTGTGTGAGAGAACTCAGAGGGTAGTGACCAATGAAGCAGGGTTGAGTAGCCAGTGGTGTCTCTCAAGGGTCAGTTCTTGGTCTGGTCTTGTTCCACATGTTCATCAACGACCTGAATGAGGGGACAGAGTGTATCCTCAGCAAGTTGGCTGATGATACCAAGCTGGGAGGGGTGATGACATTCCAGAGGGCTGTGCTGCCATCCAGCATGAGCTGGGCAGGCTGGAGAGCTGGGCAGAGAAGAATCTAATGAGGTTCAACAAGGGGAAATGTAGGGTCCTGCACCTAGGGAGAAAGAACCCCATGTACAGTATAGGTTAGGTGTGGACCTTCTGGAAAGCAGGTCTGAGGAGAAGGATCTGGGAGTCCTCGTACATAGTAAATTATCCATGAGCCAGCAATGTACCCTTGCCTCCAAGAAAGCCAATAGAATTCTGGGGTGCATAAGGAAGCGTGTGGCCGGTAGGTTGAGAGACATCACTCTCACCTCTACTCTGCCCTGGTGAGGTCACATCTGGAATATTGCATCCAGTTCTGGGCTTCCCAGTTCAAGAGAGACAGGGAACTACTCAAGAGAGTCCAGTGGAGGGCAACAAAGATTATTGGGGGATTGGAGCATCTCTCTTATGAGGAAAGGCTGAGAGAGCTGGGACTCTTTAGCCTGGAGAAGAGAAGGCTGAGGGGATACCTTATTAATGCCTACAAGTATCTAAAAGGTGGGTGCAAGGAGGATGGAGCCAGACTCTTCAGTAGTTCCCAGTGACAGGATGAGGGGCAATGGGAACAAGATGGAACATGGGAAGTTCCATTTAAATATGAAGAAAAACTTATTTACAGTGAGGGTGACAGAGCACTGGAACAGGCTGCCCAGGGACTTGTGGAGTCCCCTTCACTGAAGATATTCAAAACCCACCCAGGTGCACCCCTGAGTAATGTGCTGTAGGTTATCCTGCTTTAGCAAGGAAGTTGGACTAGATGATTTCTGGAGGTCCCTTCCAGCTCTGACAGTTCCACATAAGTGCAGGGATCCTAATTCCACAATAACCAAAATATTGGATGTTTTCAGTCACTCGACAGCATTCAGAGAACAATAGTCCATATATCACTAGTAGTAATTAATTAGTCTCTTGCTTGCTGGACCCATCTCTGTGTTCCTGTGGATTGAGATGTGGAATTGATCATTAGACTTTTCCGGTTTTTTAACATCTTTTAGTCATACTGAGGTTATTCAGTATACAGAGGGAAGTATTAGTTCTTTAAGCAATAATGTCCTGTACCCTCAGTAGTTTATCATTTAACATTTACTCACAGCACTTCTTCTTCTTTGAGGTGGCTTAGCCAGCAAGCTGAGTACATTAGGAAATACAAAACAGCAGCATGTTTGTGAATCAGTTACAATTTCAGGAGGACAAAATACCACAATCTGAGCTCAGTCAGATTTAAAAAAATACTTTTACCTTTTAGAGGACAATATAGATAATATCTGAGAGACAACTGTCTTGAAAGAAAACTTCTTTAATACTGCTCGCTCTGAATTAATTTCTTGGTGTTTGTTTAGAGTGGTAACTCAGACCCAGTCAGGAGCAACACTCTTGTTTTAGACAATGGTTAAACAAGCCAGATAGGGGCATGGGGGAAGCCGTTGTCCCTACCAGTATCCAATGTAAAGTTTGAAACCAAGGAGAGAACACAACTAAGACAAGGCAAGAAGTTAATATAGTTATAATATATTAAAGTTATAGAATGATTATATAAACTCCCTGCACAGCTGGGCATTTCTAAATCACCTGGAAGTTTCTTTGGGTATGTATTACACATAAATAAATGAGCTATCCTCATCTGCCCTTCATCTTAGCCATCTGTCCTCTTTGTTCTCTTTTGTCAGGCTAGTGTAATGATAACAACTGTGAACAAAGGGAAGTAAAGGAGTTAATTAACAAATTTCTCCAAAAACTGATTCAGAACCCTGGCAAGCAGCAGAGTGGAGTGGCTTTTTACAGCAAAAAAAAAATAATTCTATCACCTAATAATACTTCAGAGAGCTCACACTTTCAAAGGCAGATCTCTTGGAAGATTGTCATTGTCTTTGAGAGACAGAGGAATAACTTTTGCAGAGCTTCTGTGGTGCAGGTGGGACAGTCTCCTCTAAATTACCATGAGGTTTATGGGTGGCATATATGTTCCTTGCCTTCAGATGTCTACAGAGCAGATTTCCACACTTGCACTAGCTCTCTGGATCCCTTACTTCCTCATGGAAGGGTGATGGGCACCTCTAGACAGTGGCTGGCCTGCAGGAGTGTGTGCAGAAATCACAATATCCGCACACTGCCTCTCCCTCTGCACTGACTGAGAAGAGATTTACAACAACCAGCTAAATGCAGATGTTTGCATTGCTGTCAGGTGAGATGAATCCCACCCTCAGGATCCATCTGCTCATGCATGGCAACTGCTTGGCTGTTCCCCAGTCCTGCTGCAGGTTGTGGCCACGCTGCAGTGAGTGTGGTACATGCAGGAAGGACTGAGCTTCAGGCAGGGTGGGTGGTCTGGGTTGAGCTGGGCAGACCAGGCAGAGGAAAGCATGGGTCTACACTACATGCTGACCATGCATGTGATCCCTGTTAGGGAATATTCTGGATATTAGGCTGAGCAGAGACTCAGGGTCATACTCAGCAGGAGGACCTGACTGTCCTCAATGAGCTTCATGTAGGCACTGGTCAGTGGGTCTTTGTCAAATTTCACTCCAGAGAGGTAAACAGGAAAACCAGGGTTGATTTAAATGTAACTAGGATTTCTGTTGTTAGAGCTCTCTGAGAATCTAATTTAGCAAAGTAAGTGTGTATATAAAGTCACTTGGGTGTGTGTGGGAGACTTGCTAAAACCCATCAAATGGAGCACCGGTGGAAATGCTTTCCCGACAAAGAGGAATTCCTGATTTGAGGCATTTAGGAATTAAATCCTTGAAATAAAACCCTCTCCCATATGAGAAGGTAGCAGTGAAAAGAGGTAATATAGAGTTGTCTGGACATATTTATGCAGGCTATATATTGTGTGCTGTTATTATGATGATTCTGCAATATAAGCTAGCAATTACCAATTAAATTCCCATTATGGGATCATGTTGATAACTGAGATAAACTGTAAGTATGTAACTGTTTTGAACCTTTCTTTTAACTAACCCAAATACTGTAGTACTTATATAATTTAGAGATAATAACCCCATTAGTAGAGTTTATGACTCAATAAACAGCTCCCACAAGTTCATAAAAGCCAAAATTGTAAACACCAGGACTATTAATGCAATAGAAATTCTGTGCCTCCCTCTTTTGTTGGTGGTCTAGATAGAGCAAAGGGAAATACTATCTGAGAAGAAAAAAACCAACAAAACAATTCTGGCTATATAAATATAAATGAATTGTCTTTAAAACCCATCTGGGTATTTCCTCTCCTCCCCATGTCCCAGGTGGTCTGGCAATATTGATGCATTCTGCTTTTGTCTGCAGGCAAGAGCAAGAACTCCCATTTGAAATAATGTACATGAAAGGATTTAATATAAAAGTGCTGGTGGTATCCTCACCCCACCCCTCCCTTCTGGAGAAATGGAAACAAAATCTTCTCTAGAGCTGGGTCTCCGTGTATTCTTATTCCTATTCTTATTCTTAACGTTTTTCTTAACCTTTTTCATTTTCATTTTTATTTTTCTTATTATTTTTATTTTTCTTTTTATTGCTGTTGTTATTATTAAAAGCCTCATTGAAGTGCCTGGACTTCACATTTTTGAACCTCTGTGCTGCTGGCATTTTTTCCTCATTTTGACTGCTAAATAGATTTTAGGGAAGAGCATCAGCTTGCCTGGAGGTTAATATAAACAGAGCTTTTGTAGCTCAGGCTTCTTTCCATTTGGAGCTGAGGGAAGTGATTAATTAAGCCATTTGCAACAATAAAAGGAACCTTTTCCTTTATCCAAAGGAGCTTTATTTTGCATTATGGTAGAGTGCCCTTCTGCTTAGCTAATTGTTGTGCAATGAATCACCTCTATCTGGTCACTTACTTTGCTGCTGAAGGACATTTCTTCCTGTGCTGTTAAAATCACATTGTCTGATTTCACAAAAATTCATGAAGCTTTTGTCATCACTGGCCAGCTGGGTTCAAGTAGATGTAAAAAGCTGGAGGTATGCAGTAGAGGAACTGCTCTTGCCCTCCCACTTCCTGGGACAAAACACAGTTTTCATTTGTTTTGCTGTTGCATCATGTCTACTGGTTTCGTCACTTGTGTGTCGGTTTGTTTGCAGAATAAGCACCTCAAGTGGCTGTTGGGATTCGTGTGTATCACCTCCTTCTGCTAGATTCCTGACCTTTACACGTACGAGGGAGTTAATCCTTTAGGACCCTAGGAAAGCTCATATTCACAAAGGGCAGAAACTCAGACATTTTGTTCTGCAGAAGTGTGGTGAGCAAATACAATCTCCCTTGGGCCATTTGCATTCCCCTGCTCTTCCAGGTTTACCCTGAAGGTTTAAGTTTCCATAACAATGGTATCAAACAGGGAAGCACTCCCTTGGGAACCTGCCTTTCCACTTGCTCTTGAGCCACATATAATGCTCAGTATAGGTACATGGCCTCGCAGCATGTTCAGAGATGCCCCTTTGGATTCCCTGTTGGCAAACACATAATGAAGACAACCCAAAGCCTGAAGCAAATCCAATATTCAATTTAGAAAGACTCAGCATCTTAATGAAGCAAACTTCCTTCTAGGAGGCAAACAGTTATGAAGGACCTGAACCATCACTACTGAGGTCCTGACAGTTTCACTACTGATTTCTGCAGGAACAGGGTTTGGCTTGGGAAAGGGCAATTGCTTTGCTGCTTTCCTACCCTTGCGTACAAAATCCTCTGCTTGCTTCAGGGTAGTCCACATGCTTCAGAAGCAGCAGACAGGTCCTGAAACTGGGTCAGATCCTTGCAGATCCCAGGTCAAAATGCAGTATTGCTGGTATCGGGGTGTGTGATGAATGCACTCAACTGGTTAACCAAACTGACTAGCTGTAGTTTGGTTCAGGGTCCAAAGGAGGTAAAGACCTAAGCCATAACTGGGCCAAGAATTTCTTTGATTCTCCTCTGTTCTTGGAAAGCCCACAAAGGAGCAGAGTGACCCAGTGAACATCAATGCGTATGAGCTTGGAACACCAATCGTGCATTTACCGCATGTCTCATGCATACCTTTTACATCACACGGAACTTGAGTACAAGCCAACCACTTTATTCCATAAATCTGAGACCCTAAATGAGCCTGCTTTGAGCTCTCCCTGCTAAGCAGCTTGGCTGTGTGGTGGTGATCTCCTCTTGGGCTGGGACATCTCTCAAGTTTGCTCCTTGTGGCAGAGAGATTTTTCACCAATGGCAGATCTTTGGAAAGTGACTGATACCACACATAACCTTGTATTATGGTAACTTTGATTTGTGTCTCTGCCTTGGTAACAGTGACATTACTTGGCAGTCTCAAATCATTGTTCAAATGATTCTTCAGTGCAGAAATAGAGTGAACTTTGCCATCAAACATTGTTAAGTCACACTTTTATAACATTGTATTTCAGTAAAATCACTTTTGCCAATACCTTTGACAGTGGTTCTTTAAGGGATCTAACTTACCCATTTGAAACAGAGTTGCATTGCCTCCTCAGTGGCTGCAGCATTAGCAGCTCTGAATTCCAGCACCTGGTGGGATGGAGAGCCAGGAGGAGCCATGTCCTGCCTCCAAGCAAGACAGAAGCCTGTATGGAAGCCTCATGCAGACAGGAAAGACAGATGGTGACTCCAGTGCCAGTTCCAGCATGTGAGCAGGGAGGTTTTGCAAATAACGCCAGCAAGACTGCACAGGAATGGGAAAAGGAGTAATTCCTAGGTATAAGATAAAGTTCTTGATGCCATATAAGTATGTTGATGAGCAGGGCAGGATATGAGATTTGGCATCAAAGAAAAATGTCCAAAAGACCATCTACTGGATCTACCACATCTCTGTCATCCTGTGTCAATAGAGAGGATTGATGAGTAACAGAGAAGTTTTCATAAGAAACTCTCATAAGAAGAGAATTAATGTCTTTTCATTATACTAAACTATGCCTTAGTCTCAGTATGTGGGTGGGCTATTACTTGAATTATAGAGAAAAAACTGGAGTTCTCAGGCTTTGACTCCATTCCATGCAGTTATGAAATGCTTCAAAGCCTCCTGAGAAGTTTCTGGTCATTTAGAGGAAGCAGGATCCATCCCTTCTCTCAGGTTAGGAACTCCTCATTTGAAGTCTACAGGTGACTGCAAGTCTTGTGGACTGCCCAAGTCCCTGTGTTTAGTTTGAGAGGCAGTGGGCAGCTTTTCTCCAAAAGCAGTCTCAGCAATTACAGGATTCCCTCCTGCCTCCCTTCTCACCAAGGAGAAGTTTCAGCTTTTTGATCATTCTTTTCCCTTATGGATTGCTGCCCTCAGTTGCACCAACCACTTTCCCAAGGTAAGAAGCAACACTCTCTGTCTCATGGGTCAGGGCAATTGCATTGTCTTCCTCCCACTTCATCAGCTGAGGCTTTTGGATGCTCTGAGACTGTTTAGCCCTGCCCTGCAAACCCCCTGGCTGAGCATTTGCTACTGATGGCACATGGAGAGCTATAGAAAGAATGAATGGCATGAATATTAACACTCAACAAGCAGGAGGAAGAGCTGCACAACTGATGCATGGATGTGGAGGAGCATTTCCCTTCCCTCACATCCTTTTTATAAAAATGTCCTGTTGGTGGCATTTCAGGCATCTCTGCCTCAGTGTGCCAAGGGCAGATCGTATTGCAGGAGGTATGGATGCAAGCTCTTTAAGAAGGACTGGCAGGGGAGAAGAAGGGTGGTTGTTGCCCTCTCTCAATATGGCCAGCTGGAGTGCATGGAGCTCCACCTGGGGATGGATGAGGACCCGACAGAGAGATTATGGGTCAGGGTTGAAGGGAAGACAGGGGCAGGTGATATCATAGTGGGGGTCTGCTACAGGCCACGTGATCAGGAAGATGGAGATGATGAGGCCCTCTATAGACAGGAGCAGTTTTGCATTCAAAGGCCCTGATCCACATGGGGAATTTCAACCACCCTGACATCTGCTGGAGGGATGCCACAGCAAGGCACCAGCAATCCAGGAGGCTCCTGGAATGCACTGATGATGATTTCCCTCTTCAAGTGATAGAGGAACAAATGAGAAAAGGTGCTATGCTGGACCTGGTTCTCACCAACAAGGACAAGCCAGTGGACAATGTGGAGCTTAAGGGCAGTTTTGGCTCCAGTGAGCAGTGAAATGGTGGAATTCAGGATCCAGGATCCATAAGGCGACAAGGAGCATGTGCAGCAAGCTCACTATCCTGGAATTTGGGAAAGCTGACTTGGACCTCTTTAGGGATCTATTTGATAGAGTATCATGGGATAAAGCCCTGGAAGAGAGAGGAGGCCAAAAATCTGAACAATATTCAAGGATCACCTCCTCCAATCCCAGGAGCAAGGCATTCCAACAAAGAGGAAGGCAGACAAAAGAGTCAGGAGGCCTGCATTGATGAACATGGAGCTCTTGGACACACTTAGATGTAAAAAGAAAGTCTACGGAGGGTAGAAGCAGGGACAGGTAATCTGGGAGGAGTACAAAGAAATTGTCTGAGCAGCCAGGGATCAGGTTAGGAAAGCTAAAGCTCTGATAGAATTAAATATGGCCAGGAGCATCAAGGGTAAGAAGAAAAGTTTCTGCAGGTACATCAGTGATAAAAGGAAGACTAGGAAAAAATGTGGGCCCTCTCCAGAAGGATACAGGAGATGTGGTAACACAGGCTATGGAGAAGATTGAGGTACTCAGTGAGTTTTTGCCTCTGTCTTCACTGGCAATAGCTCTGGCCACACTACCCTTTGCAGAACGCAAAGGAAGGGACTGGGAGTAGAAAGAGCCACCCACAGTAGGAGAAGAGCAGGTTCTGAACCATCTTTAGATAGCCACTAGGACCTGAAAGTGCACAAGTCCATGAGTCCTGAAAAGATCCATCAATGGCTTCTCGGGGAACTGGTAGATGATGTTGCAAAGCCACTTTCCATCACATTTGAAAAGTCCTGGCAGTCTGATAAAGTTCCCACTGTCTGGAAAAGGGGGAACATAACTGATAGTTTCAAAAAGAGAAAAAAGGAAGACCCAGGGAAGTACAGGCCGGTCAGTCTCACCTCTGTGTCCAGCAAGATCACGGAGCAGATCCTCTTGAAGGCTTTGCTAAGGCACATGCAAAATGTGGAGGTGGTCAGTGGCGATCAACATGATTTCATCAAGTGAAATGATGCCTGACAAACTTTGTGGCCTTTACAATGGGATCACAACATTGGTGGGCAAGGGGAGAGCAACTGATATCATCTACCTGAACTCGTGCAAAGGGCTCAACACTATCCTGTGTGACAACCTGGTCTCTACATTGGAAAGATACAGATCCAATGGATGGAGCACTTGGTGGATAAGGAATTGGCTGGATAGTCACACTCAAAGAGTAGTGATCAACACTTTGATGTCCAAATGGAGACCAGTGATGAGTGGATTTCTTCAGGGGTTGGTACTGGGGCTGGTGCTGTTTTAACATGTTTGTTACCGACATGGACAGTGGGATTGAGTGCACCCTCAGCATGTTTTTTGACAACACCAAACTCTGTGGTGTAGTTGACAGGCTGGAGGGAAGGGATACCATCCAGAGGGTCCTCAACAGGCTTGAGAGGTGGGTCCATGCTAACTTTGTGAAGTTCAAAAAGGCCAAGTGCTAGGTCCTGCCCTGGATGAGGGCAATCCCGAGCACAGTTACAGGTTGGATGAAGAGTGGATCAAAAACAACACTGAGGAAAAGGACTTGGGGGTGTTGGTTGATGAGAAGCTCCACATGAGCTGGTAATGTGTGCTTGCAGCCCAGAAAGCCAACCATATTCTGGGCTCCTTGAAATGAAGCATGGCCAGCAGGTCAAGGGAGGTGATTGTCCCCCTCTGCTCCACTCTATTGAGAGCTCACCTGGAGTGCTGTGTCCAGTTCTGGAATCCTCAACACAGGAAGCACGTGAAGCTCTTGGAGAGAGTCCAGAGGAGGGCCACAAAGGTCACCAGATGACTGGAGCACCTCTCCCATGAAGACAGGCTGAGAGCCTGGAGAGGAGAAGGCTGTTGGGAGATCTCATAGTGGCCTTCCAGTACCTGAAGGGGCTGC
Source organism: Chaetura pelagica (assembly GCF_000747805.2). Lineage (NCBI taxonomy): Eukaryota > Metazoa > Chordata > Aves > Apodiformes > Apodidae > Chaetura > Chaetura pelagica. Next base: position 1,305,056 of record NW_009951950.1, on the reverse strand, counting down.
AGGAAAGCTGGGGAGGGATGTTTACCAGGGCATTTGGTGACAGGACAAGGGATAATAGTTTTAAACTGGAAGAGGGGAAATTTAGAACCCACATTTGTGTAACAGGATCTTTCCAGCACAGGTGAGTGGAAATTGTTCTCAGGGTGTGTTTGGGTTTCGTGGGTTTTTTGGTAGTGGGGGAAAGGCCCCAGGTGTGGCTCTGGTAAGAAGCTGAGAAGCTGCCCCTGCTCCAAACCCAGCCAAGGAGCCATTAGAGGGACAACAGATGCACCACAGTGACTAACATGAAGAAGAACTGATATAACACCTGAGCAGAGGAGCACTTGGGGAAGAAGAGCTGAGCTGGTGAAGGAGTGTGATGCAGGTGGTTGGTGAGGAGAAGGGGAAGAAGGTGCCCAAGCAGAAGTTTCCCTGCAGCCCATGGCGAGATGGCAGCTGTGCCCCTGCACTCATGGAGGAACGTGGTGGGACATTCTCTGAAGGTGCCAGGAGGGGTGAACTTGGTCAGGGGACTTGGATTTTGTGGCCAGAGGATTTGCTGCCAGTGGGCTCTGATTGCTCAGCTGTGGAAGCCCCCGGGCCAGGGGAGGTGGCTGCTCCCGAAGCCCCCGTGACTCTGTGGGAAGCCCAGGCTGGAGCAGCTCCGGACCTTGTGGGAAGGACTCAGGAAGGAGAGGTTGGTGGAGGACTCTCTGCCATGGGAGGGACCCTGTGGGGAAGCAGGGGAGGACTGTAAGGAATCCTTCTTCCTGAGGAGGAAGGAGCAGCAGGAACCACCAGCCTGTGAAGTGACTCCAAACCCCATCCCCTGTCCCCCTGTGCCGCTGCGGGGAAGGAGGGAGAGAAACCGGGAACAGAGGGATTTGGGCCCGGGAGGAAGGAAAGGGTGGGGTAACATCTGCAAGCCCTGCTCTGTGTGTGTTGTCTGTGTCCTGGGGGTGTGTGATTAGTGTGAAATTAAATTATTATTTTTCCACAAGTTGAGTCTGTTTTGCCTGGGACCTTAATCAGTGAAGAACCCTCCTTGGCCTTTGTCTTGACCCATGAGCTTTGTCCTTCTCATCCCAGAGTGTGTGTGTGTGTGTGTCTGTTCCTTTGTTGTCTTGGGCCCAAACCACTACAGGGTGATAATGTTGCATTTATCTCAGGAGTACCACTAATAGATAGTGTACCAGTGCAAACTGATTTTACAGTGTGTTGTCATAGCAGCCTTTCATTGGTGTGCCTAAATATTCAAACCAGAACAGCATCCTTGATGAAAATGGTTACTGCTCTTCTGGAAGGTACTAATACAGGACACACCACAAAAAGTTGGCCTCATGAGGTGAACTGGGCTTCATCAGCTAGAACAGTGGTGATAATGTAAACACAAGATAGGTGGGTTTATTAGCATAGTAATGGGCCTGTTATGTCTTCACCTTCCCCATTTGCATCACGCACTGTATCTGCTCTGAATAATTCAGTGGAGAGAAAATATTGACCTCGGAGTCTGCCAGGAAAAAAAGTGTGGGTTGACCCAGGACACACTGTTTCTGAGAGTCAGACCAGTTTAAGAAGGATGAACAAGGAGGACTGGGCAAGACTTGCTGCATAAACATGATGACAGTTAGGTGAGTAAGCCTTGCTTGGCCCCCTGGGAGATCATGGCTCTTGTTTCAAGAAGGTCAATGTGTGTCAGATGTCTGAAGGCAACTCATTAAACAGCGTGTGCTAAGATTACACTAGTGTTGTAGTGAGAGGGATCAGGAAGAGAAGGAGAAAGAGCTAATAATCTATTTTCTTCTAACAATACCTTTTTTTTTTTTTTTTTTTTAGGGCCAGGTCCTGAGGTTGCTGTGCTCCCTGGAACTCTATTCATGGCTGTTGCTTTTCCTTATTGGGCATGGTAGTCCATGCAGTGTGAATGCCAGCTTTCTGAGTCGGGTACCAAGGAAGGCTGTGTCTCTGCCAGGCTGCACTTGCCATTTAACTGTTAAGTTTTTAAGCTGTACTTTTTTTCAACTCAAAGTCTGATGCTGTGATGTTGAACTGGTGGGAACACTGCTGCACACACACAGTTGCTAGGGAAACATCTTCAAGTTCATTTTCCTTTGAGTTTTGTCATTCTACTCACAGCATGGCCTTAACTGTTCCTTTAAAAGTGGGACATGTGAGCCACGAAGGGGTGCCAGGCACTGATGTAAGTGCTGGCATTGACCAAACACTCCAGCTTAAATGTCACCAAGGGTCTTAGGGTAGCAGGGAGGTTTCTGCAGGTGCTGGAGAGGATGGGAAATGAAACAGCAACATGGATTTGAATAACGTGTTGAGAAACCACTTCAATTGGTCCCTGTGCACTGCTCCTTGCACATTGCAAGGGGGGCTGGACTACATGACCTTTAAAGGTCCCTTCCAACCCCACACATTCTGTGATTCTATACCTGCTGTGGTGATTGAAGTTCAAGCTTAGATGCTTGAGATGTTTAGCTAGACTTCATGAAATTTATGTGTGAGTAGCCTTTTCTTCTGTCAGTGATGCTTCTTGTTTTGTTAATGAGTCTTCTAGTGGTGTATTGGTAGGCTCTGTAATCAAAGAAAATATGACAGGAGGTCTTGACACATTACACAAAAGTGATCAGAAAATTATTCTCTAAAAAGGAAGTGAAATTACAAGATTTTTCTATTATTCAACCTTGAAGATCGTTAAAATCTTCCCTCATCAGCATGCCAGAGAGGCAGTGATGGAAGTTGTAAACACCAACCTTTGTGCAAGAAAAGGCCTCTTAAAAAGAGATGTGTCTCTTAAACATTTGTTATGTCTAAACTCTTCCTTGAAGAGATCATCAGGCCCAAAATCATTTACTCCTCTGTAGGGCCTGAGCTGAGGACTAATTTTCCAATTAACAGTTCTAGGAGTTGCTCTTTGAACAGAGGCAAAGCAGATATTTTGCAAAAATTGTTGCAGTCATATCATCATCTCTCTGTAATGCCTGTATATCAGCAAAGTTGTGCATGGAGCCTCATTGCCCCATTGCACAGACACAGGGGGAGTCAGCTTGTGATCCAGAGATATTGCCCTGGAAGTGATCAGAGAAAAGTCAAGAAGGAGTCCTGAGAAGTAGGGCAAGGTGGCACATCCAAGATTAATGTGAGAGATCTAAGACAAAATCCTGACCCTCTGAACTCCTAAACAGCACCTTCTTCAGCAGGCATCATCTTTCCTATCTTCTTTTTGGGTCTACAGCTCAGATAACATCTTCAGAGGATGGTTTCTCTCTCCCAGAACTTAACAGGGATGGGGTCTTCTGTGGCTGCCAAGCACAGGGAGGCTTTTCTGAGGTGGTCCTGGGCATCAGGAGAGAAGAGTAACAATCTTGCATCAGCTCCCTTGTTCCCATCCACCCTCCCCCTGCCTGCCCCTTTGGCAGAAAGTTGGGTCAGTGTTGTTTTTGTTTCCGCATCTTTCTTCCTTGCCAAAGAAATCACTATGACTAACTCCTCATCATATGTGTTCCACACTGTTTCTGGGATCAGGTCCTTCTCACGAAAACAAAAATAATCCCTCTTGCCTCCCCTCCCAGCTATTCTGTAATATACATAAGTGTTCAAGGAAGACACGAATGTGTTTTAATTAAGACCATTATTAATAAGTTCAGGAGCAATGAGTTTTCCTCTCTTCATTCAAAATAAATTATGTTTTGTAGGAAAACATATCCATCTTACAACATTTTAATCTAAAGGGACACCTCTTAATTCAATTAACCAGTGAAAAGGAAATACTTGTAACAAGGATGCAAGATAAATATTTGTACCATGCACATTCTAATTTATCACAGCCTTAAAAGAGTCCATAAGGTTTGTTTTTCTTCACTGAAATGTGATGCATTCAGATATAATTCTCATTTATGAATGTGTATGCCACATGGGATACCCCCCTGTGGGTTAAGGGTATTGGTCTCTGAGTGATATACTGCAGCTGAGAGAGCTGTGAAGTGAAGATGAGTAGTCCTGAAACACAAGCCCTGAATTTGACATTACCCAGAGGCAAACACAGCACTGAATTGGCTGAAGGGTGGAGCCAAGGTTGCACAGCCCTGATGTATTATCACGAGGGAATGCACTATGTGGTGTTGCTGCTGATTTTGAGGGAGAGAGGTGAAAGCACCCACCCTCCCTCCATTAATCAGCTTTGTTTACCTAGGTGGTACCGTGATGATACCCATGGAAGCCCTGGGAAGGTGAAATGTTCAAGTGTGAGCCTATTTTTAAAGGACCTGATAGGTTGTGTTCCTTTCACAGACAGTGCTTTCAATATTTGTAATTATGTTAGTGATTAAACACTTGGTGTCTTCACTGCTGTAGGTAACTTCTAACTCTTTGGGTTGTACTTACATTTTTAAAAAATTAAGCGCAATTCCTGTAGACATACCTTTGCTGGTGGGTTTGCCTTCTCTAATGTTTGCAGAGTGAGGTCATCACAGTTAAAGAGGAAGTGGTCAGAGACCTACTACACAAGTCTATGGAACAGTATGGTCTACATCCAAGGGTGCTGAAAAAGTTGGCAGATGTGATCACCAGGCCACTTTCCATTATTTACCTGAAGTCCTGGCTAACTGGGGAGGTCCCACTGGACTGAAGGGTAGGTAGCAAATGTAACACCCATCCGTAAGAAAGGCAGAAAGGAGGATGCAGGAAACTATAGACCTGTCAGTCTGACTCAGTACCAGGGAAGGTCATGGAGCAGATCATCTTGAGTGTCATTAGAAGACATATAGAGGATAACCAGGGGACCAGGCCCAGTCAGCATGAGTTTATGAAAGGCAGGTCCTACCTGATCAACCTGATCTCCTTTTATAACCTGATGACCCAACTATTGGATGGGGAAAAGGCTGTGGATATTGTCTATCTGGACCTCCAAAAAGCACTTGACAGTGTTCCCCATAGAACTCTCATAAAAAACCTGGCTGCTCATGGCCTGGATGGGCATATGATCTGTTGGATCAAGCACTGGCTGGACAGTCAGGCCAGTGTGACCAGCAGAAGCAGAGAGGTGATTGTCCCCCTGTACTTAACACTGGTGAGGCCACACCTGGAGTGTTGTGTCCAGTTTTGGGCACCTCAATTCAAGAGAGATCTTGAGGTGCTGGAGCGAGTACAGAGGAGGGCAACAAAGCTGGTGAAGGGCCTAGAGAATAAATCTTGTGAGGAACACTTGGAGGAGCTCGGAATGTTTAATTTGAGGAAGAGGAGGCTGAGGGGAGACCTCATCAGTCTCTACAACTACCTGAAAGGTCATTGTAGAGAGGTTGGTGCTGGTCTCTTCTCACAGTTAATTAGTGACAGAACAAGAGGGAAGAGCTTCAAGCTGCAACAGGGGAGGTTTAGACTGGACATTAGGAAAACTTTTTCACAGAAAGAGTGGTTGGACACTGGCATAGGCTGCCCAGGGAGGTGGTTGAGTCACCATCCCTGGATGTGTTTAAGGGTCATTTGGATGTGGTGTTGGTGGATCTGGTTTAGGGGAAAACTTTGTAGAGTAAGAATGATGGTTGGACTTGGTGATCCCAAGGGTCTTTCCCAACCTGAATAGTTCTATGATTCTAATGCTCATGCAGTGTTATGCATGCACATGCACGTACACACACTCGTGTATAGGACAGACAGGTAAGTAAAATATAAACATGCATAGTTTTACCCAATGTTATACATTTGACTACATTTTAAAAGCCTTTATTATGCAATTTTTCACTTTGAAAAACTGGAGGTAGTCATGCTGAAGGGAAATATTCTAAAACATCAGCAAATACGCACAGTTATTCCAGTAAAGGGGAGTGCGCAGGGAAAGCTGTACCAATAAAACTGAAATTACAGAGACAAATTAATGCTAGTGCATTTCCCAGTGTAAGAGGGCTCTAATTAATTGTGAACTCAGCTTGCAGCTTTAATTGCAGATGCCAAACTAGATGACAACTTCTGGATGCTCAGTTGATGCCTTGTATTATGTTTGACCCACAAGAGACTACAGGAGAAAATCTGTGAATGCAAAAATGAAGTTTTTGGGACAAGACAGAGCATTTCACTGTCTAAAAATTAAATCAACACTTTATTTAAGAAACAAGGGCAAATTTCAAAATATTTTAATTGGCCCAGTATTTGGAAGAAGCTACGTTTTTAACAGGGATACTAGTTGAACTTGTCTACAGGGAATATTTGTTGTCCTTCTCATTATTAATAAAAACTCACATTTGAACCTTTTATTCCTGATAGATTAACCATAGCTAGAAGTAATTCAGGATTGAACCTGAGAACTGCAAGCTAAAGTTCTGGCTTACCGTACTGGGCAATGTGTTGAAAATTATGCCACAGACTAGAACTGATAGACATAGATGGGTACATAATCTCATGATTTAATCAAAGGCCTGGAAGAGAGTTAACTCCATTTGCAGATGATGCAGAACTCTTCAGAAGAGCCAGCAGTAATCAGTTGCAGAAAGATCTCACCCTGCTAAGTGACTGGGAGATAAAATGAGAGGAGAAACTCAGTGCAAAGTAATGAAATAGAGGGAAAGAAATAAAATGGCCACTGCTTGTCCAATAGTTGGCTCTCAACAAGCTGCTGCTGTTTAGAAAGAAGTTTGAAGTAATGATGGAAAATTCTGAAATGGAGGAAAAAATAGGCAAGTGCTAGATACTACCAGAAGAGGAAGTGGTTTAAACTAGAAGTCCAAGCCTTGCCTTGCTTCAGCTCCCCTAAAATGGATACAGGAGAGCCAGAGGTAGAGAAAGAAGAAAAACAAGAATGAGGAGGGTTATGACAAAGCTTGCATGGGAGGAGTGGTGAAACAGCTTATGAAAAAAGGCCTGTTCAGGGAAAGGGGCTATTCAATGTTAATCATAATGTCAGAACTGAGAGTCTTCCAAGGACACTATCAGGTTTAAAAAGAGGGCAAGAAAGTATTAATGCCACACACAGCGTAGCTGCCTTACGCCTGTGCATCTTTGACACAGGAAGCTGCAGTGGCCAAGCAGATAGAGGGGCTCAAAGGGGGATTTACACAAATTCGGAGAGGACTGGGCAATTGGTGATTGTCAAATGCAGTGGCCTCAATGCAGCTTCAGCTTGGGAAGCCCTGTGACCATCAAGCACTGGGAGCACAGTGAGGATACCGGGAAAGCCCCCTGGGTGCTGGCCCTGTCTCCTCTCTGCTGTGCTCTGAGCATCTGCTACTGGCTGCTGTCAGAGGCAGGATACAGGGTAAGACAGACCCTGGTCTGACCTCACAAGGCAGTTCTTATGTTCCTCTGTCTCACTGAGAAATACAGATGTGCTTTGCTGACTTCTAAATAACATAAAATATTCTAACTCTAAATAAACTAAATGTTCTCCTTGAACTGAAAACAAAACAAAACAAAGCAAGAAAAAAAGCACCCAAAATAAAACCAAGATAATGTTTATACAGGGAAATGTGCATTTTTTTCCTCCTGGATAATTCAAAAACAGCTGTAGGGGTTTTATTCAGACTTCCCCCTCCAAAGTTCACTTTTAGGTTGAGACAAATGTTTTCAGTGCCAAAGAAGACATTTGAAGAGGACTGTAAATGAGAGAAAACAGAGTTAAGATGCAAATTGTGTTCTCCTGCAACCTTAACCAGCAATCTCATGATTTACAGTAATTTTGCTAACATTTGCTTATCTTTAAATAGACAATGGCTCTATTTTATTGGAAGCTGTGTTTTACCATAAAGATAAACAATGATCTTACTGACTTGTCTGGATTTCCCAATGTTGTCTCATGAAGATTTCAGGAGAATTCTCCCCAGAATAATGCTCTTAATACCAGGATGAGAGATTGCAAAGAGGGCATTAGACCTGATGGTGCTTAGCAGCTGCTGGGACTGGCCCTGTGCATGTCATAGAACCTAAGGAAATCTGGAATTAGTCTTGGTGGCACACACAGCAGGGAATTTTGCCTTCAGTAAAGCGGGATTGCCCAACACTTCTCATTATAAGCTCTTGCTTATGCTTTCTCATAAAGTTGGCAGACCCTAGCTCTTCAGGCTAGAATTATGCATACCAAATATCTTTCTCTAGCTTACAAGTTTGGGAAAATGTCAAAGAAAATGGAAACTTTGGAGGAGGAGGAGAGAAAGGAAACAGAAATAGGGGCTTACAATGCATCTGCCAGCTCGTTCCCACAAAGGTTGCTACAGCCAAGACTTGAAACCTGGCAAAGAAGCTGATGTCAAGAAAATGTATTTTCTTGCTGTCACCACAAAAAACTGTCAGTTAGTTATGTGAGTCTCTAAAGTTCCATTTTTACATGCTCATTAACATGTCAACAGTACTGGGAATGCTCCTATCCCATCATACAATTCCTGTTCTGTGGCACTGTCCTAAAGAAGAGGAATTACCATGAACAATGTTTTGAGGTCTAGGAAAAAACACACATTCTCAACTTGGCTCTTCCCCTTGCAGGTAACTAGGAGCTGGTTTTGTGAAAGCACCAGTGGTGTGACTTCAGACCCTGCCAACTTAGGGAGTGCTGGGACTGAGTGTGTAACCTTGGAAAAGCTGGACTTACAGGACAAAGTTCCAGAACTTCAAGAAGTCCCAGTCCCCTCCTGTCTTCCACCATTACCTCTGGTGCTCCAGAGGTAATGTCAGAGGAAAGACTGTGTGTTAGCAGCCACAGTTCTCCTCCTGTGAAGGAAGAGATGAGAAATGACTAGGGTGATAAGTACCAAAAAGCTGTTGACATGCATCCAGGACTCTGGGAACGAACATAGGATATTTGTGTTTCCTGTTCTTCTAGAGGCACATTTGATGAAACTACCCTAATGTATTTGTGCAGAAGGTTTGAAGGAAGGGTCATTATATGCTAAATTAGCTGTATTGCAAGAGCATTAAAGAAAACAAGAGCAGGAGAAACACTTGAATCCAAGAGAGGTTTTGTGTGATGCCTCAGAAAAATAGATCTTCTTAGCAGGAGGCCTATCGTTCTTGGGGGCGTGTTGGAAGAGACCCAGGGACTTTTGCACTCTGCATGTGTAGCATAAAATGGCTTTGTATTTGCTTGATCTTTTTCCTTATATTATACAACCTTAAGGAAAGATAAGCAAGCATCGAATTTGTGATTTATGTCTTGATATTTACTTGCTGTATCCGGGTGTAAGACCTAGTCCAAGAAACAAAAAAGAGTCTGTGAGCCCAGAACAAAAGCTGCACGCTTAAGGACTTAATGTATTTTTCTTGGAGTGCTGTCACCACTAGCTCTGCTCAGAAAGCCGACTGCCTGCTCACCCTGCGAGGGTTTCCAAGCTCATGTGCTTCCATGCTGAAGTCGCCCTCTCTCTCAACACTCTCTGCATTTGGCTCAGTGGACCTTAACCCTCATCTTCACTGCTCCTTGCGGAGGAGATTCCTACATCCCATGGCTGGGCTGAGAAACACCCTTGTTAATAAATTAACACAGCGCGATGGGATGCGGGAGCATCTGGCTCTCCCAGTTCTGATTTATTTCTGCAGCAACACACAAAACAGCGAGTGATAAATTATTGAAAGTCAATGGGCCCTGGGAGAGCAGGGCCGTGATGAATAGTGAGCAGTTGGCATCCCACATAACCGTGTGTCCCGGAGGGCTACCTAGGGAGATGGTCAGGGGAAGAAAAGGCCAAAGCCTTTGAAGGATACAGCTGTTAGGAATGTCTTCCTTTCAAAGGGAGATTACTTTGATTTTTAATGCCTTATTTCAGCAATGGGAAATGGGATTAGTAGTCAAATGGGAATAAATAGTAACCACTAAACTCACTTTCACCTGCAGCCTGGTCTCATATAGGATGACAATGAAGATGAATATTGATTTACCCTAAATGAATTTTTCATTAAGGACACCAGAGGCTGCCTTAAAAGATGTTGCAGATATGCGAGCTGTCTTTTGCAACTTCCAGTGCAGGGAAATTCACAGTCTGTGCCTCACCAGTAAAGAAACCACAAAGTGCTTGTTCGGCATGGAAATCAGTATTATTTTGGAGTCAGCATTTAAAGCTACCAAAACAAAGGCCAGATGGTGTAACCACTTCCTGATTGCCCTGGTTGTATAGGATTTTCACAAGAAGCAATGGAGAAACCATTGAGAAATACCTTTCCTTTATGATCCTGAAGCTTGTGGTCAAGGGGAAAAAAACATCTCCAGGCAAGTGGATGTGGTGACTGGGATCACTGAAGGGGTCAGGTTGTTGGGGCTGCTGGGTGGCACTGGGGCAGGCAATCACTTCTTGTGCCTCCACCCCCTAACTTAAGTTCTGGGTGCAGAAAACACACACTTGGTCATGAAAGACCCGTTGACAGAATGCTTGCTGTACATCAGCTTATTACAGCTCCAAGCCTTTATGTACCAGGAGTTTCAATGCATCCTCTGAAGTAAAATATGCCTGTATCTTGCATAAATGGGCATGAGCTGGAGCATCCTCGTGCAAGCATTTTGAAAATCTTGAGCTGGTGCTTCAGACTGCTACACTTTTTGGATTATATGATGCCATATATCAGTATTAGAGCTGGAAGCCAGGGTATATCCCACAGTCTTTATTTGGGAGGACTCTTTTGTTAAGATTGTATCTGGTTGCTGGTGATAATTTCACTTTGGCTCCAAAATATTCATTTCCTTTGCCACAGAAGCCATCAAATGCTACATCTTTCTGTCTGCTGCTGCTTCAGACAGCTCTGCTTTCAGATACATGATTCTGGGGGAGGTCATCACGTGTATATTCACCTCAATGAGAAAAAAGTCAGTACATTTTCACGTTTGTTTTCTCTTGCTTTGCCTCTTGTGCTTTCTTCTCTGCCGCCATCTTCTACTGTAACAGGTATTTGTATTTATTAATTATTATTCAGTAACTGGGGAATTTGTTGCTGGCAGGGTTTTTTCTGCTTTGCTTTTGGCTGAACGACGTGTTTTGGAAGTCCCTAAAAACTGCTTGTTGGATGATTCTCATAAACCACTCTGAGTTACTCTAAACAGAAAGGCAGAAACACGGAAACCCCAGTGTAACTTATAATGGCTCCTTGGATTCTCCACGTGGGTTTTTGCCGTAACTGTGAATTGCTCAACAGGCTGGTTAAACTGTTTGTTTCAAAACGTCTCGGGCAGTTGCAAAACCGCAGGTGCGGAGCAGGAAGGGTGCCAGAAGGCTGGGGGGGTGCAAGATGAGCTGGTCATGTACATCCCGGGTACATCAGTGGCAGCTCCAGATGTGCCTGCCTGGCCCAGGCTGTGACGGTGTGCCGGCTGGTGAGAGCCAGTGTGACTGCAGGCCCTGGGAGTCACCTGGAATGAATGGCATGGAGTTGGGAGGAGGCGAACTTCTCCTGAGTGTCTGGAGGGCTCCACAGCTGAGGCTGGGCTCTGGGCTGGCAGAGGTCAGCTCAGGCAGCTGCTGGTGTTACAGCCTTTTATTTGCACCCTAAGTACTGTCTTACTGCAGCTATAACAAGGCAATGGCTACTGAGTCACCCCTATGAAAGTGCTTATAGTAGAGCTATGTCTGGGCATTTTGGTGCCCATTTAAAATCTTCCTCCTTGCCTCTTACTCTCCCTAACTCTTCTCAATTTCCAGCCTCTCTTCCTCCCTCAGTGACTTTGGCACAGGTTGTCTACCCTGTCTTGCCTCCCTTCCACTCCATCCTTGCTGCCAGCCTGTATTTAAAGCTTCAACAAAGAGACTAGGGTCCAAAGGGACACTAGAGACAGAATGATCTTTGGCAAGCTATTCTCTGCCTCTGAATGCATCCAGCAGCACCAACTCTGCCTCCTGATCTGGGAGATGCCATTGGGGTGCAGTGGGTACCTACTTTGCTCACGCAAGACTTTGGGTTTTCTGTAGCTGAGCTAGTGGTCTTCATTAGTGCACTGCATGAAATGAAAACGCAGCACAGATTTGTCTTTTAAAGTACTGTAGTGAGAATACATTAAGCACTTATATCAACAGTATCCTTATAGCACGAAAACGAAATATTTATCTTTTTTAATAGAGCTCTTTCCCCCTCTGCTTCTCATACAAACAGGGGCTTATTATCACCATTTCCACTCCTATATTCCATATGTGATTCCAAATCAAATCCTGAGTTATTTAATGTCTAGCCTGGAAGGGTCAGTTTAACATATTAAAATCAGCCTGAGTTACATCTGCTTTGCAGATCATCACTGGCATACTTTAAAAATTGTTATATGCCTATTATGATGCCTTCCTCCCCTCCCCCAAAGTTCCAGTAATATCAAGATTTATTGAATCTGAAGGTCCAGTTGTGACCTTGGCTCTCGCTTGCTAAATCTGAACCTCTGGGGTCCATAAATCTTTGTGCACTGTTCAATTTATAGAAGTGAACATCTGCTTATCATACAATATTTAAGTTGCAGGTGTATTCTACCAGTAAAATAAACACAAGCTCATGATTGCCTAGGCTATAGGACATATGACAGATGTTGAAGAATGGCAATGGTTTCATCCATCAGGAGAGCCCTCAGCAGGAGCCCTCACCATTGACAGAGCTGCTGAACAGTGAGGTGGTTCTCAAGGCTCTGTGTCACCAAGAATTGAAAGTGGCAGAGCTTTTACCCCAAAACACCAGCCTTGTCATCTTGCTGTGTGGAGAGCATATCTGGCTGAGATGCATACAAATCATGTAAGGGAATAAAATCTTCTCTCCCTGCCTCTCCCACGCCTGGTGAGAAAGGCATCAGCCCACATAGGGATGGTTAACTTTCTGCACAACCTGGGGAGCAAGAGGCAGAGCAGTGACTCTGTTTCTTCACTCACAGGGTGAAAAATATGGTGCACAAGAGAACACCACCGCAGAGCATACATAGAGAGGGAGAGACCTACGAACACCTGAACATGATGAGAAGGGCTGACGGCTCTGCAGTGTAAGGAAAGCATTACTGACCATAAATCATGGGAAGGAGAAAACAAAAAGAACAGAAAGTATCCAGTGTGAGTGGAAAGTAGGGTAGAGGAGGTGACCAAGCAAATATTACTAGAGTTTGTGATGGCTGATATGGGAAACAGAAGGGCAACACAAAACCAAGGTGACTTTGTATGACCTATAGGAGATGACCAAGACAGAGGATTTTTTGCAACAACTGAGGAGGCCAGGGGAGGCAGCAATTTCACTATCAAAGGAAGGAGGAGATAAAATTAATTACCAAAATGACTGAAAATATTCGTAGTTTGGAAGGAAAAAGTTGGGCTTTAAATACTGCTTATGTTTGAAGGCTACCTCACTCCAAGCTCCTGACTCCAAGCAAGCATCCCAGCTAGGTTCTTGCTCCCTCTTGGGAGACTACCCTTCTCTCTGTCTCTTTTCCCACTGGGAAGGAAACAAGGCTACGGGGGCCAGCAGAGAGCTGTGGCTTGCCCAGAATCTCCTCTACCCTGTGTAGATGAAGGAGGCTGATACAGCCATTATGGACAATGGGAACACTCCTCCCAGCTCCCGGGCTCTCCCTGTGTCTTGGGGCCAGTCACACCAGAGGGAGAAGTATCACTCTAAGCAGTGCCTGGGGCGTAACTGAGCTCAGAGCTGTGGTGAGCATGGACAGAGGCTGTGGCAGCCTTTCTGGTAGGCCTCCAGCCCCATAGCTGGCATGGGCAGAGCCTTTCTTCCACCTTTGCTCAGGAGATTCCTTGTAAAGGGCTTTGGCCCAGCAAAGTGTCAATTGCAAGCAGGTAGCAGAAGTACCTTTGAGCACGAGGCATTTATAAAGGCATGTCTGCATTTAAAAAAAATGCATATGCTCCTTTTTTAAAAGCCCTGTTTTGCAGGAGGAGAAAGTAGGAGCAGCACCAGAGTATTTCCAGTGCAGAAACCTGGAACGTGTTCTGCCCAAGCACATGACACAAACACATTGTGCTTCTCCCTGCTCACTGCCCCCTCGATGCTCAAGGATGTACAGATGATCCTGGGGCAGCCCATGACCCTGCTGGAGCTACTTTGCACAGCCTAGCACTGAAAATGTGAATTCACTAACTGGACGGCTTGGGCATGACATGAAAAGCTGCAGTGGTGCAGGATTAATGTATTTCACTTTGCTTTTGTTCCCACAGGTCCCTGTGGAAGGTAGAGCCCTGCTGTTAGGGATTGCTTTGTGAACTTGTTGCACACATTTTGGAGGGTGACCTGCTCAGTTCATTGAGTTCACCATGAAGGAGGGCAGGAGGGCATCTGAGTTAACCTAACAAAGCACCTGAAGAAAAAAGATTGTGAAATATTTCAGCTCCTATCAAAACATCTATTAATATATTTCAAGACCTGCCATAGTTGTTTTCTCCTCCCTCTAGGCTACTCTAACCCCAGCAATAACTTAGCATGAGGCATGAGTATCTTCACTTATTTTACCCATAAAAGAAGAAAATTGGGAATTTGTTCAGACTGCCAGGAATCTGGAATTTGTTGATGAATGGACATTTGGCTGAACATAGTGAATTCCCAGCTAATTGAAAGCAGATAACAAAAGTAATGCATTTACCTTGAAAAACATAATTTTCTTCATAAATAATTGAAATGGCAATCTTCTGACAGATGAAATAAGAAAAAAATACTAAATAAATTCAGGATTAATTCCTGTCCTATATATTATAGCATAGTTAACAGTCATACCTTATGAGGAGATTAAATACTATAAATCTTTTTTTCAGCATGGACCCAGAGTACTTTTGTCTAGGAAGTGCAAGGGCCATCCTATTCAAGGGCATGTGGTTGCAGTCATTATCAGCCCATGTTTCTGTTTCCAGATACCATACCTAGGGAAACGAATGCAGAAGCTGGGGAAAGAAACCGACCTCAGAAAACAGTAGGGAGTAGCCAACATGATCACAAACAATTGAATTAACATCTTTGTAGGTGTTCACCCTTCTCGTCTCCTTCCTCTCCATGAGGGTGGGCCAGAAAGTTTCACATTGCACTTAGGAGGAACTGTGGCTAGTTATTATACTTCAGTCAAGAGGCAATGATTTTCAGCTGAAGGGAGGTTAGTGGCTAAAAACATGTTAGCTTGAAACACTTGCAGATGATCTGAGTACGCCCTCCATTCTAATGAAAAAATAGCAAAGGATCCAAACAAAAACATATGGGTCCAAATATCCCAATCTGGGAAGGGCTATGGCTTGGAAACCCTTCTGGATCTAGGAGCAGGTTCCTCCCATCTTTATGCAACAGAACACAATGAAACTGCAGATCTGAACTCTACCAAAGTGCACAGTTTTCAAAATGCAAAGCTTTAGTTTGGCGGTAATAGCTTGTTGTGGGATTGTATTTTGAGTGGAACAAAATATTCACAAAGAGACATGGAACTTAGCAATTTTTAATACATTAAACTGCAAAACTTGGCCATACTAATTGGAAGTGTTATTAATTTGGATTAAGTTTGCAATTACTTCTCACTGAAGTTGCAGCAGAATGTGGTTTTGGGAAAAAGACATGGAAAACTTGGTAGTTTCAAGAATTTTTAATGGGAAAAGGGGTAAAGCCATGGTGACTTTTCTTGAATTATGATTTAAGATTTTAGACTTCGTCAAACTGCTGGGATGTAAGACCAGGTGAATTAAAAGAACAAGTCCTGCAAATGAAAACTTTTCCACTGAGTGCAGCAGAGCTGCTCACAGAGATGCTTCATGTCAGATCATGTCCAATAGCTGATAATCAGCAGGAGATGCACCCAGTTTCTTCCTAAAATCAGCGGGCAAGAAGCTGTACAAGGCCACAAAAGGAGATGAATAGTATGAAGAAATGGTTTTGAAGGTCTAGCTTCTCTGCTACTAAATGTTAGCTAATTTGCAAGATCTGTAAGTCCTATGAGCACGGGGAAATTGCCATATTCTCAAGATAAAGTTAAAAGAACAACTGTTTAAAAGCTTGACAGTGACTAAACATGGTGACTGCACTGACCAAGATGTCTTTTTTTGTCTGTAAAAGCATCTAGCTGGTAAAAACAAACAGTAAGTTTGGGAATGTTTGAGAAATCTATTGTGCAAAAAAAAAGGTTTCCCTAGTTGTCGCAATGCTGATACAGTCTGCGGGATGAAAGACTCACTGAAAATGTCTGTCATCTCTGACAAAGCTCTGACAATCTGTTTTCTCAGATTTTTGAAGGCTAGAATAAACCTGAAGGTCTTTTAGCCAGGTCTTCATTGTAGCACAACCCGTGGGACCTAGGTGGGTTTCTTTCTGCTTGAAATTTCCC
This sequence comes from Chaetura pelagica, assembly GCF_000747805.2. Taxonomy (NCBI): domain Eukaryota; kingdom Metazoa; phylum Chordata; class Aves; order Apodiformes; family Apodidae; genus Chaetura; species Chaetura pelagica. Next base: position 1,288,843 of record NW_009951950.1, on the reverse strand, counting down.
ATTTTCAAAGTTCTACAGTGTTTTTTTTTTTCTTTTTTCCTTTTTTTCTTTTTTTTTTTTTAAGGAGTCCTCCAAGCTTTATTAGAAACTAATCAATAACAACAAGCCTATTGGTGAGTAATTCTGGAAGTTGATTATTCTCCCCTCTGAAAAACAGTGTCTTATTTTTTGTCAGCATGAATCTAACTTCAGCATCAGACCCTGAGTCTTGTTAAATGTCTGTCCAACAAGTGAAGTAGCCCATCTTTGTGAAAGCTCTGCTGCCTATGCAGCAGTAACTCATTAGTATCGAGTAATTGTCGAGTGTGCCTTTGGGCATGTCACATAATGTGAGCTCTTGGGTCTCTTAGAATAAAGCATACTTTCCTATCCCTTGATCAAATTAGGGTGTTTGTTTGTTTGTTTCTGAATCCTCTCTATTTCTTTTCAGGACCCTTTTCCTGAACACCAGAACAATTGTAGGAGCCATCACATCATTGTGAAACACAGACAGTAACTTGCTGCTTAACAGACCCTACTTTGCAGAGCCAAAGGCTGTGTGTGCCTCCTCAGACACTGAGCTCATGTTCAGCTGACTTTCTACCAGGGTCTGGAAATCTCTTCCAAATCACCTCTCTCTTCACTTGGTAAGTCTGGCCTCCTTTTCTGTCCCTTGCTTGAGCTGTCACAGTTAGGGAGAACACCAGGTTTGTCTCCCAGATTAGCTGCTACATCTTTGCCATTCACCAGTTTCTCCCAGTCTTATTTGCCAACACTATCGACAGGGAGTGATTGTTAAAGAGTGAAGAGCCAAGAACCCAGCTCATGAGATTGGCTGATCCCCCAAAGACAGTTTTATTTGAGGACATATCCATTGGTAAAGTAGTCTAACAACAGCATTGCTTATGCCAGCACTATTACCTTTACCAGTTAAACTTGTACATGCTCCAACATTAAAAAAATATTTGGATAGGGTCTGCTTTTAATGTTTGTAATAATTTCAATTTAATTTCTTTTTTTCCTTTTACTTCTTAATGAAGTCCCCAAATAACCATTCTGTTATTTGGTTCAGATTGATATCAGGCTATATTTATTCATGTCATCCCAGTTAGTCTCTTAAGTGCTGCCACAATGTTATCTTTCCTTCACATCTCTAACTTCTCTAGTGTTCCAAGACTTATTCAAAATCAGCAGCAGGGATTCAGTGAACATCTTGGCCTCTTGGATGCAAATTATTCAGGAACCACCAATTAAAAATTTCTAAGTTTAGAAATTATTGTAATAAAAGAAAGGGTTGTTTTTCTCCTCATAGGATGCAATGCATTATCTGCCTTTTCCTCAATATGTGTGGGAAATATTTACTCAACATTTTAACTCCTTTGGGTTTATTATTGGTAGTATTAGTGTGTCCCTGTAGAGGCAATGTGGTCCCTTTGTGATGGTGCCACTTGTAGATAATAAACTTTTAAAACTCCTGCTGACCACAGATTTCTACTTTTGTCCTTTCCTTCCCATACTGCTATAATTTACAGCCTGTAACTCATATTAATTACCATCAACATACCTTTTTTAATATTTTTTTTTTTTTTAGTTAATAACTTCTCTGGATGAAAGTATTCAGTACATTTTTTCAATTTATTAGATTATTTCTCAACTTACTAGACATCAGAGGACCCACCCCAGAGAATGTCCTTATGAACCAGCAATAAGCAAAGATTTGACCAAGCTCGTGCCTTATCAGACATCAACAGTCACTTAGTGCTAAAAAACATTCCTCACAAACTAGGAGTCATTAGTCTTAGTTGTCACTGATCTGCTGTCATTAAGCAGTTGTCAGTCATCCACGTTCTCTGCTTAAATTCTTCCTTGTGATATTTTCAGATTTCTGAATCCAGGCTTTTCAAAATAACCAGCTCCGGCTTGGGCTGTGTGATGGTGATTCCCAACAAATATGATCCAGCCATGATGGCCTGTATCTACACAGCCACTGCATTGCCTTATTGTCTGATCAGCTGGTAATCTGTAAAGAAACAAACCGAGCATGTAGTGTGTTACACACCAGATTTTCACAGAATCACAGAATCACCAAGGCTGGAAAAGACCTTTAAGATCTTCAGGTCCAGCCTATGACCTAACACCACCACATCAGCCAGACCATGGCACTAAGTGTCACATCCAAACTTTTCTTGAACACATCCAGGGACGGTGCCTCCACCATTACCCTGGGTAGACCCTTCCGATGTCTAATTACCTCCATGGGGAAGTACTTCCTAATATCCAACCTAAATCTGGAGCAGTTTCAGACCATGCCCTCTCATCCTGTCACTAGTTGCCTGGGAGAAGAGCCCAGCCCCCACCTGACTACAACCTCCCTTTAGGTAGTTGTAGAGAGTGATAAGGTCCCCCCCGAGTCTCCTCTTCTCCAGGCTAAACAACCTCAGCTCCCTCAGCTGTTCCCTATAAGACTTTCCCTCTAGTCCTTTCACCAGCCTTGTTTCTCTCCTCTGGACCTGCTCCAGCAGCTCAATATCCTTCTTGAAGTGAGGGGCCCAGAACTGTACACAGGACTCAAGGTGAGTCCTCACCAGTGCTGAGTACAGGGGGAGAATTACATCCCCACTCCTGCTGGCCACATTATTCCTGATACAAGCCAGGATGCCATTGGCCTTCTTGGCCACCTGGACACACTGCTGGCTCATGTTCAACTGGCTGTCAACCAGTGATCCCAGGTCCCTCTGCTGGGCTGCTCTCCAGCCACTCTTCCCTCAGTCTGTAGCTCTGCAGGGGGTGATTGTGGCCAAAGTGCAGGACCCTGCTCTTGGTCTTATTGAATTTCATGCCATTGGCCTCAGCCCATCAATCCAGCCTGTCCAGGTCCTCCTGCAGCTTCTTCCTACCCCTCAGCAGATCAACACTCCCCCCAGTTTGGTGTCATCTGCGAACTTACTGAGGGTGGGCTCAATCCTCACATCCAGGTCACCAATAAAGATGTTGAATTTATTTTAAGTTTTACACACCACATGTTATACACTGCATGTATTTAAGTTATGCTATGTCTTCTCTATTGTTGGATGTGCCGTAAACATGTTGGTAGATGTAATAGGATGTATCTCTGCTGCAGCACCCATGACAATGCAGGTTTTTTGTCGCTATGCATCACGATCAAGTGAACTAAGTTCACTCTTCCTTGTTGGCTTTGGAGTTGATGCTGTTTGTAGCCATCTCAGACACCTTTTCTGAGGATGCTAATCTATAACAATATGAAAACATTTGTTCCCAAGTTGCTAAAGACTTGGAAGCAGGCCAAAACCCTTTTCACAATCAGGGCAAGTCCTCCTTAGCTTTTGCTCAGCTGATCCTCCTGAAATACACAATAAAGATTGATTTAAACATTCCAGCCATGGGAATCTTCCCACCAGATTTCAGCAATAGTGACAAGGTCAAGCTTGTGTTTCTAAAGGAGCAAAAAGTGTTCCCAATTTGCTATACAAGCAATTACAGAATATCTTCTCCTAGTATAGAAATATGTTGTTCCTGAACTTTCTGATTTTGTGCTACAGGAATGGTTGGATCTCCTCTTGCTTGTCACCACTTTGCTCCAGCATGGAACCTTCCTTCCTTCTGATGAAGGTTGGTTCCTTCCTGAGATGGATGCTTCCCTGCCCACCACAGCCCCTGCACTGGAGAGAATCACAGAACCACAGAATCACAGAATCTAAGGGGCTGGAAGGGACCTTGAAAGATCATCTAGTCCAACTCTACCAGAGCAGGATCACCTAGAGTCCTTCACACAGGAATGTGTCCAGGCAGGTTTTGAATGTCTCCAGCGAAGGAGACTCCACAGCCTCTCTGGGCAGCCTGTTCCAGTGCTCTGGCACCCTCACAGGAAAGTTTTTTTCTGATATTCACATGGAACCTCCTATGCTCCAGTTTGCACCCATTGCCGATGTCCTATCACTAGACATCACTGAAAAAAGCCTGACTCCATCCTCCTGACACTCACCCTTTACATATTTGTAAATATGGATGAGGTCACCCCTCAGTCTCCTCTTCTGCAAGCTAAAGAGACCCAGCTCCCTCAGCCTTTCCTCATAAGGGAGATGTTCCACTCCCTTAATCATCTTTGTGGCTCTGAGCCAGACTCTTTCAAGCAGTTCCCTGTCCTTCTGGAACTGAGGGGCCCAGAACTGGACACAATACTCCAGATGTGGCCTCACCAAGGCAGAGTAGAGGGGGAGGAGAACCTCTCTTGACCTGCTAACCACACCCTTTCTAATGCACCCCAGGATGCCATTGGCCTTCTTGGCTACAAGGGCACATTGCTGGCTCATGGTCATCCTCCTGTCTACCAGGACTCCTAGGTCCCTTTCTCCTACACTGCTCTCCAGCAGGTCAGCCCCCAACCTATACTGGTACATGGGGTTGTTCTTCCCAAGATGCAAGACTCTACACTTGCCCTTGTTGAATTTTGTCAAGTTTCTCCCCTCCCAACTCTCCAGCCTGTCTAGGTCTCTCTGAATGGCAGCACAGCCTTCTGGTGTGTCAGCCACTCCTCCCAGCTTAATGTCATCACTCTGCTGGGCTGCTCTCCAGCCACTCTTCCCTCAGTCTGTAGCTCTGCAGGGGGTGATTGTGGCCAAAGTGCAGGACCCTGCTCTTGGTCTTATTGAATTTCATGCCATTGGCCTCAGCCCATCAATCCAGCCTGTCCAGGTCCTCCTGCAGCTTCTTCCTACCCCTCAGCAGATCAACACTCCCCCCAGTTTGGTGTCATCTGCGAACTTACTGAGGGTGGGCTCAATCCTCACATCCAGGTCACCAATAAAGATGTTGAATTTATTTTAAGTTTTACACACCACATGTTATACACTGCATGTATTTAAGTTATGCTATGTCTTCTCTATTGTTGGATGTGCCGTAAACATGTTGGTAGATGTAATAGGATGTATCTCTGCTGCAGCACCCATGACAATGCAGGTTTTTTGTCGCTATGCATCACGATCAAGTGAACTAAGTTCACTCTTCCTTGTTGGCTTTGGAGTTGATGCTGTTTGTAGCCATCTCAGACACCTTTTCTGAGGATGCTAATCTATAACAATATGAAAACATTTGTTCCCAAGTTGCTAAAGACTTGGAAGCAGGCCAAAACCCTTTTCACAATCAGGGCAAGTCCTCCTTAGCTTTTGCTCAGCTGATCCTCCTGAAATACACAATAAAGATTGATTTAAACATTCCAGCCATGGGAATCTTCCCACCAGATTTCAGCAATAGTGACAAGGTCAAGCTTGTGTTTCTAAAGGAGCAAAAAGTGTTCCCAATTTGCTATACAAGCAATTACAGAATATCTTCTCCTAGTATAGAAATATGTTGTTCCTGAACTTTCTGATTTTGTGCTACAGGAATGGTTGGATCTCCTCTTGCTTGTCACCACTTTGCTCCAGCATGGAACCTTCCTTCCTTCTGATGAAGGTTGGTTCCTTCCTGAGATGGATGCTTCCCTGCCCACCACAGCCCCTGCACTGGAGAGAATCACAGAACCACAGAATCACAGAATCTAAGGGGCTGGAAGGGACCTTGAAAGATCATCTAGTCCAACTCTACCAGAGCAGGATCACCTAGAGTCCTTCACACAGGAATGTGTCCAGGCAGGTTTTGAATGTCTCCAGCGAAGGAGACTCCACAGCCTCTCTGGGCAGCCTGTTCCAGTGCTCTGGCACCCTCACAGGAAAGTTTTTTTCTGATATTCACATGGAACCTCCTATGCTCCAGTTTGCACCCATTGCCGATGTCCTATCACTAGACATCACTGAAAAAAGCCTGACTCCATCCTCCTGACACTCACCCTTTACATATTTGTAAATATGGATGAGGTCACCCCTCAGTCTCCTCTTCTGCAAGCTAAAGAGACCCAGCTCCCTCAGCCTTTCCTCATAAGGGAGATGTTCCACTCCCTTAATCATCTTTGTGGCTCTGAGCCAGACTCTTTCAAGCAGTTCCCTGTCCTTCTGGAACTGAGGGGCCCAGAACTGGACACAATACTCCAGATGTGGCCTCACCAAGGCAGAGTAGAGGGGGAGGAGAACCTCTCTTGACCTGCTAACCACACCCTTTCTAATGCACCCCAGGATGCCATTGGCCTTCTTGGCTACAAGGGCACATTGCTGGCTCATGGTCATCCTCCTGTCTACCAGGACTCCTAGGTCCCTTTCTCCTACACTGCTCTCCAGCAGGTCAGCCCCCAACCTATACTGGTACATGGGGTTGTTCTTCCCAAGATGCAAGACTCTACACTTGCCCTTGTTGAATTTTGTCAAGTTTCTCCCCTCCCAACTCTCCAGCCTGTCTAGGTCTCTCTGAATGGCAGCACAGCCTTCTGGTGTGTCAGCCACTCCTCCCAGCTTAATGTCATCAGCAAACTTGCTGAGGGCACGCTGTTCCCTCATCCAGGTTGTTGATGAAAATATTGAATAGTACTGACCCCTGAGGGACTCCACTAGTCACAGACCTCCAACTTGATTTGTCCCATTGACCACAACTCTCTGACTTCTTCTTTTCAACCAGTTCATGATCCGGAGAAAAGCCAGCTGAACCACAATTTAATGATAGCTGCTCCTGGCATTTTAAAATGGCCAGTGATAATTTTGCTTATGAAATAAGGTTTCTAGCAGTTTCTCACACAGCACAGGAGACAGCCTGTCTCAGTGCAGATTGAATTATTATAATGAAGCAATCATCCTTTTACTGCCATTCTACCCTTACTCTGATGAGGTTGTGCCAAGTGATAAACAGAGACAATAGCAGATGAAGCTAAGATATTGGCTGGCTCCCTTCAGAAAGTCCCCTCAGGTCTTTACAAATGCATGGAAAGAGAGTCTAGGTTGGGCAAACATTCTGTGATAATTAGGATGAGGATAAAGAAGTGAAACATGAGGTCATCCTTCTTTGAGCATCTAATTAATTAATTACATTTGTTAGGGCAGTCTGGCTCATTTTCATATTGATTTAATGCAAATGTGTCATTTCTTGAAATTATCAGCTTTATTTTCTTGTTAATATTCAGTTTTGTGTGAAAAGCACAGAAAGAATAAGTTAACTCAAAACAAGCTGGTCATCCATTAGCAAAGGCTTATTCTGCATTTTATATGGGTTTGTTGGATGACAATAGTGAGGCTGAGGCCACTCATCTTAAAAATAACTCTACAAAGTGAAAGCAAATTGTACTTGGGACTGATGGCTTGCTCGGACCAGAAACAAGTAGACACCCATGGCTTGAACAAACCCAGGGCAGGGTTCATCTCTTTAGGCCTTAAGAAGCTAAAAGGAAGCTTTTTTCTTCAGTGGAGAAGAGCAGGTTGGTCCAGGGCCTGAGTCTTCCTTTCCTAAAATAAGAGTCCACAGAGTCTTCAGTTTTGATAAACCACTATTACTCACTCCCAGAAGCCCCAAACTCTGTGGACATCGCTGGTCCCCTCAGCAGGACTGCCCAAGGAGCAGAGTCCTGCCCAAGCTGGGTGAGGCTGGTGGAGTGCAGGTCTGAGACAGCCCATCATTTTGCATTGAATGTGCAGCGATTTGACCCATTTCTTTAGATTTCAGAGTCTGAGAGAGAACAATGCAATTCTTGCAGCTCTTCCCTTCTGACTGTTCTGCCAGGCTTGGAATGCCCTTTGGCCATTTGTGAATGTATTATACTTGCAAATCCAAGTATTGCTTTGCCTTTGGCATTCTCATTAGAGCCCTGGCTGTACATCTGAACTATTACCCCATCTCAGTTTACCTTCTTGTAAACTTTGCTGATATGTGAAGTGTTGGATGGGTCCTGTGTATAGCATATTGTCCTAGTAAAACACATTTAAAGAGCCTTGTAAACCCTGGAGATTAACCCAAATGTTTATGGAGAGTTATAGATGCTAATTCTTGCATACTTGCCATTCCAGAGCCTGGCCTGGTGGCAAACATTCTTGCTACCCCACAGCATTTGCGTCAAGGGGATTTGTCCATGCTCTTTTTCCTTAGGACAGAGAAAAGAAATGGTGGGAAAGTGAGGAATATGGGCATTTACCATCCTGGACTACATTAGCTGGTCATAAAACTGTACAGCTATCTCATAACAAGAGACCTCAGACAGGGAAATAGCAGAAGGACCTTTCCCGGAGGACAGTTTTGGTTATGAGCATGTTGATAAGACATGGTCTTGTCCCATTGGAAGAAGAATTTTCTCTTTCAGTTTTTGTTAATGTTTCTGATCTCTCCTCCCTGCCTTGCCAAACATATTGAATTGGCAGCAGCAACCCCACAAACCTTCAGCTTCCTCACCAGCTGAAAGCATCTTAATCTGCCCAGCACCTATTAGTTTCTTCTCTTCTGGGTTTAGCAGATTTTCAACATATGCATTTTTCTGTCTGGTGGTAAAACTGTAAATAAAAAAGTATTGAACTTAACTGTTTGGTGTATATAGGTGTAACTGTAGGAAAATATGTTCTATGTGTTCATAAATATATGTACATAGAATGGTTCAGTGTCTTCATGGAGTGTATGTGTATGTGTGTGTATATACATATGCGTGCACAGTTTGTATTTATATGGCTAAAATAATTCAATTTGCCTGAGCTGACTCCTAACTATACCACTGCCTAAGCTGATGTCTTAAACAAGTAACTTTGTAGATCACCATAAAGCTAATCCTGGCAACTTTTTGGTGGAACAGAGAAAGCACATATTGGCTGATACAATTTCTTTAGGAGACAACAGATACATCAGTTAAGACACTTGGCGGAGACACAGCCAGCTCAAGAATTTGAACTTCATAGATAGATGGGCTTTTGGGCGAAAATAGAGGGCTATGAGAGAGGCCACCATGACACCACCATGGAAGGAGATGATGAGGATGGAAAAGCAGCTCTGACCAGGTTCTTTGGGAACAGCTGCCAGCCAGAAAGGTTTTGAGGGGTACCTTCAAGGAACTTCTTTCCTTACGTTGCTTATTGCTGTCTTCATGAGAACAAGCCTTATAGGTTTTTTTTTTCTTTTTGCCTAATTTCAAAAATAAACATATGCCATCAATAAATCAACTGGCTTTATTATCTTCTTATTTTGACATAATCTTCTGGATTCTGAATTTTGGCTGACCACTGTGATTAAGATGAGTGAGGTAGATAGAAATTAATCATCCTCACACTAGCCAACTCAACACCCTTTTTAATTTTTTTTTTTTTTTAAATGGAAAAACATTCTTTGAAGCTTGAACAAAGAGATAAAAGTGCTCTATACAACAGGGAAACCAAGGGTCAAGAATAGGACAATTAAATGAAAGAAGATTGTGCAGTCCCGTTTGGTTAGACTGCTTCTTGACAAAGACAGGCTAATAATTTGTCAGCAAAAATCAATCTGATGAATTTAATCTTTTATTTATGTATTTAGTTTTTTAAATATGTTTCCAAGAGTGCTCATTGCTTTGAATGCATTCATTAATCAGCAATGCTTTCTGGATAACTTCAAAAAAATATTTCTTACTGTCTTGCCCCCCCCCTGCCATTCAGTTTTCACTTCTTAGTATGTAAAGCTGCATCCACACTAACTTGCAGAGTGATTCTTGGGGAACTCATGAAAGGACTATCACCTGGCTGTGCTACTAGCCTTCAGCTGCACCTTGAGGCTGGAAGGGCTTGCAACTCCTGAGAGGACACATAGGTGCATCTGGTCATTCAGGCCCTATTTATAGAGCAGCCTGTGAGCAACAAGACAAAACCTAATACTCTTCTGTCAGTCATTCTTGATTATTCTTCATAATGATGATATCCTCCTTTGAACAGTTGTGTGAACATTGCGTAGAAATGTTATGGATAATTGCATTTCACCTCTTGCCCTTCCATAATATCTCATTTAGGAAACTTGCCTCATATAGGAGCAGCTTCTGTGTCCTGCTGACCCACGTGCTTGCACCCAGAGTACAAGTTACAGTGAAAATGAAGCCATAACATCAGCAAGGAGCTAAATACAGTTTTGCATTTGGATGACTGAGAAATTTGAATTGTTTTCTCAAATAACTCAAATGCAGGGAGCCAAAATTACTTCATCTTGGAGCGGTGCACACTTGGATGAAGACAGCTCCTCCACAGAGGGAGACGAGGAAAAGCTTCCTTTCCCAAGAATTTATTCGTATCATGTCTGGCATGAGATGGCTGATATCTTAAAATAACAAATCCATAAGCATTTGCTTATGGGAGCTGATGGCAGCAGCTGATCTCGCTGCAGGGCATAGACCAGGGTGCTGCATGCATTTCCAATGGCTGTGCAGCATCCTTACAAGCACTACAGCTTGGACCCTGGGGCTAACAAAACAGTAGCCAGGTATGGGTGAAGTGCAATGCACCCTGCCTAAGTAGAGAGTGTCCCCCCAAAAAAAACCCCAAACAAACTATATAACCAGTACAGGGTTTGCTGGCAGAAGGCTGGTAAGTTCTGCTCATATTCTGGGAGCTGTAATAGCCCTTCAGGGTTGGTATCCCCACCATTGAGCTTGTAGATTCCTGGATCTTCCTTTCAGCCCTTCTTGTAGATGAGCGCCACATTTGTCAATCTCCAACCTATTGGGACCTCCCCAGTCACCCAAAACTGCTGGTAAATGATGGAAAGTGTCTTGATGAGCACTTCTGCCAGCTGCTTTGGTACCCTGGGTGTATCCCATCTACCCCATACACTTGTGTCTACGAGGTGCAGCAGGTCACTAACAATCTCCTTTTGGCTTATGGGGGCTTCAAACTGCTCCCCATCCCTGTCTTCCAGCTCAGGGGGCTGGGTACCCAGCAAACAACTGATCCTACTAGTAAGACTGAGGCAAAGAAGGCTCTATGTACACCCCATCCTTTTGATCATCCCTGATCACTGTGTTTCCTCCTGCATCCAGTAAGGGAAAGAAGTTATTCTTGGTCCTCTCTTTGTTGTTAATATATTTATAGAAACATTTATTGTTATCTTTGACAGCTGCAGCCAGGTTGATTTCAGTTTGGGCTTTGGCTCTTCTAATTCTCTGCCCGCATAGCCTCATGGCATCCTTGTAGTCATCCTGAGCAGCTTGCCCCTTTTTCCAATGGCCATATCCTCTCCTTTTTTTCCCTGAGTAGCAGCTGGATCTCTTTATTCAGCCAGGCCAGTCTTCTTCCCCCTTCAGCTCATCTTTCAACACAGGGGAACAGCCTACTTCGGTGCCTTTAAGGCTTCCTTCTTTTAATTAATTCAGTTAAACAGTTCAATCTTGTTAAATATGATTAATATTTCCCATTTAATTTATTTAGAAGCACGAAAATAATCACTAACAACAACAAACCTTCTCTGAGGGCTCTCTGAACAAGAACACAGAGCTTCAAGACTTTTTTGTGCTGAAAGATGTTGATGTGACTTGGAAATCAATTAAGGTCTATCTAAGCTCTAAAGTACACCTGTCTTGGCTCTTTCAAGACTAGGTGGTAGGGTTTATAGATGGGTTCTTGGTCTGCCTAGGATAGGATTTATTTTCTGCTTATATCTTGGCTTATTTTGCTGCAACAAACCACTGCCACCGGCATGTCCAGCTGGGGCAGGGGCTCCAGCTCCTTGGAGCCCTGCGTCCCACAGCAGCAAGGGCAAAACCTGCCCTGACAGCCTTTATTGTCCGCCTTCCACACCATTACCCTGGCCCTCCAACAGGCAGGTGGAGAGGCCCAGGCCTGCAGACTGTCCCTGCTTGCCCACTGCCTTCATGGGTGATGAAGGACTTGCACGTGGTGTGCATGTGCCAGCAGGGACAGGCAGAGACCAGAAAACACATCCTCAGTTGGGAAATGTTTCTGGTGGAAATGATGACTTCAGCCTCAGTCCTGCCCAAGTTTAGAGAAAATCTGAAGAACATTGTGAGAAGATGGGCACAGGAACTAAATAGTCCCATGGGGCACAAGAAAATATTTCATTTTTCCAGCCTGCTACACTTTGTCCTCACTGTTCCCAGACAAGGGGCCTTATGATGAAGCATCTAGTGGCCCACCATCTACCTCCTCTAGGCAATGGTCCTGCAGAGCTTAGTTGCCCACTGCTGAGCTGAGGCACTTGGTCTGAACCTGTTTCACACATGAAAGGAGGGCTCAGGTGTCCAAAACTTCACTAGATCCTCTTCCTTGAATCATGTCAGCTATTCTTCCAAAAGACACATTTCCCTGAATTATTTTTATGTCTCTTAACCTTAGAGCTGTGCAGCTGTTGCACTGCTGTAGCTGCTTCAGCTCTTCCAGTTTAAATAATTTTCTTTTCTGTTACCAAATCACTCTGTCAGGGATATGTGCATTTGCAACTAATGGTTGCAAAAATCCTCTCTACAGGCTTAATCCCTCAGTGTTTCCTGGTGTTTTTTTTTCTATATCAAACACACAGATAGTTATCAGTCATAATAAGAGACATATCCAATTGAGGCAAGTATTCTCTGCTCTGAAGAATGCTCTTCACGTACCTCAAACCCCGGTGACTAAAGAGTTCTTTATGTTGGTGTTTTTTAATATTTTTTTTCTTTTTTGTCACTCCAGGTTTTTGTGCATGAAGACATTGCAGGAGAATGTTGTGGGAGAAAAGAGAAGATACTCTCTGGGTCTATAAAGAAGACTAATTGGGAAGAAACTTGCAGAGCTTAGTGACTTGCAAGCTAAAGCAACATGCAGCAGTTTGGTCTGGGAGAATGATTGCTTGATTGTACAGCTACAGGCAAATGTGGTTTGAGTGGCAGTGCAAGTGGTTTGTCATAAAGCCTTGGGAGACGCTGTGTTCCTCCTAACCATAGGCTTCTGGAGGGGCAAGTGGGAATGCCAGCTGCATGGCAAGGGGTGGTGAATGGTGTGGACCTGGGGATGCTGGCTGCCTTGCTGACTGCTTGGCAGAGGGGAAATCATCAAGTGTTCCTGTCAGAAGTGCAGGCTGTTTGTCGAAGCCAAGGCTGCAGCATTACCAAGGGAACAAAAAGTGGCAGCCTCAAATGAAAACCATTTGGTGGATTGAATGAAATTGGTAAGAGAGTGATGTTGCTTAGAAACATGCAGCTCTGCCTTTTGGCTTGCGAGGGCATTGAGGTTACAGCCCAGAGAGACAGAAACCAGTAGCTCATTGTTTGTGAGGAAGGCCTTGTGTTAATTGTTTCTTGTCCAAAGCAATTGCTTCTTGTAATAAATCAGTGACTGGTAAAAATCGGTTGCCTGTTTTTTAAAAAAGACACTTTCCTTCCACACCTGAGCTTGTGGTGCTGGCTGAGCACAGGGAAGGAGAGGCTGCTGGAAGCTTGACTTTATCACTCAAACCAGTTCTGGCCTCCCTGGGCTTGGGTTGGTATTGAATGGGCTGTGGCTTAGCTGGGGCTGCCCACTCCTACTTCCCGGCTCCAGCTCTGCATGGGGACTTAGTCAGACAAGTGGAACTGGAGGGATATGTAAGTCAGTGTGTCTGATCTGACCCTTGAATGGTGTTTTCCTGTTTGGATGAACACAGCAGAAGACAGAAGGTGCAGATCATGGGAAAGTTTTGAGAACCTCTCTCAGCGAGCAAATTACTCAGACTTTCTCCCTCTGACTGTGTCAGGTGCCTCTTTCAAAAACCTTAACTCACACTGTTAGGAGTTTAATTTTAGTCTCCTGACTCCCACATGTGGCTTTTATACTGTGGGAAGCTTTCAGACATATCACACTTAATCTGTTTATCCTTACTCATTTTCTTGCCATACTAGATATTTGTTTTTAATCAAGAACAACTTTTCTGTCTCAGTCATTCATTCTGCTAAATGGTAATGTGCAGTTCTGCTCCAAGAAGTCATTATGTGCTTGCTGTTTAAGTTCAAAGCTGGGCTTGTTGTGTTGTGGCAATATGGCTTTTTTTTTTGGCTTTTATTTTTTTTTTCCTGCCATGCCTGAGCAGCCAACACAATTCTAAAAGAAGAGTTTTTGTGCCTCATCAAAAATATATCTCTGGCCAGCTATGGGGGATTCCTGTGGGACTGTTCCCAAGAGGGGAGCTGTTAAGGACCAAAAAAAGTCCTGCTTGAGTGACACTGTCTGTCTGTTCATTAGAAAACAAACAAAAAAGGTAAGTAAAAGCTTGGCTCATCAGAAGATAGCAAGAGCTTTGTTATAGACTTTCATAAAACCAGGATTAAAGTCACCTACTCTTAACACAAACTTTTGCAGCCAATGCTCATGACACATTTCCCATTGAATTTACCAGTAGCTGAAATGAGATCTTGGGTCTGAAATATGTACTTGGAACCACAACCGTATTTCATTGGGGATCCTATGCTTTTATACTGCAGCTGATGTAGCCAAGGCAGAAGTTTGTGGAAGATGAATACAGATGTTTAGCTCTCTAAACCTCATAGTCAATTCAGAGGAAGAAATGGATTAAAAGAAAATACATGCTTGCTTCCCTTAAGCTCATTGAAGCTGTGATGGGAAGAAAAGACAAGAGGAAATGGTCTCAAGTTGTACCAGGGGAGGCTTAGATTAGATATTAGAAGAACCTTCTTCACTGAAAGGGTTATTAAACACTGGAACAGGCTGCCCAGGGAGGTGGTTGAATTGCCATCCCCAGAGATGTTTAAGAGATTTATAGATGTGGTGCTCATGGTTATGGTTTAAGCACTGGACTTGGTGGAATTAGGTTATGGTTGGACTCAATCTTAAAGGTCTTTTCCAACCAAAATGATTCTGTGAAAGTGCTCGTCCACACTGTGTGTCCACATTAACATGAGTTTTTGCAGGATGTTACAGGAAATAAATTCTATGAAATCAGCTTTATAAAAAGACAAAGAAAAGAGGTGTATCTGATTTATTTCCCCCTCCTCCCCCAAGCCTAATATGTTCTTTATTTCTGTTGGCAATTTTAGGGAATGTCTGCTGTTTGGGAATACCTGACATCAGGTATTTTCCATGTCAGAATCACCATTTAGGAGATACATTTTTCAACACTCGTTTTTATCTGTTAGTGAAAGAGGTGGGTAAATGAATCTATATTCCCAGCAGAGCTGCCTTGGTGAAATGGACATCCTTTACAGATAGCCTCCTCACAAATGCTGCTTTAAAACTGCTTATCTTTCACCTTCATTTTTTAGAGTACAAAATAACCCGAAGAAATTACATGCTCTGGAGAGGTCAAGGGTTAGATGTGACATAACCATACCTAATTTCTTGTTTACCCTCCCCCTCTCACAGAAACCACACCCCCAAGCCTCTTCTTTTAACATCAGCCTTACACAGGTTTATAGGGGGTGTTTTTTCTGTACAGCCAAGCTTTACAGCACTCTGCACTGATGTTAGTCTGTTCCTTCTCTGCTGCTTGAAGTTCTGAGAGGCACTGCACTGCAGACCTGTGTTGTGGTGCTGCTGGTGCATGTGGGAAGGATGGTGTTTCACTCAGCTTTAGACGCAAAGACAGACTTAAGTTGATCTGTGTGTAATCCCTTGGGGACCAAAGCCCTGGCCTAGGGCTCATTAGCTTCTTGCTGAAGCCTTTGCACTGCCTCAGTTCTCATGTGGCTTCCAGGGCTGACAAGTTAAAGAAATTACCTATATTTTGCTTTCCTGGGAAGATGCTATAGTCATGAGGCAGCTGGGAAAGTGTGGATGCTACAAGAGACAGAGTGGCCATGGGGAGGATATGCTTAGTAGCATGGTTTGATCTTCCCTGGGTCAGAATTTTTCCCCTGCTGAAGAAATATCTCATTATTAATTCAATGTGTCTCCTGTTAGGATGACAGACAGTTTTGGTTGTGGTTTCTCTCAGCACCCACATAATTCAATGATTACTCTGTAGAAATAACCATTAAGGACTCAAACTTTCTGACACTCTGTAGACAGGTGTAAGAAATTACAAATGAAAAACCCATAACATCAGTAAAATTTCTAGAACAAGGTTGTTGTTTTTCTTTTTTATTTCAGAAAGAAAGAAACCATGTCTTTAAACTTTGATCTTCTTATTCATAATTAGCTAAAGCAACTATAATCCTAGGTTAAAATAAAATATCCTTCTCTATTCCTCTTGAAGTTAGTCTTACCCACATCTCAGTCAGGTATTGAAGAAGCAAAACAAAGCAAAGCAGTTTTTCGGTTTTGTAAATCAAAAAGCTTTCCCTATCATGCAAAAGCTTTGTGCCAGGATTTATTTCACAGATAAATGTACACATATGCTCTGTCTGAAACACCACAATTGCTAGAAAACACAGATGCTTTGAAGGATTAAAAGAGAGCATGGGACCTGCAAATAGATCTTGGCTAATAAGGGGTTTTTTTGCAGTTCATTGGCAGTACTGAAACACTGGCATAACTGAACTACAGTTTGTTTCAGGTTGCCCCAAAATGAGGATATTCAAAGAAAAAATGAAAAAAAAAAAAAAGCTGTACAAAATGGCTTATTTGGCCTGAAATAAAACATTGTAAGTATTTAAGTATTAAGAAGCTGGAACACTGTTTTCAGTCACACAAGCGTAGCATTTAATCTTAAAATTATTAACATTCAATTGTGGGGTTTTTTTTTGTTTATTTGTTTTTTTCCTTTGTCAGAGTCTTAAGATCTTGTTTTTCTAACCAGTCAAACTAGGAAAAGCTGGATATAAATTAGATTTTTTTTAATCAATCTGTCAGCATCTTTCAGGAAAAATCTATAGCCACAATTGCCATCCCTCTGTTCAGCCAGAAACCATGATGTTACCTGCTTTTAATCTGTATAATAAGCATGATTCACTAGTGACATGCAGCTGTTGGGAAATTATAATGAGCTCTCGGTCTTACAGCAGTTTTTCATACTTTTAGGGTAATATCAAACTGTAAAGCAGAAGGAAGACACTGGTCTCTGCTTCCTCTCTGGGGGAAGGTTCTTCTCTGAAGTGTCAACTCCATCTCTCATGCAACTATGTGAATCATGGAATATGCTAGGGCTGCCTGGCATGAATAAGTTTGCAGACCACAAGTGAGCAAGTTTTTGAATGTTGTAACCAATTAGTATTTTTAATGGTGGGAAATTTTCCACCTCACAATGGGATTTTACCTAAAATATGCAACAGACTTAGCATCCAATCCTGAGGTTTTGCAGAAAGCTATTGAAAACACAGTAAGTGTTATTTTACATATTCTAATCTATTTGCTCTCCAAAGACCTATGATAAAACACATGTTGACCTTAGTAGCATTTCCTTTTTGTTTTGAATTTGCAATGTATATTGTTGTTGAAGAGCCAGTACTTTCCTGTCTGTGACAGCCTTGCTTTTGAGAGCCAGTATGGGAACAGAAGACTCATATAACAGAGAAGGCACACATCTGTCAACTTCATGTTTCTTTCTGGTGTATTAATGCACATTGTGGGGTGAGCTCCTCAGTTGCTGAGTATTGGGCTCCTGTGTGTTTCCTCTGTATAGCATAGCGTGAAGTCCAGTGGCTGTAATGCAACCACAAAGCAAGCCCATTAAACCCTGAGCAACTGCAGTGTTTCATAACCTGGAACATGAGCACAGTGGTGTTGCCAGACTGTCAAAGCAACTGTGCAGACACCCCGACCCCTGGGGAGTTCGACTTTGCACCTCAGTCAAGGGAGATAAGGACTTTGTGAGAGTCAGCATTAGTGTTAGCTAGAATAACTGAGATGCTTGTCTGTTTTTTCTTTTGATCTCTATCGTCATGGATACATGTGCACAAGAGTATTCCTTTGACTAGGAAGCCCACAGTGCTTTTTGTTTCTTGGTATTGTCCCACTTCCTGGGGATAGTGGAGTAGGACTTCAGATAGTGACTCAGAATCTTTTATTTGCTGGAGATTGTGCACAGCCCCAGGAAACAAACAGAGGAGGGCATGGAAAAGCAGCAGACATTAAAAGCACTATCACATGCTTCCTTTCCATTCTCAGAAACCCTGGTTGCATAATCTGCTTGTTCTCTACAAGGAAGAAATAATGGGGGTGAGCACCAGGGAGGCATCTTTCAGTTCACTGGGGAAATGACTTCTCTCTGCCCTTCTCCACCTAGGAATGGCAGCCCTCCAAGGGAATCTAAAGGGATACATGGTCCTAGAAGGATGTCCTATCAGTGAAATATGATGTTTTGCACAACTTAAGAAATGTTTCAGACGTGCATTAAATCATGTCCACTGGCGGGAGAGACACTTCTGCCCTGGGTAGGGTCACGTCTTTGGTTCTGCGGATTTACGGCTTAGCTATGGGGGGTTCGTGGAAAGTCTTGAGTATTCTGGTATCAGCTGTGCTGAGGAGGTGGGGAAGGTTTATGCCTGCCTTGGGCAGGAGCACTGTCAGAAGGCAGTGGAACTCTCTGCCATTGCTCAGTTCTTGACAATAGAGGAAAATTACTCAGAAAGTGAGTCTGGAAACAGAAAGTTGATGAAAAACCCAAAAAGTAATTACAAAAAAAGAAATTAAAATAAATTATTTTCAGTTCCAGAGAAGCCTGTGCTCTTGCTCTTTTGTGGCTGGTGGCACATTAACAGTAGAACTGGTTGCAATGACCTTCTGGTCAGCAGTCAATCAGAATACAGAAAACAGATGCAGAGGGTACCATGAACAGAGGGACAGTTTCTATTAGGGGCAGCTCTTGCTGTTTCACAGTAACGTACTACAGCACAAAATTGTCCAAGGTACAATTTTGGCTTGTCATGTTCAAGTCTTCACCCTATCTGAGGAAGACTATGTATGACAATGTGATCTGTGAAGACTGATGATTTTTTTCCGGGGATACCACTGTGCAAAGTGAGGACCTTAGCCTGTTACCAGGACCCTGATGATCCACACCGCCCGGCTGGGCTTCCTATGGCATTGCAGTGTCTATGCTGGAGATCTCTGGGGGTTAGGACCCCTCACCATTCAGAGTGTCTGGAATCTTGAATCCTTCCTTTATCAAAAACTTTTTTCCACAAGAAGAATAAGAGAAGGAAACATATGGGTGAGGGTAGACAAAAAGACAGTATAAAAGCAGCCAAGGTGCAGTGTACAAGTAAGAAAATCACTGGTCATGTCAGTCTGTACAGTGTAGCCCCCAGCCAAACTCTGATACCACGCACTTATTATCATGAGCATCAAAGTAAACAAACTTCCTGGTGGTTTTGCAGTTTTTCAGAAAAGACCCATGCAGAGTGGCATGTCATATGAAGCACAAGGAAAGTAAGTGGTATTTTGGTTTTCCAAAGGCAAATAAGCATGATCTTGGCAACTGCCAGGGACATGCATGATCTCCCCCTCACCCTCCCAGGCCCAAATGAATAGCAATTGGCAGAGGCAACCCCAGCCAGTGATGCTGGGGGAAGGTATCCTTTCCCTCCAGACTGGCATCTATTCATAGGAAGAGAGCAGTAAGGCCCTGCTCAACCTTTCTCAGCTGACTGATTCCCTTTTATTATGGAGCTAACCCATCCACAGGTGTCCTTTGTGGCACATACAATATTTGCTATTGTGAGGTTGTTTTTCTCTTTGCAGCAGAGTATGATTTCTGCACACCAGCCCCCCTGGGGTGCCGTGTGACAGACTGACAGCTGGATCCTGTCCTTCCCACCCTGGCATGCCCAAAGCCCACCATGGCACCCCTGGGGGCTCAGTGTTGCCTAAGAAAGCCATACATTGAAATGCAGGGCACAGGACTTGGTCCCCTTTGCTTCTCTAACCAGCAATGTCAGCTCAGAGCAGGGGTTTCATGGAAGCTGGTAATGATGGTGGGTTTGGATCCCAGTCAAGAAGAGAGTGGGACTGCAAAAGCATAGACAGGGAGGGCAGGTGGGTGGCCCAGGAGGTCAGTGGGACTTTTCCCTGTTCTGAAGCAAGCCCAAATGTATCTGCAATGCCTCTGGCAGTCTGCTCGTTCCCAAGCACTTTGAACCAGCTCCCCACTTCTGTGCCTGAAGTCTCTGAAAGATCCCCAGTGTAGCTACTCTGTGTCAGCAAGTCTGTGAATTTTAGCATTTAATATTGTTCTTAGTAGTATTTACAGTAGAACAATTTTTCTGGCCTAAACAAATTATTCCTTCATCTTTTCCCCATAAATTATGTGTTTTGGTCCCTTACAGCTCTTCTCGTTCTGCTTTCCTACATGCTCCTGCCTGCCTGGATCCTCTGCAGAGCCTGGTGCCAAGGTCTGGGTGCAGGGCTCTGCTCACAGCTCCTCGATGCGGAGCAGAGCAGTGTAATTGTTTACAGTGCTTGCTGGCATGTCCCAAAATGACATTTGCCTTTTTTTCCAACAGTATCACATTGTTGATTCATGCTGGCTCCCAGCTCCTCTCTGATCCCCAGACCCATTTCCACAGCAACCCAGTCCATTTTGCCAGCTTGTCCTTCTTCTGGGCACCCGAGTTTTCCTTCCTGAATGCCACCCTCCACGTCTGTCTTACTGAGTTTCACCCTGCTGATTTCAGATCCGTTTTATTTGATTTTATCAGGACTGCTTTGAATTCCAGTTTTGTCTGTGAAAGAGCTGCTCAGGCCTCTCCAGCCTCATGCTGGTGAAAATCTTACTGAATCCAAGATATACCACATCTAGAGCCTGCTGCTACCCACCAGCCCTGTGACCCTGCCAGAGAAGGAAATTTGGTTCATTTTACATGATTTGCTTTTTACAAATCCATGTTGGCCATTTCCCATCTCCTTGTTGTTCTCTGAGTCATGGACTGATTGTCTAATAATTTAGCTGAGTATTTTTACTGTAAGAGTGACAGAGCACTGGAACAGACTGCCCAGGGAGGTTGTGGAGTCTCCCTCACTGGAGACATTCAAAACCCACCTGGATGAGTTCCTATGTGATGTACTCTAGGTGACCCTGCTCTGGCAGGGGGGTTGGACTAGATGATCTCTCAAGGTCCCTTCCAGCCCCTAAGATTCTATGATTCTATGATTCTATGATTTTCACCAGTGTTTCATAACCTGCAAGTTCTGTTGACTGCTCTATCATTCCCAAGGTGACCTTTCTCTTCCTTTCTAAATGCAGATACCATGCTTTGCCCTCAGTTAGGAAACCCCACATCTCAAAATTCCTCCACACCTGGCTTATTGGGACCAGTCTCCTTAGGATTGCCAGGCATACCAGCAGTATGTGATGAGTCCATGGCCAGTCCTGTAGGTAGCTCTGCACACCCTTACTGGCCAAGCTTTCAATGAGCCATGTGTTCTCAAAAAGCAGTTTGCTGCTTTCCAACACACAGTAAAAGTGATGTCATAGGAAGAAAAGCTGCTGCAAATAAGTCCAGTCAAAACCTGCTGTGTAATTCTGGGAGCTGAATTTGTTCCATGAGAGGTGGGTCTCCATACCTGGGTCTGGGAGCGATGCTTGAGCTGACCAACAGAACCACTGTCTTTTGCTGTAGTTTTGAAAGTGTCACACAGAGTTAACTCCTCCAGAATTAAAAGGAAAATAGATACAGTACAACATCCTTGCATTCACCTCTCCTAAAATGCCTTCTGGTAGAGACCTCCCCCATTCTCTTGAGATTCACTGCTGAGTTTTCTGAATTTGAGAATGACGTAATTTCCTTGATCTTAGTCTGGTCCCTCAGCCACCTAATCCTGCCCTACTTGCACCTACCCACATGACTTAAACCCCTGTGAGATACCTTTTACAGATGACTCCTTTAAGGATAAACATATGTTACAATAATAGTAAAATAAGATATTACTCTTGCTGGCCTTCACACTCGTTAACACTCATCTGGATCTGTGCAACCTCATTTTTATGTCTATAATTTTATTTCCATATATTTTAAATCCATACCTAGGCTGTGGGATTTAACCACAGGTAACTAATGCTTTCCTTTATGAATCTCTACTATTGGTGCACTTAACTGTAGTGCAGAGTACAAAGCTCAAGAGAACATTTCTTTTGTAGGGACCATATGTTAAAAGAATAAAGCTCTGACTTAATGCCATAGCCTTGCAGAGGACCACAATCAACAAACCACTCTTAGATCATGGGATAAATATCGACAAGTTCCAGAGTATCGCTTAAGCCTGTTGCCATAGCAATTTGAGATTTCATTCTATCAACTACTTAAAACGGGGGATAAATGAACAGGTTGGTATTTAATTCTTCCCAAATTTGTTGTGTTGGCAACACTCAAAGCAGATTCACCTGCTTTTAAAAGAAAAGTGGAGCACAGGCATCTCTAAGCCAAGGTACTCTGCTTAGGTTTCCACCCTGAACCTTATTTTTCATATTAACGGAGAAGAACAGTTATTTCCCTGCACACTCACCAGATGCTTTATGGTTCACAGCTCCAAAATAGATGACACTATTTACTTTTTGGAGCCACATAACTTTATAATTTCATGTGAAGGATAAGTATTTTAATGGGTAGCTGCAGAAAGGCACAGGGGTCATGTAGTGAGCTTTCCTGAGCACTGAGACTCTTAAACACAGTGCAGGAAGGCACGTATTATCCATAATGTATGGAGTACCGCTGAGCAGACAGTGTGAAAAGTTGGTGTCATTGTGTTAGGGAACAGCAGAGATGAAGTTCAGGAACCTGGGCAAGCCTGAGGGGACTAGATTAATTGTAGGAGGTGTCAAGGGATCATGCGTTGACTCTTATCCAAGTTATTTCTTTATAGCTGTAGCAATTGTGTGAGGCTCATGTCCCTCAGCAGGACCTGACAAACTGATCAATAATAATTTTTCCTTTGTTCTTATGCATTTCTTCCCATGACCTTAGTAAATCACAGTGCAATCTTCTGAGGCTGTAGGAGTCCCCTCCTACATGTACAAAGTTGCTGCAAAGATGGTGCAACTTGAGAAAAAGATTCTTTTGCATTTTCTCTGAAGTAGGTAATACTGTTTGCCCCTCTGTTTTTTACTGTTACCTTCAGAACCAGTTGGAGGTGTCCTGGTTAAATAGTTTCTTAGGATTTTATAGTTACTATTTCTTAATATAAAGCTGTAGCTTAACTCTTGGCATTTTGTAACACTAAGGCTCTTGAAGGGAAAGGAAAGTGCTTTTCAGTCTGTGGTACACACACTGTGCCAGTCTGTAAGGCAGCAGACGGATGGTTTGTGGATGGATAAAAGAAGCAGGAAAA
This sequence comes from Chaetura pelagica, assembly GCF_000747805.2. Taxonomy (NCBI): domain Eukaryota; kingdom Metazoa; phylum Chordata; class Aves; order Apodiformes; family Apodidae; genus Chaetura; species Chaetura pelagica. The sequence continues at coordinate 1,265,813 of NW_009951950.1, read as the reverse complement.
TCAAAGCATCCCCATACATATCCATGAAAGAAGCAAACAGGGGGAGGAGGAAACAGAAATTAACATCTGACGTTTAGAATCAATTGCATTTGGCTGTGAAAGAAAAGCAAATTGGAAGCGCTACAGAAGCTGTCTCTTGATTTATTATTTTTGTTTCAAAAGGATGCATAGCTTTTGGAATAAGGAATGCTAAAGGGCACTGTTGGGCACTATTGCCCATCCTGTTGCATAAGAGTTACGGAGGCTACAATGCTGCCATGTGAAATTTGCTGAGTGCCTTTGTTTAGTTGCATAGTGCAATTGCTGCTGTGTCTTCGATTTGGCAACATAGTGAAAATTATTAATTAGCTGGCTGTTATGAAGTTGCTGTGTGAAGGCCCTTGATGGCAGAGGGTGATAAAAGTGACTTCATTGGCTTATGCAAGTCAGGATTTTTCACTCTGGTGAGTTTTGGTACCTACCTGGGTACATTTGCTGTCCCCACGACTCTCTGCAAGAGCAGTTCTGGAAGGGTTAAATCTGACTTACACCCCTTGGTCCAGCCTTTCCCTGAGGAGCAGCCTTTCCCCCTTCTCAGTGCTCAGAAACTGGGAGCTGGCACTCTGCCCTTGGCTTGTTTGTCAGAAACTGGGACCCTTTCTTCTCTGACAGCACTGCTGAAGAGCAGCGGGCGTGCCTGGCCTGGCCTCCTGTGTCCTGCAATGTTCTGGGGCTGAAAATGTTTCTCACATCTCTGGTGACTTGCTGCTGGTGTGGTGACAGCTCCCAAGATCAACTGGATGCCATTTAAAAATTATTTTTTATTATTTTTTTTCTTTCTTTTCCCCTTGCCATCCTGGCAAGTACAAAACTATTCACCGCTCGCTAAACAAGCTTGTTTTTGAGAAAAAGGGTTTTGTCCCCTCTTCTGCACTGACTTTGACATGCATCACCCAGAAACATAGACACCCTGGTGGAGGGAAGGAAGGAAAGGGGAGAAACACTCTGCTCCTGCGCTGGGGACAGCTCGTCCTCTGCAGCTGCCACGAACACCTCCAGGGGCTGCCCCCCAGCTGAATTTCATGCAAGGCAGGTGAAGATAAATTCAAACGGCCTTACTGGCATCTGCAACTCATTTGGAAAGTACCAGGCTTCAGGTGTAACTGAAAGGTTCAGAACCAGAGTTTTTAAAATAATCTGCTCTGAAGCACTGTGGCTTGGGTTGCTGGCGAAATTGCTAGTTTGGTGATGGGGCCAACAGACACTTTTGCACACTCATTAGGGCTCATATTTTCAGGGCTACCCACATAACTCTCATCTGGATCCTGTCACATGGAATTTATGAATATTCAAAAGGTGAAAATCTAGTTATTTTTGCATTAATAAGTTGTCTGGGCAGTAGTGAACTGTAGCTGCTATGCCAACCTGGAAACTCAAATAGCTTGTGTCTTCTTGCTTCCTTTTTCCCTGGGAAACTAAGACACATAATTTCATTCAGCATCATCTACAACATCCTGCCCTAGGCACTGCCAACATCCTGCCTGCGTATGAAGCATCTGGGAAGCTTTCTCATAGCTACATGTTGTGATGTGCAGATTTGTCAGCATGATGCAGCCACCCTGAAGCTTTCAGCAGCTGCAGAGGAGCTGCCTCTGAACCCATATCAGAAATGCCCAAGGTACACAGCCCATCCATAGCCATTTTGAAGAACTGCTTATGATTTTTACAATAATGTGCACTTTCTGGGTCAAGATCTCTGTTGGCACAAACAAAGAGAGTGTCAAGGACACAGTTAACAAAAGCCAGTTTTGTGGGTGGGAGGATTTATACCGCTGAGGAGAGTGATGAGTTTGCTCTCACCCAGCAAAAGTTGGACAGAGTTTAATTCTGCTTTGTTCTACTGGATGCTGCTATCTTAAGGCTTGTCTTTGCTTGTGGCTGTAAGGAAAAATCAGAATGACCCTCTCAGAGGTCTGAGGGAACATTCAGTGAAAAACATTCTCTACATAGTAACTGGATTCTACAGTCCTTTATTAATTGTCCAGCAGAGTTCACTCCAGCACATAAGTGTTGTCCTACTGCATAGTTTCCAAAAGTCCTGCAATGTACAGGTGTACTGCAGCACATTTCATGGTGAGCATGTGAAGGCTCCCTCAATTGCAGTGAGGCTGTTTGGAGGGCAGTTGTGGCAGGGGCTGTGCACAGGTATTTTCTTTTCTCTGCTGTTCATTTTTCAAGGGGGGTCCAGTTTGTTTTGCTTCTGATCATGACCTGGTTAAGGTTGGGGGGCTATTAAAATTTTTGGAAGTTAGATGCTGAGGGAAATCTCTTTCAAATCATATAGTCTTCTAAAGCTGGTTGTAGTTGCTTGCTGATTTTCCATGTGGGTCCCATTAGGGTTTAGTATGTGAAAACCAAGGGGTGGAGCCAGTCAGTTTGTTAGGTTTTTTTGCATTGAAGCAAAATTCTGGTTGCACATTCACTGTAAGGTGAGAGCAGTTTCTTTGATAAGCAAAACCCAGTCTAGCACCAATGAAGTTTGCACCATCATTGCTCTCCTCCAAGTGACTAATGGTCTTTAAAACTCTGCTCTAAGGCACAGCAGTGTGATACGTTTTGAATGGTTTCAAGCTCAGTGGAGACATGTCAATCTGCAGGCATTCTTGTGCATGGAAGATTTGGTGTGTCACTTCTGTAATGACAGTGCCCATGAAGCTGATAGAGGTGTGAGAATATTTCAAAGACAGCTCGATGGCATTGCTGATTGCTGAATCTGCAGTGGGAATTGAAACCGAAGCACAGGCTTCCAGTCCAGATGGTGAACATGTGATTTCTGTGTGTTGGTTAAAGCACAGGCTTGGTGACATAGTAATATAAAAAGAAAAATTTTCTGTGAAGTTAGTTATAAAACAGTTGGTGTATTTTGGGGTAAACCAGGTGCCTGTAGCCTGAACTGATTGGAAAAAATACTGCAGGTGTCAGGGGTGAAGTGGGTGAGTTTGGCAGTTTGCTTGGGTTGGGAATCTATGACTAAGTTTTATTTTGTAGGTTCTTAAGAGAGGCTGCCATGCTCTCACTGGGGATGTTGTTGTGCAGGCAGTGCTGGGCTGTGGTAGCGTGAATGGTACTAATTTGGGGTGCTTCATGTTACCCAGCCCACGGAAAAAATCCTCAGCTTTCTGTGTGAGGAGGGGTTGAGGATTGTTTCTCAGCCTTGTGATAAATCTGAAGGGAAGCTGGAAGCAGAATATCTGCCAAAATCGTTGGGGTTTTTTGTGTGTATGTATTGCTGGCTCAGGAGAGTTAAAGCCCTGAATTCAGAATTGTTGTCTCAGTGCAGCCTTTGTGTGCCACGGGGCTTCCCAAACTCTGCAGCCAGGCAGCTGCCCGGCCTGTGCCGACAGCCCGGCTCCGGCTGCCAGCCCTACGTGTGCACGCATGCAAAGAGCTGCCTGACCTCCCCCGTCTGCCCCTCTCTTTTATTCTAATCCTCCCACCGAGGAAGAAGTTGCTGCATGGCTCAGGAGTCGCACAGACAGGGAGTTGGGGGATATACTGGGATTGTCAGTCAAATTTTATCCCAGCTTGGGAGCTGCTTGTTCTCCTTTGATACTCCAAGCAGCCAGCTTGAAAAGAAGTGCTTCTCCTGTGCTACAGGCCAGTCATGTTCACAAAGGTCTCTTTGTTACACCCATGTCTATAGCATTGTTCCTCCAAAATGAAGCTCCCCTGCCAAAGCCCTGGCATACTTGGCTCTGGAAGTGCCAGGCTGGTGCGCAGGGAACAAATTCCAGCTCATTCCTCCTTCTCTGCCTCCTGAATCTTCCTGCTCTGCACCTGTTTTTTCACCAGCTTCACATGATCAGGTGTGCAAAAGTCCTGATCTCCAGACAGGTCTGGATAGGTTTGCCTAGTGTGTGATTTAGTGTCTGACCCCTGAGCAGATGATGGCAAATAGGCTTTCAGAAATGAGACTGGCTGCTCAGCCCAAGGGGAATCCAAACATCGAGCTCTTCATCATACATTAAGGCTTTTAACAGGAAGGATTCTTACGGAGGGTCTTCCTGCCTCCTCACTGCAGCCTTAGGAGCAGCTTGAAGAACAGCAGCATACTCTTTAGAAACTGATCCTCCAAAATATAGAGCAAAAGAAGGGCAGTCACAGACCCAGAGAATGAAGCACTGGGACTATCTGGAATGGCCCTGTTCCTTGGTGTGTGCACAAAATCACACTGCCAGGCACCTGGGAGCATTTGAAAGCTTTTTAGTCTAATGCACACATTTCTGCCATGGGACACACTGTGATCCCAGTGCAGCCAAAGGATGTACCTAGAGTTCCTGGTGGTGGAAGCTTTAGCTGAATTGCCGTGTAATATTGTTATACTTCTCTTTTTACTAGCCACCTTGCCCTGTACTTCTGTGTTTATTCTCTCCTGCATTTTCCACTACCTTTGAGGAAAATCAGGGGATTTTTCCAATCAGTATTTCTGTTCAAGTTGACTCATATTTCATAACAGGAGGCTTAATAAGGAGGTAACAAAAGTAGTGACCAGTAAAGCCCTATACCTTTCCTCCTTTCTGGATCTGCACCTCAGTCCTGAAATGTCCCTCTAAGGCATCCATCTGCTCCTGGCAAACACCAGTCAAACACCTGTGAGCCAGATGTAAACAGCTGCATGGTAGGTGTCATTTGTGATCCAGCCTTAATACAAACCATGCTTAGGAATGGTTACAAATGGCTCCATAAAAAAGACAAAATTCATAGCACAGGTAAGTAGCACCTCTTTTCTTATTTCATCTTTCCTTTTATCTTCTTTCCTTTCATATCAATGGTATGGAGGACGCTTTTGTGTGGTGGGAGGTATAGCAGTTGCATTTCATTAGTCTGGCTGTGGTGTATCACTTAAGTAAATGTTTAAGTCATGTTCTCAGTCTAAACATTTGTTTAACTGTTTACCTGAGCAGGGATATTTCAGTGCTATTACTTACCTTCACTAACACTGTGGCAAGCCTGGCAGGCTGGCTACTTCTCTCTGATATTTAACTTGGTGCATGTAAAATTATGTAATCCAAGAATTTCTGATAGCAAATCCCTTTAAAGACTGCAGTTCCTGGGCAGCACAGACCTTGCAAGGGCATTGCCTTACAGCAAAGAACATTCTGAAGACCCCTCTGGTTAAGGGTAATGTGCCTTTTGCCTTTGAGTCATCAGTGTTACAGGCTGCAGCTGCCTTTGTTCACTTCTTCAGGGCTGCCTTTTCACTACTTGCTTCCCATTACATTTTCCATTTATGAGTAGTTTGGATTGATATCAGACACCTATTTTTTTGTTTGTTTATTTTTATTTTAAACTTGTAACTTCTTGCCTTATCCAAAGGCTACTGTTAGCAAATGTAGGGAATGCACTGACAATTTTCCAGTAGTCTGTGTGCCTTTACTGACAACTTCAACAAATATATTGAATTTCAAGCTGGATTGTGATATTTTATAATCTCACTTTTTACAATCTCACATTCCAGACAGTTATAGTTTGAGTCTCCTGTCATTGTGAGCTATTAGTATTTTTAGCAGGCTGCTGAATACTTCATGCTGTGTCAGATCATGTTGGTTTCTCTGTAGTAGTTGCATTATAAACCCCCAAGGAAACATACTCTCTAAAACATGTTTGGCTCAGACTGCATGTTAAATCCAGGTTATAAAAATGCTTACACTCTCTTTTCTTCATTTTCTTCCTTTCCATTCCTCTACTTCCTTCCTCTTCCTTCTTTCTTCTCTTTCTTCCTTTCCTTTCTTCTTTCCATCCTCCCTCCATTCCCGCCTTCCTCCCATTCCTCCCTCCACCCACGCATCTGTTTTCATTTGCCATACAGGATGGGGATTCTCAGGAAAAAGAAAGCCCCCATGTTGTTCTGACCTACCATCAAGCAAAGTTGCTGAAATGAACTTGTAGCCACAAGAAGAAGGATTGAAAGGTAAATGATAAAGGCAATGTCAATATGCTGCTTTTGCGAGCCAATCTGAGGTGCATTTCAGAAATCTCTAGAAAGTGAAGTGCCTTTAAGTAGACTTTGAGTGTTTTTCTAATCACACCTGAATAAAGCACTACGGACTTGATACTTACAGTCAATTGCCTCATGTTTGATTTATAAAGCAAACAGAGGCCATTAACTGGCATCCTTACTAAAATTTTGAGGGGAAAAAAGAATTACAAATCTAGAGATAACAAGCACACATCTGTCAGGTTGGTTTGCAGATGCATGGAGACTTACAGTTACCACTCAATACAGAAGGGCAGCAGGGCTGGACCTTATGTCAGTGCTCCCTTGAATCAGGAGATGAGTTAATAATGATGGTCTCTGGTACTTGTTCATATTCTCTGCCATCTCCTCAGAGCTGTTTCCATGGTATCTCTTTGGTGACAAGTCCTCAGGAGGTGGGGAGAGACCAGAGTCGAGTGTCTGCTGGTACTATTACAAGTAAACATGGTTTATTTAATCTTCAAATGTCAAAAGAAAATGCAGAAATGTCAGGCTCGGCTGGCAATACCAGTTGTAGGTTGGACACTTAAAAGTTAGAAATTCCACAAATACAAGCCCTTTGTTTGCTCTTACTATCTCCCCACCCATTTCCCACTCAACACTTTGCTCTCCAGCCCAGAAGAAAATTGAATAGTTTTTGTTCCAGTTCCAGGAAGTTCTAACAACAAATTTAAAACTGTAATAGAAAGCAAGAAATGGGATAAAGAACACACAACACTTTGGTTATTTATTGTTTTGTTTTTTGGTGTGTTTTTTTTTCTTTTTTTTTTGGAGAGTGAATTTGCAGAACAATATTTGGATAATTTAATGTATAAGGATGCAACAGAAAATTGAAGATAACAGTTAAACGTGTTTAGTGTCTGGGAAAATTCTTAACATGAAAAAAATCACTTCTGCTTTCTTTGAAATCCTTGCATTAAGGAGGGGTGTTGCGAGCTGATGCCAGGGGGACTATAATCAGCAAAAGGCCTTTGCTGACTTGAAAGGCATTTTGTTTAGACTTATGTGGGGAAGAAGAAGAACCATTTCCCACAAGGGGGTTCATTACTGAGGGGAGAAGAGAAAAAAAAAAAGAAAAAGGAAAAAAGAGCAATAGGTAGGTTGATTTTCCCCATCAAAAAAAGGAACTGAAACAGAATCTTCCTTTGGAAAGCAAACAAGAAAGTGGACTTTTCAGGGTTGAGTAACCCTTGCTAACAGTTACTGGCACTGTACTTGAATCTAAATGAGGACTGTACATTGCACTGATCTGTGTGCACAGCCCCTGCAGTTGTGCTGCAAAGGAGAAAAAAATGTTACCCAGTGGCTGTGTTTGATCTAAAGGCTCTAGCTTGTTTGGGGAAAAAGAGTGATGTGGTAATACAGGTGGACCAAGTTAAAAAAAAGTCATGCAAAGATTCCCATAAACTTCCAACACTGCACCCGCCTTTCCAGATGTATCAAAAATGACCTGCTGTTTCAGAACAGCAAGACCCAATAGCCCCCCAGAGGCTGCCACTTTCAGGTCCCTGGTATTTGGAGCCCAGGGGGTGGCTGGGCAGTGCCAGCATCCCATGGACACATTTTTTTTCCATTACCCATTTTTGAGATGACTCTTGCCCATCCAGGCATGCTAATGAACAGCAGGATTTTGGTTTGGTTTTGAGACCCACCACCAGTTGGATTGCAACTCTGGAGCATCAGAGGGACTTGGTCATGGTGATGTGCTTCAGTGAGCACTACAGCTTGTCTCTCCACATTACAGTCCCACCCATTCCTGTGCATCTGGGAGGGTGGTGGGGTATTGCTGCTGATGTAGTTCTATCAGCTGAAGATCTGAAAATGAATTAGCAGTTGACTGGTGGGTTTAGTTCTCTTTCTTCTTAGATTTCTGGTCCTTTGTACACATTAGAATTACCAGAGAGGTTTATCAGAATTGGATCTTCATATTTTTGATTTGGTGGCATTATGTTGACTTGTTGACTACAGACAATCTTTCCATTTAACGCTGTGTAACTGAAGTTGCTGCACAGCTCCTGGGAGGAGTAGTTTATTTGCCAAATAAACTATCTTTTTATGTCTCTGTCATAGATTAGATATATGTCTACCTGCCACAAGACAGTTACAAATTTTGTTGCTTCTTGTTCTCTTCTGTCAGACAAGGAGGTAATGTACATAAATTGTTTTATATTGTCTTTCAAACTTCATAGCAGGTGGTGCTTTATCTTACTATACCATAGCCCTTACTATTCCATAGATGGAATATTTTGGGATCAAAGCATGACTTCCTGCACAGGAGAACACCAACAAACTCTCTTCTTCATGACAGATGATGAATGATTTCAGCATTTTAACAAGATTGCGGCTTTCACCTGGAAAATCACAATTGGCAATGGTAATTAAAGAAATTGTTTATATATAGCCATCAATGCTTGAGTGTTATGAGCAGTCTGAGACTGCTGTGCTGGATAAAGATGTTCTTCAGTTCCTTACAAACTGGATAAATAGAGCTGGCCTCTTGAGCTCTGTAGACTAACCATTGAAATAAATGTATTTGATTTACAACTGCAGAGAATCTGAATTGAAATTTTACTATTATGAAACTCCAGAAGAGGTAAGTTCTGTTTTCTAACAGCATCATTGTCTCCAGGAAAGAATAACATAAATGCAAATTAAATGTTCTGTGAAAATGTAACAGTCTCAGGAAAAAAACCAAAACAAACCCAAATCCCCAGACAAACAAAATTGACAAACCGTGATATTGCTTTCCCTTATCAGAAGGCTTGATTTTGATTCTTTTGGGAAGTTCTGTTCCAAAGAAGCAAGATCATGTAATTTGGACTTCATAATTTGATTCACTTAATTCAGCAAGCTCTCATGCCATGATGTGTCAAGCTATAAAATATCTTACTACACCTAAGCATGGCTGTGCTGCACCACACTGAGGTCCACCCAGCCAGCATCCCCTCTAGAGCAGTGTCTAGCAGCAAACACTGGTGGTGAGGAGCACCCAATCTTATGGAGAGGACATTTCCTGGAAGCAGCCTCGTGGTTTGGAGTCCTCCACATACAGGTCTGATGTCTATGTTGCCTTGCCATGATGGAAAAGTCCTCCTTGTCACCATGTCTTTTCACTCTTGTGGGAGATCTGAAAGCTGCAATTCACCCTTGTTGTCAACAGATTTGGATGAAGAAAGGAGGATGGATATTTCTCCTGCCATGTTAGCTAACATTGTTCTAAGCAGCTTTAGAAGATGTAGTACCAAAAATGTTGATGTTTCGTCAATACTACAGCTCCAGGTCCTCCAGATAGTTGAATGGACTTGACCTACTTCCAGTGTGGCCCTACAGCATTAACTCACATCTCAGATACACCAGAAGGGTGAGTTTGCACAACAATCTGCAAATGACAAACCCAGGGATGGGCAGCTGAGGCATGCACAGGGAGTGCAGTGGTGTTTGCAGGGCTGAGGTGCACTGATGGTGTGCACAGAGCACAGTGTCCTCATTGCACCAACAGTCTGCTCTGTGCCTGCTGCATCTGTATCATACTGTGTTGTACACAGTTCAACAGCACTAAAACATCCAGTCTTGCTGGTAACGAGTGTACCTCGCTTCTGGTAACTAATTTTGAAGGCTGCCTGTTGAAAAACAACAACAAAAGGACAAAACAGCATCAACTCCTATGGACCAACCATCCCTTTTCTGTGGTGACAGTGCAATAAAATGCAAGTACCATGTCCCCAAACTCCAGGGGTTTTTTAAAAAGCCGAGAGCACACCCATGATTCCTTTCCAAACTGAGCACAAAAAATCAGCACCCTACAGTACTATGTTTTAAGCACTGAAACGATACAACTGCACCATCCCATCCACAGGGCAATAGATATTTAAATTAGATACTATCACTGTATAACTGGAAAGGTAAACTTAGTGCTGGTGTAAATTTAGGAGTTTCACTGACAGGTTAATGCAAGCCCTCATATTTTATGAACTAGGACTTCAACCTTGCCATTTTGCTTTCCAGAGTGGTCTTTTGAAACTGAAGGCGTGAGCTTAGCAGGAGGGAGTGCTTCCGTTCCAAAGCATCTCTTACAGTCAGTGCAAGTAAATGTCATAGGCTGGTGGAAGATGGCAACCCCAACCTAATCTTACAGAGGTTGTAGCTACCTAGGATGTCAGTGCAGGCAAGGGAACTGTGAAGGCACAGTTGAGGAGGGGGTGAATAACCAGAGCTTTTACAAGCTTTGGACCAGTTCTGACTTAGCTAGTTCACAGCTCAGAGCTGTTGGTGATAACAGCCAACTTTGTGAAGCTCAGAAATGAGGGAACCTGACAAAGACCAGAGTAATTAATTTATTCATTCTTTCTTTTATTCCTTCATGCACTGACTGAGTTGTAAGTGATAAGGATAGCCCACAAGGAAGTATGCAACTCACAGCCACAATTGCAGCTAGCTCTTATAAAAGCATCCCAAACACATTTCCTGTGTCTTTCCTAACTGGTTAAACAATAAACAGAACAAGGAGGAATCAACAGCATGGAAATTAATGACATATAAACAATGTACTAAGTAGTTGTCATTGCCGAGCCTCTGAAGAAGCTTTCACTGTCAAGTGAAGATGGTGGTGTTGCCAGGGATGTCTGCACCACTGCTGTTAGGAAGCAGCAAACCCTCTGGCTGTCCCGAGCTCTGGCCCTCAGCCCCAGCCTGCTGCAATGGGACAGACTGGGTAGGGGCTTACCAGGATGGCTGGGTGTTTCCAAACATACATCTCAGAGTTTGCTTTGTCCCTGTGAGGCTGTGCACTTGTCTGATATTCTTACATCAGGTACAATGTCTGTGGAAATTTTCAAATCTTTCTGTCTGTTTTCCAAGGGTTTTTAACTAGTGGATGTGAACTACAGCCCCAAGGCCATGGGCTCACAAAAGCAATGGTAAGTCCTGTTTCCTTCACTGTGAGTTTTGTTTTGGAGACAATGAGCTGGGGTGACCCAGAAGAGAGCTGGGGAGTGGACTTAGGCAGCACAGACCAGCAGGAAACCATGCCTGGGCTTGATGCATCTGCCTCTTCTAGTTAGCAACATACTCACATCCTTACTTCCTTTATTGTGTCCTTTAACGTTAAAAGTCCTCTTTTAAGAACATTTTTTTTCCCTTTAGTGCTTGCTAGGTAGTGGGAAAGCTTGGTTCCTTCATTCTGGCTGAGAGCTTGAACCACTGTCTGCAGGGCTGGGCACTGCCTTTGGCAATCACACTCTGCACTCCATCTGGTGGCATCCAGAACTGCTTTCTCCTTCACTCTTGGGCCATGGACAGGTGCCTTGTGCCTGATAGACAAGATGTTTATGTCTAGGCATGGGTTTCATTCATCCTTTGCTTGGAGTTTAGCTCTTCCAATTAAAAGCCTGTGCAGAATCAGAATTACAGAATCACAGAATTGCTGGAGTTGGAAGGGACCTCTAGAGATCATCTAGTCCAACTCTCCCACTGAAGTAGGATAACCTGGAACACTTTACACAGGACTGTATCCAGGCAGGTTTTGAATATCTCCAGAGATGGAGACTCCGCAACCTCCCTGGGCAGCCTGTTCCAGTGCTCTGTTGCCCCCACTGTAAAGAAGGTTTTCCTCATATTTAAATGGAACTTCCTGACTTCCAACTTGTACCCACTGCCCCTCGTTCTGACACTGGGAACTACTGAGAAGAACCTATCTCCATCTTCCTTGCATCCACCCTTTAGATACTCGTATATATTGACCTCCCCTCAGCCTTCTCATCTCCAGGCTTAACAGTCCCAGCACTTTCAGCCTTTCCTCATAAGAGAGGTGCTTCAATCCCCCAGTCATCTTTGTCACCCTCTTCTGGACTCTCTCCAGTGACTGCCTGTGAGAAATTCCATTTTAAGCTTACTCTCACAATGTTGCAGGGTCAAGGATACTTTAAAGGTTTCTTCCTCTTTTACAAAGTCTTTCTTAAAATGTAGACACCATGAGCACTGCCTAGAGCTGCTTGAGAGTCCTGTTAACTTGGTAGTGCTGTGAGTAGGTTACCCACACAGGTCACCATCCCAAGGATACTTTGCATCCTCTCCTTGTCTGTTGAGACAGGTGTATCAGAAATTATTTCAGCCCTCCTAGGACCTGCCTGCACCCTCACTGTGTTATTCCCTGCTTGCAATTTCTGTTGCATGCAGTTGGCAGTTGCTGTTAGCTTTCATAGAATCATAGAATCTAAGAATGCCAGGTTGGAAGGGAACTCAAGGATCATCTGGTCCAAAGTTTTTAGTTAATGCTATGGTTTATAAGAGATGGCTCAGCACCCTTTTAAGCTGAGACTTAAAACAGTCCAATGTGGGGGAATCTACCACTTCCCTTGGGAGACTATTCCAATATTTGACCGTCTGCATGGTGAAAAATTTACCTCTTTTGTCCAACTGGAATCTCCTCAGAAGCAGCTTGTGCCCATTAGCCCTTATATTTCACATGTGACTCCTTGTAAATAGTGAGTCTCCATCTTTTTGGTAGCCACCTTTTCAGTACTGGAACATTGCTTTGCTGCAGCTGCAGGAGGCCGAATCATTTCCCAAGCTCAGATCCATAGTTTTTCTTCCCCTTAGACAACAAGATTGTGTATGAAGACTGGGAAGCTTTATGCAGTCAAAAAGGTGGCTTTTCTTGAGGTTTTTTTTTTCATGAGAAACTTTCTGTTTTAGTCACTGCCCTGATGAGTCTGAAATGAAGGTGCTGAATGCACTCTCTGTTTCAATACCGGCTCCTGCCCACAAGAACCACCAGGTCTGCCAGCTGTAGTGGGTGGCATCAAGCATTTCCTAAAAGCCATTCTCATCTGGGAGGAGAGGAAAACTTGGTCTGTTCACTTATTTTCCTTATTTGTTAAGGAAGCAGTATTTCCTCCTGTGGATGGAGTGCCTCCACTGCTGAGTTTCACCCTGGAATGCTGATTCCCAGGGCAGTGCTCTCGCATCCGTCACCCGATGCTGGGGGCCAGAGGCTCCAGCCCGTCCTCCACCCCCTCCCCAGGAAGGGGCTGGGGAGGGTGAGGTGCCTTTGTGCTCTGTTCTGCAGTTTGCAGAGACCACCTCTACTCCTTGTTGTCCCTCAGCATTTTCCACTATTGTTTTGATTCCAGTGCATTAACTCTGGGGATGAGATCAAGGATGTGACATTTTAAAAATCCCTGACACTATCATGAACTCTCTCTTTCATTTGCACATGCCTTTATCTCCTTCAATGGGGAATAGCCCTTCTGAGCCTTTTCTTACCTTATGCTGCCTGCAGTTTTTCTTTCAGTGCTCGTAACCCTGTCAGACACCTTATCAGCCTGTGCAGCTTTGACCAGCTGAAAATTGATTATTGCCATTTGCCTATGGTCTGGTTGTCCTTTTATCTTCTGCCACAACGTTTTTCATGTCTCCTGTGAATAAGCCCCTTCCCTCTAATGGTGCTGTCACCATCTTCCTCACCCATGCTGTGCTGCATAGGTTCATGTTTATTCTTTCTCAGACAACGTAATCTGTTGTGATTTTTGCAGATTTTCCCAAATGCTAGGAGCAGCTGCAGCTTGCCAAGACATGTCCTTCATACATGGTCTTTCAATGTCTCCCTGCACAGCAGACACAGATAGCCCTTCCATTTCAGGGCTCTTTTCTGAGGTGTTTCAGAGTCTCTGCCTGTCCTTTCATCAGCCTCACTCTGTTCTGGTTCCTTTACTTTGCAAATCCTAATTTCTTTCTCCAGAGTTAAATCTGCTTCCTGCAGTAGCCTCTAGTCTCTGCCTCAGGCAACTATTTCAAGGGAGGCTTTTGCAGGGACCACTTCTGAAACTCCTAAAGTTGCAGCTTTGGCTCTGCCACGTGAGGGCAAACTTTCCTGTTTGTACCTCTTATTTATCTTTCTAGCTTTTAGAAGAAGTGCAGGATTTGCATTTGTACAGTGGTTTCTTTGCAGAAATGAACAGTATTTGGAAACATCAAGGAATGGCTGTTTCTCCTGTTTCTCCTGCTTTTTCCTGGCAACATCTCTTGCCCTCACTGTTCTCAGTCTCAGTAAACCATAGTCTATGCTCTCTTCTGGTGTCCTCTCCAGCTCCAGTGTGTTTCACCTCTGTCAAGTATTTTGCCACCTCTGGCCTTACATAAATAATATTTTCTTAGTTTGTTTTGTTCCCGAGCCTGTGCACTGCTGTCCTTGCTGCTCAAAAAAACCCCTCTGGGGTCTTGTTCATAACAACCCAAACTGGGGCTGAGAAAGACTCTGAACTCTTTGGCTTTCTGTGCCCTGTCACCTCTGTGCCCTGAATATCCCCCTGCAGTCAGCAGAGCCCCAGGAGCTTGATCAGCCACAGAGAGTGGTTGGCTTTTCTTATGTGGCCCTTGGTTGCGCAAAGCATCGTGTCTGCAGAGCATCTCTCCTTGCAATCCAAATCATTCCTTTCTAAAGGTAGTAATGAGGTAGTAGTTTAAAGTGCTTTTCTCTGGTTCAAAAGTGCTTAAATCTATAACCGTATGAGCCTTTACTCTTTTTCTGTACCTGAAGCCTGTCTCTGATTTACGCTTGCAGTTTGATGCCTATTCTGTATCAGAAAGGTGTTCTTGCTTTTATTTGAAAAGAAAAAAGAAAAAAATAAGAAAAGAAAAGAAAAAAAAGGATAAGATGTCAAAGATTCACTCATCGCAAAATCCATGACAAGAACTATTTAATTCCTTATTCTAGGCTTGTAGTATGGTGAAATAATTAAGTTCATATGTTGATTTGGACTGAGTAGACTGCAGTACTCTAAGCAAGTTCAGTGAGCTTCACCTCTGCTGTGGAGATCAGAAGGCAAAGTGTCAAAGGCCAGACAGTGGTGGCACCTGCTACAACAAGGTCACAGGTTGCACCAAAACTCACAGAGCATTGCTGGCTTTCCTTAGGTGAAGATGTGACCCCTGGGATGTCTCCTTCTACAGTCTGACTTGCAGCAAGCTACCTCTGCTATTTTGGCATCTGCCAGCATAGGCATTTATTGCATTGAAGCTGGGGACTGCATACAGCTTTGTACAGACCTGTCCTTGTGTCTCTGCTCCCACCAATTCCTGGGGCCCCAGGGGTTCACCTGAGTTCAGAGTGACTCGTGTGTGTAAAACTAGAGGCTCTCATGGATTTTGGTGCAATTAAAGAGGTGCCCACAGAGAGTGCCAAAAAAGAGCTTGTTTCTGGCCCTGGTTAGTAGGTGGGAGTTTAGACCAGGGACATTTGTGAAACTGGGATTTAAGTGAATTGGCAAAAATGGCCATATGTCTGAAGAGCTACCTGCAGAGAGGTATTAAAATGCACAGGTTTTGCAGCTGAGGGCACAGTCTGGGCATCTGACCGTTCCACCATAATGACTTTTGTCCTAATAATAACTTAAATGGTTTCCTAAACATTAACTTGAACTTGCTCAAGGGAATGGCATTTCTTTGCTTGTAATAATTTCACATGAAGTACAGCATGCACATTGGAGGGTAACTGGAATTAATGTCAATTATGAATCACCAATTTCCTGCTCTAAATAACATCTCATTTCAGCAACTTTGCATACAGCAAGCTGCCTTGCAGTTTTAACCCAAATTGTTTATCTGAGACTAACTTTCAGTTAATGTTCCCTTTTTAAACATAAGGTTTTGCATAGGGAGTAGCCACACAAACCTGAGTGGTACACGAATTAATTTGCTGTTATTTTGTCATAGAAAACAACACAGAAAAATGTCTCCTCTAGTTTTCTTGTTGCATTTTTACTGCAAGAAAATCACATCATTTGGGTATTGGCAGGAGACTGCAACAAAATAAGGTTGCCATTATTAGTATCTAGCTGTGTCTTGCCAGGTCATTTTAGCTGCTCTGAGTTACTTGGGAAGGTTTTTGTCATTATGGGTGTGTTGTTCAAGTCCTAGCCTGATAATACACTGAGGAAGGCAACAACCCCTTTCTCAATTAAGTGGAGCACTCCTCTCAACTTTGTGTTTCCTCTCTCTCATGCAAACTATCATAGAAATGAAGCTGCAGTTTGACTCTCAGCAATATGAAAGCTGCACAGAAGCCCTCAGGATCAGACCCTTGCTAAGGGAAACTACTTTAACCACATTTAAGAACATTAATCAACAGTTTGTACTCAGGCAAAATTGCCAGTTGTGCCACTGGACGTTGTTTAGGACTTTCTGACAAACTCTGACTGACCTCTTGAGGACAGGAGGGACAGAAAACAGCCAAAATGTTATTTTTTGTGATTTGGGGTGGTGGGGTAGAGAAACCAAAGTGCACCACATATCACTCACATAGGGTGGTGGATATGAAAATGCTGCTCTTAAATGGAAGAAATTGCCAGAGACACTGCATATAGGCTGTATCCCAGGGTCCCAGACTCCACATTGAGAGCCTTGGGGGCATGATTGTTAGTTCTTCCTAGAGAGACTGGGGCTAATACAGCCTGCTTTTACATATGGTTTTGAGATCCTGTAGGACAGATCATGACTGTTCTTTGAGACTTGGATAAGCCTTCACAGAGGGATTCCTTCTGTCTCTATCAGATGGAAGAAATGCACTGCAAATTGCACACTGCACATCAGTGTCATTCTCCCACACCATCTGACACAAATTTATCTGGAGCCTTAGCAAAAAGGCATGATATTTAGCATTGACCTATGTATAGCTATGGATATCTGGAATGTTACCTATCTACCACATATGCTTATAAGATGATTTGAAACAAGCTTAGAGATGGAATTCATCTGCCCTAACCTAGGCATCCAACAGCTGGAAGATTATGTCTGAAGTAGTCACTCCCGCCTCCCTTTGTTGTTGATAGAGACAAATGGATACTGACAAAAGAGGCAACTTCACCTGGTTCTATCATCAGCAAGTGAACAGCCCTTCAGGAAGTACCTGCTTGTGGTTTCCATTGACAAGCTGGGACTGAGATATCTAACTTCAGGAAGGGTGGATAAATCCCACATGTGTCTGCAGAACCATTGATCCATATTGCTGAGATTCAGAGAAGCTTGGTAGCTTTCCTCTTTCTGCGTGAGGTATAAGGAAGTGTCAAAGGGGACCAGAGAGGTGCAGCCAGTGACTCCATAAGTGATGAAGACAATGATTATTATGACTGCAGTCTCTTCTAGGAGGAAGAGACTCTGTCTTCCAGCAGTTTGAAGGTAGAAAAATTATATCTTTACTTTCATATTTATGATTTTCTAATACATTTGAGTTGCCTTTTTGTATGTCTGCCCTGATGTTAGCATCTTTCATTGGCATTTCAGCCAACTGTCCAATTTCAGGCAGTTTTAGCAGCAATGCAAAGGTTTCTCAGAAAATGAGGTTTCTAGACAAGTTCTTGGGTATGTAAGGAGCTGCAGTGCTTAAGCAGGAGTGTTGCATTCTATTGCTGTCCTGCAGAAGGAAACTGAAGTGCCTGCCCACAGTTTGGCAGTCTGAGGATTCAGGAAGCCACAGCGTAGTGAATGGTGAGCACATCCTTGCTAACCATGGAGGGCATGCTGCTTTTGCTCAGTCAGCAGTCTAGTAGGGACTTTAAAAGCAGTTGAAAATTTTCTAAGAGAGAGCAAAGGTGTGGTGGAGCATTACACATTGTCAAGAGATGCATGTGTCAAGGAGTCGAAGTTAATGTAGAGGCAAACCTGAGTGGGTAACCATGAGCGCCACAGGTTTAAAAATATGTAGGAGTACATGTCGTTGTTACATCCAACTTGGTCTTCACAACTCTGTGGTGAATGCAGGGGAGCCCGAGTGTGAGTAGCAGCATCATTACCAGCCACTTCATGCACTTTGACCACTCACTCCAAACTTCCCCAGCCTGACTGCTGCCCACCTCTCTGCCACAGACCTGCTCAAGCCACTGGTCATCCAGGATCTCTCCTAGGTATAGTGTTTTCCTAGTTAGGCTCTCGAGCTTGTCATTCTTAAGTGTGGATGCTCCAATGTCATCCGCACTTCGTAGACAGCACACTATAGGGGAGCCCAACTTGCCTTGCTCCTGCTTCTTGCTGAAGGAGCCAAGGGGACACCAACTTCTGGTCCTGCTGCAACCACATTTTCAAGGGAATCTAAAGTTAAAGTGTAGTTTATAGGCAATATGTCTTTCTGACTTCTGTGGTAAAATTAATAAGCAAATAGCTCAGACCCAGTTTTCAGTCTTCTCCATACCATCCTTATTCCCTAGATGAAGGGATTTCCAGATACTTTGTCTTAAGAGCATATATATATGAATAGATATAATCATCAAAAGAAAAGGATCATTCAGGCCACAGAAGAATATGTCTGTTTAGGTATCCTTGCAAAATGAATCTGAGGGAATGCACAACAGGGTGACAGAAAAGATGAAAAAACATGGAGTGCCTGAACAGGTTTTTGTTCCACTTGATCCTGCACTGGTGTATGTGGAATAATATTTACCTATTACTTCATTTGATTATTATAATGATAGAAAATACATCCTCTAAGAATTCTGGGTGCCTCTTGTTTGCATAAGGCCTATATTAATCATACAAGTATTCTGTTGCTTATTACTGTGCACTATCATTACAATACTTTCAGTTCCTCTTACATTCCCAAATATGAAAAGAACACTGATAGTCAAGCCCCAAACATAAACCCTTTATCTATTCAGTAATGGAACGAAGCATAGTCCTTTCTTTAACCTCATTCCTATACATCCTACTCCCTCTGCTTGCAGCAATGATGTGTATGTTTACATCTGAGCATGAGTATATAGCTACACTTAAATATTGTCCTTTGGTATGTGCTCCCTTCATGCTCTTCACAGACACAATCAGCAAAGATATCAAGTAGTGCCTGTTCTGATAGTGGATTTGATGACATGGAGGTCTATTATCCATTGTCTCAGAATGTAAAAATTGCCTGGGGAAGACTCTAAAATGACAGCACTGGAAAATCCTTCAGATGAAAACAGAAGATTGATTTTTCTGCAGAATTCTGAATGCATCTCAAAACACATGCACAATGGAGATGCAATAAGGTGCTTGATGATGCCAAGGGGGCAAATAATTCTGTTTCACTTAATTGCAGGTAATGGTAATACAATGCTTTTCTGAGGACAAACATTAATCTTGTAGGTCATACAGTGGTGGAATAATGTAATCTGTGAATTAGGATTGCAGGTCTGCAATGAAATTCATGGGGAGGGATTTATCTTTCCTAGTTTTACCTGTTTTAAAAACAGGTACAATTTTGTTGATTTTTTTATTATTTTTTTTTAAGTCCAGCTTAGTCATTAGATTATGATTCCATGAATATCTTTGGATGTTCACAGGGAGAAAAACTGTTATTGCTGTCAATCTTAAACTGTCCTGAACTGAAGGTAATTTGGAATAGAGACTCTCAATTTGCTGTTGGAAAGCCCTAAACTTAATTTTTCAGGAAACTACTGTGAAGTGAAGTAAAATCCCTCTGAAGTTAACTCAGATCAAAACTGGTAGAAGCAGGATACCTTAGATCTTCTGTAAAACTTATCTAATATCTGGGGCCATCTCAGATGTTTAATCATCTTTGAAAACTGAGCTCTGAGCTCCTGTGCTTTCCACTTTTATTTGTTTCTTTAAAATCACTGTTTTTATGGGTGCGATTAAGTCACAGTGGTTGAGAGAAGATGAAGATTTATGAACAGCTATGAAAAAGTTATGGGCCACAGTATGTATGCCTGAGGCTGGAGGAAGCTACATTTGATGCTTCTACTTTTGTGCTGTGATCATGTGTAAGTTAATTCAGAAAGCCACAAATGAGAGCTTCAACTTATAAGACAGTCATCAGCCTGTGAGACCAATTAACTGCCTACCAAGTCCCACTTACTGCCAAACATGGCCTTCAAGCTGCAGATAAAGAACTGAGAGCCATTTTAAATTTCTTTAAAAATTTTTAGGCCAATATTTGCAGATTTTCCTGTTTAAAGAATTTATAACTGTGGTAGCAAATGACTGAGCATTGCTTCTCAAAAACCACCACTATTTCAGGTATAACTGATAATTGTTGAGTATTTAAAGTATGCCAACAAATAACTAATGCAGATATTGTCTCCTGTAGAGGACACAAAGATAACAACCTTCAGCTGCACTAGTGAAAAACTGAAGCATCATTTTCAGGAAGGATTGTGAGTAGGGTATTTACTGTCTCCTGGAGAATTTAATCAGGAGCTACGTAGCCAGGCTCTTGTCTTGCACATGGTCAGCCCTTATTGCAGGAAACTGGAGTATGTGAACCACTTATTTTCCCATGTAAAAAGAGAGACAACCTGGCAGCATAATGGTCAATAACCTTAGTTTTAAAAGAGAGTGTTGGTTAAATTTAAAAACATCACTAAATATAGTCTATCTGTTTAAGTTAAGTGTAGTGCCAGAGCATCAATGACATTTGAGCCTGCAGTAACAGTGAGGCAAAGATGCTGGTGAGCTCTGCCACCATCCACCCTGGGCAACTGTGGTGGCATCTGTGAGGCAGGAAGAGATGGTACACGGTGACAGAAACCCTGAGTTGACTTAAGAAGCAAAACAATGTAAACACTGAATATAAGTGGAAAAACATGCAGCAAAACTCACATCCTGAGCATCTTGGTCTTAAAAGGATCATCTGTTTATCCCACCAGCCACACCTGGGTCTGCAGCAAAGCAAGTCAAAGAATGTCTTCTTTATTGTTTCCAGGATGCTTACTCATCTACAAGCCATTCCCCTTTTAGATTATTCTATTTTTAAGGCATAATTTCCATCTGTTCTTTGATCTTATACCACATAAGACATTTAGCTAATAACATCATCCATCAAATACCAACTTTCCTTTAGAGTTCAAACAGAAGTGACACAGGACCCTGTCCATCTGCTGGCCAGTGCCTCTGAACAGATCCAGCTTGTGAATGGCCAGCTATGTGGCCTATTTTTTAATTAACCAGCTAAGGTCTGTGCTTCCTAGAACGCCACAGGACGACTAGGGGGCACTCCAAAGGGAAGTGAAACGTGCTTCTCCATGGAAGCACCAAAGGGTTTGGTGCATCCAGAGCTGCGATGTGCTTGTTTGCAAGTGGGGGTTTTCCAGTGGATGGAGTCTGCCTTCAGACCCTCAGAGAATTAGTTTTTGCATAAAAGATTAAATTTTTCTATAAAAACTTGAAGGATAACAGCTTCCAAACTTGGCACTCTTCAGAGGAAGGTGGGTAAAGCACAAAGATAATGTTTTTTTGAAAGCTGAAATAGCTCTGCCTTTGGGAGAAAACTTCTGAGTTTATTTGAGAGAAAATTAATCATTTCAGGCAGATCAACTGAATCATCAGAATTGCAGATTTTCAGGCAAGTATTTATACAGAAATTGGTTGTCTGCTTACCCAACTGGAGATCCAGGGAATGTCAGATGATTTCAGTGACCAATTGTAGTCACAAGCAGCACAGCTTGAGTTAAGGATATCACAGACATCAATCACAGTTAAAAAAAAAAAATAAAAAAAAAATCTAAGAAAAACCTGTGAGAAATAAAGTACATTAATGAGTTAATCAGGGAAAAGGTTTTTTTTTTCTATGGATGTTTTCCAAGTGTAAATAGATAGATTTTTTTATTATTATTTTTTTAAAATCATTACTTTCAGGTTCTTTACTAAGCTCTGTTATTTTGCTTCTTAGTGGTTTGCTTTATCTTGCACCCAGTGAATTTGTTTAGGAAGGGATTTGATTCAGGATTTCTATTTGACTGGTTTGCATATGTCACAGAGTACATATCACCAGATCCAAAACAATGACAACAACAAAAAAAGTGCCTGCATTTCCCTCTGTTTCCCAGCTTGCCAATAATAAAAAGTCTCTGCAGAGAGGATCTTGGCTGGTGGTGTTTTGTGATTTCTCAGATAACAACAGCTTCACATTTCTGTGGAATTCCCATTTGCCAGTGAGCTGCTGCCGCCGCTGCCCTGATTGATATATGACTGCAATGGCACTTTTCCATTTGACATTCCCTCTCTCTCCCTCTCCCTCTCTCTCTCAAACAGCAGCACTAACTTTTTTTGTTTTGCAAATATAAAAGGCAAGCCATGTGACAGGGGGACAGAAGAACAAAAGCATTTGGAAGTAACAGGACCTCTTTTTAACTCTCCAAAGAGCTTGAGGGGAGGAAAGAGCAGTGCGTTTTCCGAAGGTAAGCAGAAAAATAAGAGATTCCTCCGACTTCTGATTATTACATGGGCTTAAATTGAGTGCTTAATCTCTTTCTCTGACAAGAACACTTTCTCCTTGTACCATTTTGAAAATTAAAGTGTGTTGATACGGAATCAACACAGCTCTAGTACTTGTGCCTCCTTCTTATCCTTGTGTCTTTTCCTGTATCCTGTCTGAAGAACCCCTGTATGCAGACAGACAGGTATCCATCCCAGCGTGCTTCTGAGCAGCTTGGTGAAACATCTGTTCTTGTGAGCGTGCCAGGCTCACGCCTGCAGCTCTGCTCGGGTCCCAGCTGTAGGGCTTTGGAGTGAATGAACATGCTGGACTCTGCCCTGAGCTCATATAGGGAGCACCGGTACTGCCAGCACCCTCTTTGTCCCATTACAATAGGGCTCTAGGAACACAGGCAAGCCTGCTAGCTTAAAGCTGAGCTGTTTACTTTTATCACTATTTATGCATGCTGTCCTCTTGCCAGTCATCTGCCAGAGTGCCTGGAATAATTTGAAACAATAGGCGACATTTATTTCTAGCTTCGCGTGTCACGCTCCCCGGGAGCGCTCTGAATGCGCACGTTGTTGTTGTTGTTATTATTATTCCCCCAAATTTCTGGGAAGCTCCGCTGCGGGCTGGACGGATTGAACATGCGCTCTCGGTGGGCTGCGACCTGCGGGGAAAGCCGCGGTGCCCGCCTTGGCGGCAGCGCCGAGGGGTGTATAT
>NW_009951950.1:1240474-1242183 GCF_000747805.2 Chaetura pelagica | reverse complement strand
AGCTGCGGGGCGCGGGAGCGGAGGCTGCTCGGGGGGAGCCCGGCTGAGGCAGAAAGACCTGTCTCCCTGCTAGGATTCAGGTGAGCCAATTATTCTTCCGGAAACTCAAATCAGTGGGTACAGTAGCAAAAAAATACCGGAGCGAAAATCATCCGGAGAGGAATCTCAGCACCACTTTGTCTGACGGCTGCAGTCAGCAAGGCAGACTCGCACAACATGTGTGGTGGTGGGGGGCTGATTTTATTGTGGTAAATCTGAATTTGCAAGACAATGTGTGCGGACTGACTCTTGTGGGACTGTCAGGCAGATTTCTTACCCTGCTCCTCAAGTCCCTTTACATTTCTCCCGTAGCCTTCCCATAACACATCCTTCTGGTTTCTGTGCGGGACAGATGGCACAGCAAGTAACTTGTTCAGGTTTCTGCAGCTCTTTAAAGATTAAAATAATGTTTCCTATATACTAAATGTTACTAAGAGTTCCCAAAACTTTGCAACCGTCCTAGTGCCTGAAACGTGAGACCTCTCGATATTGGAAAAGGACAGGCAAATGATTACTTAAAACCAACAGTGGGGATGAATTCACTTCAAACCAGTTGCTTACTGCAAAGCTATTTTGTAAGAGAAGCAACTGCCTGTAGGGGGTCAATAAATGTGAATGCAATAATCACAGTCCTGTTTTTTGTCCCTCCTCAATAGAACATCTAGGGTTTTAGGATTTTTTTTTTTTTTTTTTTTTACCTACTAATGATGCTCACTTTTTTCTTGGTCTGTGGGACTTTGCTCATATTTCTGAGAAGTTATACACATTAAAAAAATTCCTCGACCTAAATAGAGCTATTTGGTGAGTAATGACTTACCAGCTTGAATCAGAGGTTCCCAATATGACTTATATGTACATGGGTATGCTCTTATTGGAGTAATGAAATCTTATGTGCAATACTGGTATTATACGAAGACCCTTTAAGATTTTCCAGTTAAAATCAAATATGGAAGGACTAGATGTTTTAAGCTGAAAAAAGAAAATGTAATTTGATTTAGTGAAAGGGTATAATTAGGGGCTGCTGCTGATTACTCTAGTTACAAGCTTAGATCCCTACCTGAAGTTTTCCTGGGTTTGTGCAGTGTCTGGTTTGGATCAGATGCACGTACCCTGATGATTGCTCCTTGCAGAGCAGAATATTTGTTATGGACAGTCTTGTGCACAGTTTGTAGCAGCAATACCAGGTAGCTACCTACTCATGGCTGATCTCCACAAGAGCCATCTGCCCCCACCAGAACAATCCCTCACATGCCATTGAGACTTGTGAAAGCACCTGTATGTTCTTCCTTGCATGAGTTGGCAGGATTGCACTCTGTTTCGCCCAGGTGGGAGGCAAGACAGCCACTTGCTTGGCAGCTGGCATCAGTGCCTTTGGTGACTCATTCGACAGGGATTCCTTCTGGATTCGGCTTCATTCCCTGTTTACCCTGTGGCCGACTGTGTCCTCTCCCCAGCTTCTCTGCTCTCAGATGCACTAGGAAGTTCTCAAGGTTGTTCTTGGGCCTGGAGGGGAGTTGACTCTCTAGGGTGCAAAGATTTCATGAAGCTACTGAGACTTTTTTCTTTTTTTTTCCCAACAAGTCTGGTAGAGTATTTCTTTAACTGGAAGTAGAGGAAAACCCTCCCCTTTCCACCCCCCCCCCCCCCCCCCCTCCCGCCATTGTAATTAT
>NW_009951950.1:1229918-1239494 GCF_000747805.2 Chaetura pelagica | reverse complement strand
TCCCATGCTGCAATTGTAATTATAATTATAAATATTAGATAGTTGCATTACAAATACTTATAATTCCTCTGCCTCTAGTGTCCTGCTGAGTATGAGGACAGACTTGTCTCTACGAGTTTTAGAAAAGTTTTGCTACATGAGACCATGCCACAGTCCCATGTTATTTGAGTAATCCCCTTCTTGAGCATGGCTGGAAGCGGCCACATCAAAGGAAGACATAGGGACCCCATGGCAGGCAGCTACAGGGTAACTTGCTGTGGTGAAGGATTTTTCCCTAACCCCATCAACTGAACTCTCAAGAGTCCTGAGAGTTTATAACCCTCCCAAAAACTCTTTAAAAATGAAACCCTTGCAACTGTAACCCTCTCATACATAACAAGGCCTTTTGCTGAGCCCAGCTAAACTTTTGCCCCCTGTGATATCTTGTTCCATCAGATCATTGTCGGTTGTGTAAACATGTGTTTCTTTTCATCAGTGTTAAACGTGCAGCCTCTCATCTCCCCTGTCCTTCTCCACATCCTGGTATCTTGAGATGGGGTGAGTAGCCATGCCCAGATCACCATTTTTGTTGCTGTCTTGCTTCCTGCTCAATAGTCTTTTCACTGAAACTCAGCTTGACAGCAAGAGAAAGGTTCAGATGGTGCCAGGTTAGCTGGGGTGCCTGACTCTCTGGCTACAAGCACCCCACTTTGCCCATGCTTCTGTGCATGCATACAATGAGATGCTTCAGTCTCCACTGACTGTGATCAGCTGTTATTTCCTTTTTGTATGTGTCAGTGTGGAACATATTAAAATTTCTCCATGGTGGTATGTTAGGAATCCCTCTGATGCCCCACCTCTAACTTAGCAGAACAATAAAAGCAAGGTTGTAGTAAGCCTTTGAGCAGCTGGCCGTCTATATATTCCTTCTTTTTTCACATAATCTAATTCAGACTATTATCCGGGTAGCAGTGGCACTGCCACTTCCAGACACCATCAGTCCTTGTCCTGTTTGCTGGAATTTTGTTGAGTGGCATGGAGATCCTTTCTACCATAGATGAATGTGGCCTTTCTTCTGGTGTCAGGGTATTGGGCCACTGGTGCCATGGAGACACCGCTCCTAGGAATTCCACTGCATTGCTATTTTTCAGCTTCCCTTTGTTATTTTTCTATTTTCATCAATCATTGTTATGGCTTACGCTTGTCACATTTACGTGCTTATTATTACCGAGCTGCAAACTGTGTTGGCCTGGCAATGGGGAGGCAGCACAGGTTATGTTGCCCTTTAAGACATGTGAGTTGAGGATCTGGGTTAATGCCTCAGCTCTGGTTTGGCAAAGGTTAAGCATACCATGGCAGTGACAATCACATTACTGTCATAGCAGCACGGCTCGAAGAGTGGGACCCAGGCAAACGCTGTTCCCCTTGTTAGAAGACATTGAATTGTTGCCATGAGCCAAATATTTAGGTTCACTAATTATCAGAGGCCAAGGTATATGGATGGTAGTCTGAATTTTGTCCTGTGTATAAAAGAATGAACTTTGCCCCTAGGATCAGAAAAAAAAGGAACATCCCCTTCAATTGTGTGCTGTCTGCAGCATGTGTGGCATTCTCTGTTGGACCTGGTGGCAGGGATGTCTTCATTTGATGTTAAATAATAAGAAAGCCATTCCTACTGCTACATCTTGTCTACTGATGACTGCAGTCCTTTGAGTTCTCAAGGAAGTGCGTCAAATCAACCTCTAATCATTAGGCGTTCAATAAAGCAAAAGACAGAGAACAAAATCCACCCACCTGCTTCTAACACACTCCAACAGGTAGAGGACACATGCCTGAATGCCCTAGACCTCTCAGCATCTTGTCATTTGGCCAAGAGTCATTTTTCCTCATGTTGGGTCATAAGAATAAAGTTGACCAAAGTAGAAGTAATTACTGAAGAAAATCCTACAGTTAATGCTTGGCTGGGAATATTCACACTTTAGCCAGCAGCTACCCTTGCTGGTTTGCCTCCTGAGAAGGATGGGCAGACTTACTTAGACAATTAATCTCTGTGCCTGTTGCTTCACTGGGGAGTGATCCCATCCAGAACCCTCTGGATGAACAAGTGGGAAACTGTATTCCTCTTGATTCCTGTCCCAGACTTGAGACTAAAACTACTCTGATACTCTGTGAGACACAAGAATAAAGAAAAAAATCCAAGGCTGGCATCACCTTGCAATTAAATGCCTCTACTAGCTCACTAGAGAGCGATCCCATACATGCCCCTAATCAATCTATTTAAAGCTTCCTGGAAGCAGGAAAAGGAAAGAATAAAAATACAAGCAGTCTTTTGTCCACCAGTAGTTATTCTTTGCGAGTGTATTAAAAACCTTTTCTCCATGTTGGCTGGTGCCTGTCTGCTGGCAAGGGGCCAGCTTGCAGTACCCACTGGAGTTTGTTATTTCAACTGCTTAGCAGGAAGGCACTGTTAGCTCCCCCTCTCCTAGCTACCTGAAGGACTGGATATATTCTTGGGAACTTCAAAAGGAGAGGAAAGCTCAGACAGCTTAAGTGTTGTTCAGCTTAATTTGTTCCACCTCATGCACCAGGTCCCCACTGCATGAACACTTACGGGGGCCTTACACAAGCTGCTCGATCGAAACCTGGGGAACCAGTCTCAGGCATCCTCATCCCCTGCATACTGATGCTCCTGGGGGTGTTTGCAGCACTGTATTCTTTCATTATATTTGCTGAAGCTACTAAGTTGGTTTGTATGCTTCAGATACCATGGTGTTCTTTTTTGTTTCTGTCTGCTTACAGTCACAGGTATTCACCTCTTGAAATAGTAAAAGAAGTAGCAAAGCCTAGCAGCAGAAAAGGATGTGCAGGAGTTTCTCTCAAAACCATCAGCATGTTTGATGTTTCTGACTGCTCAGATATAGTGTTTTCCTTCTCCTCTAGTTATTTTTTTATTGAACACTGCTCCGCAGTTGCTGGCTGGCAGTTGGTAGGACAGCACAGCCTCAGTAGGACCAGAAAATGTTCTTCTGTCCTGTGGACACCTGGATGAAGAGGCTTAAGCCCCTTCTTTTGATCCTGTTTTGCTTTCTACTGCCTTTTTCCTTCCCCTCTCCTGCTGTCCATCAGCTGCCTTCAGCTCCAGCCAGGAGTTCATGTTACTCATGTAACCCCCTCGGCCAGTGCACACTGCCCTGCGTCCTGCTGTGTAAGGTGTGAATGGAGCTCCCAAACTGAGTGAAAACATTCCCCTTGGTGTCAAATGGGACAAGCTTCAGCACAGCTGGATATCAGCTGGGCAAACGCTCATTTAGCACCATGAGGCCTCAGGGAAGTATTTAACTTACTTAGACCTGTAAGGATCTCATTCAAAATATTTAGTGTGGCATTTGCCCTGTCTTGGGAGGGGAAGGAACCTGTTCAAATGCTGCATGAAGGCATTTCACAAACAGCTCGAGTTCCCTGTATTCACCTGCTGCTTCCTGACTGCCACATGGACCCTTGGTGACTTGGTCAGGTGTTGGGAGAGGCAACTGCAGAGCTCAGCAAGGGTTTTGAAAGCGTATATAAGAGCCCAGTTATTTCACTGCTGGAACAGAAATGGTGACTGTAAAACAACTAGATGAGAAGATTATTACATTCATTTACAGAACTAAAACACACACTGGAGCTGATCCATCATCATCCCTAGATGTGTTTAAGTCATCTAGATGTGGTGCTAGGGGATATGACTGGACTTGGTGGAGTAAGGTTAATGGTTTGACTCAATGATCTTGAAGGTCTTTTCCAACCTAAGTGATTCTGTGTGTGTGATAAAGGCTCTGAGTTGATGCAACAGAAAGCAGGATAAGACCCAGCATCTTAGGTTGTCTCTCCTGCTACATAAATTGTTCTCTTAAATTGCTTGGTTGATCACTTGTAGAGCACAACTTGAGCTGTGGACATGCCAGATGCTGCTGTCATCTGGTAGCTGTGGTCAAGTGGGACGTTTCTGTACAAGGGGAACCCCCAGCCCAGCTGAGGCCTTGACAACTCATGGCAGGAGCAGAAACAGCAGTTTCCTGAGTTCCCTGAAAGCTCAGATCTGCTATTCAAAAATCCCAGTGATGGGTTGTCATGGGCCATGCGAGCACTGTGGGTCGTGTGAGCACTGTGGCCAGGCAGGAGCAGTGGGGACACCACAGTGCTACCCCATGCCCAGGGCAAGGGAACTGGGGGTCATCTCCAGTGCAGATTGCTCCTCCTTGCTTTGCTATCCCCCAGGCCTTTTTGTGGCCCTTCTCATGGCAGCAGGGAGTTTAACCCTGCAGAACAAACCCTGGTGTAATCTGATGGTGTAGTTTGCCCAATACGGTTATTTCCACTCCATCACAGATCTTGGAGAGCAAAAGCTTGAAATGCTCATCTTTCTGGCCTAAACCTTTCCAGGTTAGCTAAGATACTTGAGAAACCCATTTTTGTTTCCTAAAGATTTTTGTGGCTTCTCTGTCAGATCATCACCACAAACTGCATGCACACCTGTGTATCTACACGTACACAGTTAGTGACACTTTTTTAGGGCTGGAGTTTGGAGAAACTGAGTAGTCTTGTAACATTTCTGTTTACATAACAAATTCAGAATGAGGGAACCACATGGAAGGATCCAAGTAATCGTGTTTACTAAATATAGACAACATGCAAGGCCAGGCTTAGTTGTATATACACACTGCTGCTCAAATGGGATTTTGGCAGCCTCTGAAACATAAAAGGCATTGAGTGACTTGAATTGTACCCTCATTGTCAAGAGGGAGTCTCAAACATGGAAAATGAAGGCCAAGCTGAACATATGTGCATGCCTAATTCAGGGGTCTCAGGAGCAGGGAACAGCTAAGTAGAAGTACACCATAAATGAGCTTTTTCCATTTTTCCCTTCCTACCTTCCAGGGTAAAAGCGGTACAGATCCAACAGACCTTTGGAGAATTGCTCAGCTCTTTATTTTTTCCAAGATACATAGCAAAAAGGGAATTTCTGTTTACGTTCTCACAAAGTGACTGGCTAAATAATTCCAGATGATGGAATTTTCTCTGTCCTTAAAGCAAAACAAAATCTTAACCTTCACCAGTCTCTAAATGATACTGAGACTATGATAAGAAATCATTATTTCAGCATTCAAAAAGCAGTTAATTAGAACATAAAACTGGAAAAATAACCCTAACTCTGCCCCTATGTCCATGTGCAATACAGTCTTGGATTGTATGTTCATATGGTTTTTCTTTGGATGTCCTCTATTTTTCTCTGCAGTTTTTAGGTAACAGCTGTAGCAGTTCTAAGTAACAGCTGTAACAGCTTCTAGCATGTTATATCTCTATGAATTCCTGAAAACTAGTTCTATGGAATGGGTACTATAAGCCTATTATTAACAGCATGTAATGCTCATATCAGTGAATTCTGAAAAAATAGGAAGCAGTAATTTTCATCCACAGTTAGGCCAAATATTTTTATAGCAAATTTTCAGCCTGAGATTATGAAGTCACCTTGGCATTTTTTTCTTTCCTGGACACTGTAAAGAGGGAGCACTTAATCTTTTTTGTTAGCTTGGCAGATTGGCTGTTTACCATAGTTTATCACATGAAAAGACACTGAGGAAAGAACAACTTAAATAAAATAAAAAGGATTATATGTGAAGTGGCTGATTTTTATTATAAAGCATATTTTTCAAATGAAACAAAATTTCATCTCGAGTACAGCTATAATGATTAATGATTACAGGTGTACTTGCTTCTGTTTTTGGACAGCTACATATGTCACTTCTGATATCATGTACTGTCTAGGATTTTATGATTTAAGACAACATTTCAAAAGGAATACAACCTTAAAACAAACAAAAAAAAAAAAAAAAAAGGAAAAAAAACCCCAACAATTTAAAGTGAAATGCCATTCCACAATATCATCTGGAAATGGAAAATATCATGTCAGCATACTTCATCATGGTGATGCACCTGAGTGAAAATATTTAGACTTTTTTTTACACAAAAATCTACACACTAGCTTCTATATGTTTAAATGTCTCAGTGAGAGTTTTTTTCCATGTATCTCAACTATATAGGCATATATACTGGAAAAATATACGTGTATACTTCACAGATACATGTCAGGAGATTCTGGCATGTGCAAACAGCCAGTCCTGCTTCCAATACTCACACACTCATTTCGTCAGTACGTGTATCAACAACTGTACACAGTTTTTTCACAAAATATCAGTCACATTTACATCTGTGGTCTCTCTTTCTCATAACAAATATGTAATAACAGTACTTTTTTCTTCTTTCCATTTTTTGTTACCAAAGCCCTCTACATTTCTTTGCCGGGGAGTATCAAGGCAATTTTAAAAGACTGTGGAATTATTAATATCTTTTGTATTGTGCTGTGCTTATCCTGAAGAAGGTACAGATGTCTTCCTTTTCTCACATTTCCCCCTGCTTCTTTCCAGCTTTCTCAGAGTGTTTTCATGAGGCAGACTCTATGTCATCCAATTATTTCCTGAAAAAAACTAGAGAGATAAGCCTTTGAAAACTGAGCCAGTATTCTGGATTTCTCTCACTGTATTAAATCATACTGATCAAAACCATAGAAAGATACAGAAACTGAAAATTAACAGTGGGACAGAAAGAGTGGGAAATGGGGATGCCTGGATGTAAAAGTACATGAGATGAGACCGTCCAGTATCAAGTAAATTTATTTGGACAGAGAGGGAATTACTGGGTGTGTAATAGTGATTAACTATGTTGGAGAGAGACCTTGCCAAGCAGTGTGTTTTGGTCAGCCTCTTTATAAAGAAGAGTAGGAATGTAGGTAAAAGGTTAAACATGAAAAAACAAAAGTGCATCACTCCTCCTGTTAGCTAATCCTTGGGCATCATCTGCATGAACTACAGTAGTACAGTTCACTTCTGGGAAGGAATCCATCCCAGCTCCCATGACCAAGAGATTTCTCTCTTACCCGGCTAAAATGTTTGGAGGGATATTTACTGACATGAATGAGACTCTGCATAAATGTATCTAAAATCCAAAGTGTCCAGAGTTGCTTAATCTCCTTGTGCTACAAACACATAGTATTTTTTTAATGTCATATCCACAGAAGAACATTTGTTTGAGGAAAAAACACCATGCCATAGATCAGACTCTGGCAAAAAAAAATACATTGTCTACTAAATTCAAAGTCAGAGTATTTTTCCTTTCCTTCTTACACACATAAACAATAGCTTGAAACCCAAAAAACGCTGTAAAATGTCTAACACACAAAGCATCCCTAATTACATTTCTTCCCAGCGTGAGCCTTTGTGTGTCACTTCAGCCCCACAAGTCCCAACTCCCAGCTTGGATGAACTCTGGAAGTGTTTCTCACTGCTATGCACTCCTCTCACAAAAGCCTTTGAGCAAGCTATAGAGCAACACACAAATCATTGAGCGCTCTGGTGGGGAGGCCTCGTAATTTCAGGCTGTTTGGGAGATGAGTATCAGTCGGTTTAGAGTATTGCCAGCAAACCACCGAACGGTTTTGAAAGAGGCTTGTTTCAGGCAGTAAAGGCACACAGCAGCTCTTTAAACAGGCAAGAGGCAATAGGGGAGCATTTCTGCCTGACCAGAGAACTGCTTTATCATAAGTTTCTCCAGAAAGTCCTCACGCTTTTAACTCTGCTTAGGGCTGTCCTTTTCTTTGTCAGTTTACATAGGGATGGATAATTCGCTGTGCTTTCAAGCTTTAGCTGTTTGTAGTAAAAGCAAAATGAAATCACTCATGTAGGACTGTGGGCTTTGTGAGAAGGATCAAGGGGCTGTGCTGATGCAGCTGAGGGAGACGCCCCCCATTCCCTGCTGACACAGCGGCACGGAGAGCGTTTTGGAGGTTGTCCTGCTCCTGTTAACTGAAGGATCTCCTGATCTCCAACATGTGGCAGAAATACAGATGTTTGAGTGGCAATCTCCATTATTCCACCTGTGTGTATTTTTTTCCTAATTGATAGCTGGGATGTACTTGGGTATTACAGAATCTAATGTATTTTTCAGATGCTGCTCTTTAACGAATGGGAAAGAGCCTGAAACTCAGCAGCCGCAGCCTGAAGAATAAGCAGGTAAAGTGTGCCCACCTTTGTGCGTGGGAGTTTGGTATTCAGGAGGGCAGGGCAGCTACAGACACAGGTGCAGGTCTCCCATGCAGCACAGGACCATGCTCAGTGAATTTCCCAAGGAACTCTCTGCCCATGTCTGGGCTCAGACCCATGGCATCCCTCTATCCTGAGTGTGCTCCTTGTAGTTGCATGCAGTCCTTAGAGCCAGGCATCAGCTGCCTCCAGCCTCTCCACGTGCTACCTGCCAGAAATTCCCATATGTAACGCAAGGGGCAGTCTAGCTTTGTGCCCCTCTCCCCGTCCACCCGGGGGTGTTTTTTGACGCTTTGAGTGGATGCACAGTTCTCTGAATTTGCAGAAATATCTGATGTGTTACTAATCACCAGTTTGAGGGAAATTCGTTAGAGACATCACCAAGTGAAGAAGATTGGCATCGCAGCACTTGCGATGTTAAAACTCAAATAGCTCTCCCCAGTAAAATGCCAGAGCTATGCTTAAAGCAACAGGACCTTGACATCTCCTTCCTAATGCCATGAACTCTACCTATTGTGGGAATGATGCTCACTCGGAGAGTGTATTTTGGCCAGCAAAAATCCTGTGTGCCTTAATATTATTTATGTCTGTTTTTCTCCAGAGCTCTTTTTGATCAGGATTGTGATTTATGTTGTTTTTATTCCAGCTATGCAGGAGATTCTTTGACGGATTACAATCTCAGCAAACTCCAACTCGAGAAGAAAAATGACAGCTAAGAGACTTAAACCAGACTCTTCACCATCCTGGAAAGGAACTGGCTGCCAGTATTTGGAGTTTTTTTAATACTCTACCTCCCTCTGCTGTCATCAGTGAGAAGTTCCTCGACAATGGGAAATCATGTACTCGCAGCTTCAATCTCCATGCTCTCGCTCCTGGCAATGATGGGAGACGCGGATGGTAAAACAGACAGCTCCTTCATGATTGACTCCGATCCCAGCCGCTGTATGAGGCATCACTACGTTGACTCCATCAGCCACCCCCTGTACAAGTGTAGCTCGAAGGTAAGGACTCGCATCATCCCTTCTCAGCAGGGTACTGCATTGGCAGAGTTGATCATTTGAACTATTTTGATTGATTTTCTCTGCACAAATTCCTTGTTACCAAAATCCAGCTGCAGAGCCATACAGATGTAGAGACATCTGAGTTTGTACATCAGAACTGGGGCTGGAAAGAAGGGCTCTTGACTGTCTTTTCAAAAGGAGAAATACACTATGATGGTAATAGTAACATGGAGTAAATGCCAAGATTCAAAGCAGGATGTTGGGGTCTCAGCCACCAGTGCCAAGGACATGAGCTAGATTGGAAGTTTAGATCATCCCGGTCACCCCCTCCTTCAAGTGAGTTTTTAAGCCAGAGTATGTAAACTTATAACTTTCAAGTTGAAGTACTGAGATGAACAACTGAGCTGTAAAGTTATAATGAAAAAAGAATGTGAAAAACGTTAGTAATTCTTTTTCCC
>NW_009951950.1:1223490-1229907 GCF_000747805.2 Chaetura pelagica | reverse complement strand
CCGTTTTTATCGAACCCCCCCCCCCCCCCCCCCCTTTTTTTTTTTTTCTTTTAAATATATATATATGGAGAACGACAATTTGATGTTTACTGTAGGGCTTAGGAGCAGAAGAAAATACAAGATTGCCTTTCATTGGAGATTTCAAGCCTGAAAAATGTTGTGTTGAAATAGTTTAGCAGCCTGCCCATGTAGCCTACAGTTATTTATTTCATTGTGTGGAGAGAAAGAATGGGGAGAAACACTGAGAAAATCCTTTCTGGTCCCTTTTGTCTTGTCCTAATTTGTTCTGGCTGAGTTAACCCAGTGCTTATTCAGATGTACAGTCTCTGCTTGGACCACCCCTCTCTCCTGTGGGAAGTGACTTTGCCTTATGCATCCGCATTCCTTGATTAACAAGAGGGAACAAACCTTTTGTTTGATAGTGCCAATGCCTTTGCCAGCCCTGCGTTGGGTGAGAGGGTGATGTGAGGTGGGTGGGAAATCAGAGGCTTTTGCCCCACTGCTCTTGAGGTCAAACAGTAAAATCATGCATGACTTGTGATTCAGGAGAGAACTTTGTTTTGCTTTTAGCCTAGACTAGACCTTCTTAACACCTGAGAAACATCCAGCCTTAACATACAGAACTGCAGAGAGGCATCTGTTTATAAAATACTGATCTTATTGCAGTCAAATCCAGTGCAAGGCAAAGGTGTAAAGTGTGGATGGTTTTTATGTCTTGGCAGGGAGCTGTTAGCAGCCTTCTCCTCCCATGGCAGTTCAGATCACCTGTTACACCTGAGAAGCCATAGATACCTTGGTGGTTTGGTCCAGGATGGTGATGCTCTACACAGCTGGCCCTTGCTTTTGTCTCCCTGTGCTGCCAGAGAGCAGGAGCAGCTGCAGGTTGTAACACAGGCATGATGGGAGGTGGCCCCCAGGTGCCCTTTGGTCTTCATGTTTAGATAGGATCCCCCTTTGCCCCTGTACATGCAGAAGAGAAATGAGTGGTGACTTCACTAGGATGATTTAAAACGCAGAGTATAGCTACCTGGGGCAGCTGCCTCAAAAAAAGAGGATAAACACAATAGGTACCAGCCCAGTCCCTGAGGCAACTCAGACCTGGAGGATAAAAGATGGAGTTTCTCTGACCCAGGAACAAAGGTGTCTCATGTCCTGATCTCTCCTCTCCTGTGGCCACCACCCACCCACCTTTCTATCCCAGGCGCAGCAGGTTCTCACAGCACAGCTTTGTCTCTCAACACTGACAGCTCTTTGGCAGCCACCACCATGTACAACCCCTCCTGTCAATCTCACCATGAGGGTGCTGCCACAGCACCCCCAGCCCAGCAACTCTTGCCCTGCAGCCAGAGGGAGGAAGGGAAGAGAAGGGAAGGGAAGGGAAGGGAAGGAAAGGGAAGGGAGGAAGGAAGGAAGGAAGGAAGGAAGGAAGGAAGGAAGGAAGGAAGGAAGGAAGGAAGGAAGGAAGGAAGGAAGGAAGGAAGGAAGGAAGGAAGGAAGGAAGGAAGGAAGGAAGGAAGGAAGGAAGGAAGGAAGGAAGGAAGGAAGGAAGGAAGGAAGGAAGGAAGACAGTAATTCAACTTGTTAACATCTGTCATGACAGAGAAAAGCAATTAGGCCTTTAGGAGTGGGACTGATGGAAATGAGAACAGGGAAGGCATTGTAATGAAAAACATATAATTTCAAAACTGAGCTTTGAGAAAAAAGTTGTTGACATGAACATTTGTAACTCTGGCTGGAAAAATATCCATTACTTTTTTTAAAACAAGCCATAAATGGAAATCATGTTTGACAACATTATCACATCTCTTGGCTTCCCAAATTCCACAACCATTTCAAGAACAGTTTTTAACAATACTGCAAGTTGTATGGACTTTCTCATGAAGTGGAAAATGGAAACAGTTTCCTTATGAAGCGAAATAAATTTGACATTTCCTAGAAGACTTCTATCTGTTAAATCAAGCTATTTTTTTGAGGTCTTGGGGATCTGAATTATCCTGCTAGACATATGGCTTCTGTTCTGGATCTAGCCTATAAACATAGACCAATATTAGACTTGCTAATGAAAATTAGACACAATGTCTGTTCCTCTATATGTTGTGATAAAATATAAACAATTCAAAAAAAGGACATCCCTGTGAGAGTAGCTGTGGGAAATGTGGTACCTCTTGTTTCCATCAAGTTTCCATTGTGAAGTTTCAACCAACAATTGATGTCAAGTAGAGACTTTGCCCTTTTTTGGTGTGACACATTGGTTCCACTGAGCCATCCTGTTTCACTCCATATGTTTTCCCTTTTAGTGCAGCATAGAATTACAGAAGTTAAAAATGGCTTCTGAAATTGCAAGACGTATTATGTTTGCTGTCCGTCTTGGTTAAAAAAGGATCATGTCCACCATGCTTCTCTGTGGAGGTTGCCAATTATACTCTCATGGGAAGTAGTTTTGCTACATTTGGAAACATCCACTCAATATAATTTAATTATTAAAATCCCTCTTTCTTACGACCTCAGACAGATGTTGAAAACAGGTTTCCAAAGCCTTTGGAAATGTAGTCCATTATAGTAACAGTACGTATAAAAGAGATGCAAAGGAGGAATGGAAGAAGGTAATTTGTCCCTGAAAAACAGCCTTTTCCTTTGACTTTTAAGGAAATGTTTGTCTCAGCTCATGAGATACTACTTTTCCTGACCATAATGGATTCAGCCTGACCTCTGTCAAGGAGACCCACTGGTCTTGCATGTGCTCAATCACTGCAGCTCTGCAGTCAGAGCCTCCTAAATTACAGAGCTGGTTGTCACCAGGGCTTCCTCCAGATGTACCAGAAGACCATGGCCACTGGCAGCCTTGCACTAAAGAATCCAGGCCAGAGAGACACAGATCAAATGAAGAAAGATTTAGCAAATATGTGAAGACATTTGCTCATGAGGTACCTCAGGAGATTTTCAGCAGTATCTGTTTGAAGCCAGGAGATGGATATTTTGCTTAAGTCTGTTCTCATGCATCTCAGCCCACCTGAATTTGTGCCTCAGCTTGGTACTGAAGAGGATGATAAACACTGTTGATAACAAACCAGTTCACAACTACCAGGCTTCCAGAATATGGCTTGAATGATCAGAGTCAAGTACCTCCCCAGATTCAGGTTGCCCTCTTTTGTGGCTGTCCAGATACCTGTGGGACTGCTGGCTTTAAGTAAGAAAGCCTGTTTTTCCCCAGCTGCTCGTACACGTGAAAACCCTGCAGTTCCCACGCTGCAGCACACCGTGCTTTGGGATCCAGCACTGCAAGGAGACATGCACAGGCTCACATGTGTGGGGGAGCAAGGGGATCCAAGAGCCATGCATATCAGGTTATAAAATACCCACACACTTTTACTATATATAC
The DNA here is from genome assembly GCF_000747805.2 of Chaetura pelagica. NCBI lineage: Eukaryota > Metazoa > Chordata > Aves > Apodiformes > Apodidae > Chaetura > Chaetura pelagica. The sequence goes on along the minus strand of NW_009951950.1, from coordinate 1,226,528 downwards.
ACACCCACTGTATTACTGTGCTATGCCATCATATCATTGCTAATTATTTAGGTGATAATCTCTGTTGCGCTATAGTATACGATGCAACAAGCAGCTGGTGAGATTGATGAAATGGCAAAGCAAAGCTTTTGAAGTACATGCTATTTCCAGCTCATTTGCACACCTGCCAAAATCCACTGTTCTGGATTTATGAGGAGGAGGAGGTTAAATTTTGTGATGACTTCAGGTTAGTTCAGAAGTTTAGAAAGCTATCAAAATGCATAACCTGATTTTTTTTTTTTTAATCAAGCTTGACTTGATTCCTGTGGTGCAGTCCCATTTGTAAAAATTGATTACAGAGTAGTAATTATTGAACGCAAAACCAGAGCATAAACCCCACACTGTGTAATTTTACATGATTTGGGTGCTGACCATACTTTTATGAAAAACTGAGTAGCCAGCAAAATTTGAGATTAAAATTAGTCTCCACAGAATAAAACATGTTTTCAAAGACAAAGCTTGCTAAGCAATTATAACTGCAGCTGCAGATTGAAGAAATACTGATTGTTTTTTCTTTAGAAAGCTTGCTGTTCTCATGAAATGTACTGAGACACACATGTTGGCACATCAGGCAATTCTGCCCTATAAAAACACTGCTGCAACTCTTCTGTAGTCCTTAACACTGTTCCTCAGGTTTTTTTACCTGCAGATACAGGGGCAGATGTGTGCCACCAAAAGTCCTTAGGGTAACAGTCCCAGAAGTGACTAACCATTCCATCAATCCGTCTGTTACTTCCACCATGCAGCTATGTGGGCTGTCACATTTGGGCTGACATCACAGAATCATAGAAATGTTAGTTGGAAGGGACTCAGAAAGTCCTCTGAACTCCCTAAAAGCAACTTTTGACTATTGCATGTCCCCCAGTGCCACTCCTGAGGAATGTTTTGCTCTGTTGCTTTTGCTACTCCCCTTCAAGCAGTTGCCAGCTGCTGTTGGATTGCTCCTCAACCTCCTCTTCACCAAATGCTTGGGAATAGTCTGTGATAGAGCGTGCACACAATCTCATGAACTGGTCAAAGTGGGGCAGCTAACAAGAGCTGTCAAGATGCTGGGAAGGAAGCATTTTAAATGTGCCAGTTTGCTGCCCTTCCTTTGCAGTACAGGCAGGATTAGATGCCTACATATCTCTTTTTCAGCTGCCTGCCTGTCACTATGGGAAGTTTTGCTTATGAGAGGACAAAGGTGGATCTCTAAAGCACTACAATAATTGTCCCTTTCCTTGTTCTCTTATACACTAAAGACGCTGATATTAAGGAGTTTGACATAGCTCATATGTCTAAAGTTGAGGCGAGGCTAAGCAGAACATTGAACATTTCCTTCCTACCAAGAGTTGAAAGGAATTTGTGTGTGAATAGTCAGCACCACAGGAAGGGGACCATACATTCATTTATATTACCAATAAAGAAAACTGGGAAACCTAAAAATCCCATATTTTAATTAAACTGAGGAACAAGATGGTATCAACCCCAGATCATCAACTCATGAAGAACTCTTCCCTGTGATCTGTGTTAACTGGAAGTGGGCTTGTTGATACATTAATACGTTTTCAAGCAAAGCATTTGGCATGCAAGTACTCTTGGAAGAGTAATTTTTAGCACTGTCAGTGCTGATGTTTCCTACCTGGTACCAGGAATATTCTCTCTCTCTCTTTCTCTCTCATCTTTCCTCACAACTCAGAATAAAGAGAAAATTAAACATTTGACATACCTGCTTGCAAGGCTTGGAGATTTGCAGCCATTTCATCATGTATAGTGAAAGAAGATCAGAAGTGTTTAATGCTGTAAAATATTTGCTGTCATATTTGTAGTCAACCTTTTATATTTTCTGGAGTAAGCATGAGATGTGCAGCATGGTTAAAAATCTAATTTTCTTCCTTGGTTATGGGATAGACTTATGACTGTTTTACTGCCTACTCTCTTACTTCTGTCACATTTTGACCCTTGGGATGACAGAATAAGTTGATTTTGAAGTTTGTATTCCTTAATCAGAATTACCTGTTCTGGACTTAAATAGTATTTCATTCCCCATTAAGGTATAAGTTTGTTTGAACTTGACCAACATTTACCCAACATCAAGGTAATAACAGTTGTTTCTAACCACATGATTTCTTAAGCATTAAAAGATCGTTCTGTATTTTTCTATAGAGCTTAGGAGACTCTTTCTATCTCCTCTGCTCAACAAGGGGCTGTTGGGAAGGGAAGCAGGCTACCCCGCATGGGCTTCACTTCCTTAGCACCTCCTGTTGTGCAAGATACCTTGCTCTGGTCACAGCTTGGTCAGCGAACTCAGAAGGAGAAGACCCATGAAGCCTGCACTGCTTTTGGAAAGTCTCACTAGTGATCGCTCACATTTGGCAAAGAGTTCACACGTCTTTACATTTTCACTGCCTTACACTGTGCAGTTCATTTTATACAGACACAACTAATGATATATAAATGCATACAGATAACTGCAACTATATTTTCAAGGTGATCTTTGTGAAAGAAGCTACTTATTGATTTAGAAGCAATCAAATGAGCATCTTCTTTCTACTTCTATTTATATGTTTCTACCTCTAAGCATTTGCGATAACCACAGGCCCCAAGAACCAATTCTGTTGATCACTGGTGTATGCACTCAAAATGTTGGAAAATCTCCAACTGAAGTATCAGTCTGGCTGATGATTTCAGGGTTTGGTTGCCACAAATCTGAGGTCAACAAGTCACAGTTGCAGTCACCATGCCTGGAAAACAGGGCTGGCTGTGGGCATTCTGAGCCCTTAGACCAGCATTCAGAAAATGAGGCCCTGTAATCCCTGGTGTCGGTGCCCAGGGCTCCAGGAGGAGACCACCTTTGTCTCCTGGCCAATTACCTACTTTACTCTCAGACACAGCTCAGGGGCAAGGCACCCTCTGGGGCTGGGTGTCCTCACCGAGGTGGGGAGATTCAGTAGAGGCAGAAACACCAGCCAGACTGGAAGGAGGTGCCCACCTGCCACTGTGGCTGGCACAGGTCCGGG
>NW_009951950.1:1201295-1223369 GCF_000747805.2 Chaetura pelagica | reverse complement strand
CTTAGCCCTCCTCTCTCCCTCCCCGGATGTTCCTGCTGGCTCGCTGCGAAGGGCGCTGCAGCCAGACGTCGCGCTCGGAGCCGATGGTTTCGTTCAGCACGGTGCTGAAGCAGCCCTTCCGCTCCACCTGCCACTGCTGCCGGCCCCAGACCTCCAAGCTGAAGGCCATGCGGCTGCGGTGCTCGGGGGGCATGCGGCTCACCGCCACCTACCGCTACATCCTCTCCTGCCACTGCGAGGAGTGCAACTCCTAGGGACCTGCTGGCCACCGCAGCGGGGGCACTGACTGGGTTGTTGCTGCCAGGGAAGGCTTCTGAGAAGAAAGCCGAGGTGAGGCTGGTGCTCCCAGGGTAATATTGCAGCGAGGACAGGACTAACCAGGCCGGATTGGAACTGAGAGCTGAAACGTAAAATTCCCTGGGGCTCCGGATGGTGTCGGTACCGAAGCGTGGGCTGTGACAAAGGCAAAAGCACAATGACTTGTTTTTAAGAAGCCTTTCTTTTTTTCTGAAAGGCTATTTTTCGGAGTTTCTTCTTTTTCAGGCTCAGCTCTGACTACGGAGAGGTGCTTTTACCTTCGACCAAGGGCAGTGGAGGAAAATAGAGGAAGGTCTTCTGGATGACAACATTGTGCTTGGGGAGTTGGTGTTCGGACAGAGGATGGGCATCGGTTCCCATATATTACCTCTTAACCTATCAATTTATTCTCAGTCTCCCAGTTATATTGACCTTCAGAACAAACTGTTGTTGGCAAGGGCTATCTGTCACTGACTGAGCAGCCAAGTGCTGGCTAACTTCAACTGTGGTTTAGCTGAAATTACAAATAAATCATTGAAAAGTGAGCTGAATATGAAATGTAGAGTGGGGACTACCCAACCCTAGCCAGGTGAAACAGTTATTTGCAGCGTGCAGCACCACAGCTCAGTGGCTGAGTGACTCCTGAGAAGGGAAAGGTCATGCAACCCATTATTTTCCTCTAAAAGCCTGGAAATGTGACACATCACATCTGTCACAAAACCCATTATTCAAACACTAAAAACTAATCAAGGATTAAAAAGGCACATACTGAATGGAGTCCTTTCTTAACTCGGGCAGATCTGTTGTTGTGCAGAACTGGAGCCACCAGAATAACGACCAAACCTAGGACTTATTTTTGTCTATGGCTCTGAGGCCATAGAGGCCTCTGAGCGAGTACTGTTTTGCCTTTTAGGGACAGGCTATCACAGACACATGGGAATCACACTGAAATGCCCCTAGGATGTTTAAAGCAGAGCCAGCCATTATCCACTGGACCACAAAAGCTGTGTTTTGATTTACTTAATGATCTGCCACCTGGAATCCTGGTTGATTCACCCTCCAGCTTGGCAGCTGCTTGGGGAATGGCATAGCTCTTGGCAGGGTCGTATGCCCATGCATCCTTTGTGTGCACACAAGGATGTAGGAGGCTGTGGCTGGTAAGCAGGAGCCCAGACCTCACCTGCAGGTGAAGCTGTCCTACAGCTGGGTCCCAGAGCTGGAAGAAGGCAGCATTGCAGGGTCTTGCAGAACAGGAGTAGCCAATGCTTCTCTGTGGGAAGCAAATGAGACCATGAGCTGCTTTCCCCTGTGTGGCCTTTGCAGAAAGAAATGCCCTGAGTAGCTAAATGAATTGCAGTGATTGACAGGGTGAAAGGATCCTAAGTTTTGGGAATGGTGTTTATAGAGAAACTGTGTCCCTCCTCTGTTAACATGAGGTTTTAGGAAGGTTCACTCACAGTCTCTCATGACTGCAAAGAAATAACATAACGTATTACGGTTCTTATCTCCTTAAATGGCAGTATGTACAGTCAGTCAGCAATATGCCTGTGATGTTCACACAAACCTTGGCAAGACAGTTTTGATAGAAATCATGAAGGTGTCAGGAGCATCTCTGCTGTGTAAAGATTCAAAACCAGTGCAGTTTCTACCTCTTTGTACCAGCCATGTGTGTAGCCCCATAGTTACTCTCTGGGATGGACTGGAACAGCTCCCCTGCACAGCAGTGCCTGGTGGGGCCCCATGGTACGGAGGGCACATCCTACCCAAGCCCAGCATCCAGTTGCTCTGTGCAGCACCATCAGTCTGCAGAAATTACAATACACAGCAGCCTGGGGACACACATGGCAGGAGATCCCCAAGGTCTGGCAAGGAGGGCAGCTGTCCTGTGATCTACACAGGAGTTACTATGGCTGCTCTGGCAAAGTCAGATTCCTTTGCCACTGCCTCCTCATGGTGAGTATGTATGGGATGTGAAGGCAGGCAGGTGACCAACACTGGCCTTACAAGCCAAATCCTGGAGCTGGATGTCTGTCAGTCAGAAGTGGAAAACAGCAGGGGAAAAGGACAACAACAGACATCAGTTATAGAGGCTTGTGGTCCACGGAACTACTGTCTCTGTCTTCTGGAGATGACTTGGAGATGGTCAGTTTTCAACAACAAAGAGCGGAGGGCAAACAAAAGGGTGAATCAGATTGTTAGAAGCTGATGGGCTCAGATTAAAATGTCAAAGCTGAGAGTGATGAGCCCCAGTGAGCTCATTAGACACCACTCCTTGTTTCAGCATTGTCAGTCATTCTTTTCACATCTGATGCGTAGTCTGAACATCAAAGGCAATGTGATAGGAGTGTGAGCCAGGCATTACCCCCAGACTACTTTATATGAAAGATCATATGTGCGTCCTTTCCCGATCTCTTTCAACCTCCAGCATCTAAAAATCCCATTATCCAAAAAAGCACCACCCCCTACTGTTAGTTATATATAGAAAAATCCAGTCCTTATCTGAAACTTCAGCAATATCTTTGATAACCAAATAACTATACTGCAAAATATGTGTAACCTCTAAGTGTGGGTATAGACACTGCTGCACACAAGCAATGCTATGCAGTTATCTAAGGAATGGGGAATGTTTTCAGGGTAACTGCTATATCCAGATTCAGACTCCCACCCCCAGGTTGTGCTGCCACTGACCTTCTCTGCTGATGCTAAATGGGATGCCGGGGGCGCTGTGACACAAAATTTGGGTGACAATTCGTGGTACTCCTGCACAGCTGCAGGATGTGGCAGAGCAGCGAGGGCCCTGAGTACCATCCTCTGGTGAGAAGAGAGGAGAAGCTTGAGCAGAGATCATGCCTGAGCCAATTTAGAAAAAAAAAAAAAAAAAAGAGTATTTATAGTGTGAGAAGAGCTTGGCTGGTATTTATTCCCACATCTCCTAGCTATCACAGTGCCAGAGCTATAATTGTTCAAATCTGTCTCACCAAAGATATTCTTTTGTTTCAACAAAAGCTTTTTTTTTCCCCTCTCACACCCCACATTCCTTCCAGTTTTGCATGGTTCCTCTAATGAAATAATCGCCTTGTGACCACAGAGGCTATTGCCAGGCATAAAGGTTGAGGTGAATTCAACATTATCTAATTTAACAGCTGAGTTGAATAAATGCATGGAAGGAATATAACAGAATTATGAATGACAAGACAAAACATGATTGTAAATAGCTAGAACTAGATATTAAACAATTAATCAAACTTTCAAATTCTCTTTTGGCTTTGCCCAGCAATCTTCATATTCACATTTAAAATAAGAAGGAGCTTTTCTTAAAAAAAAAATATGCCCTAATGCCAGTTACAGATTTGTATTTTTATACTTTTTATCACCATTTTAGGCAACTAAGGGCTGAATGAAGCACACAAGTGCTCCTCATGTCAAAATTCAGGTACCATATTGAAGCAAAAGAAAATGAGGCTTCAGGTAAAAACTACAGGATATGGCTTATGGTGAGAAAGTCTAAATGGCACCTGGAGATGAAACGGTGTGGGAAACAGTTGTCCTTCTTCCCCACATAAGTATACAAATGGCTTCCTGATTTCTTAGCCTGACACCGCTCTGAATACCTAACCTCTGTTTTTCAAGTCAGTGCAAGTGCTTCTTAAACCTAACAATGCGGATAGCAATGTCTAGTTGCCCAGATAATTTTGTAGGGCTTTTTCTTTGCTAAAGCATCCTCTTAATGGAACTTGAATCAGAAAACTTGTCCTTTCTTCCTCTCACTGCACCTCATCCTTCAGGCACCATCTTTGCTCACAGAAAGGCTGGTTCAGCTGTGATCATCCTGTGGTTTGCTCAAGATGAGATATGGTACAGACTATCAACTTGTTATCATCCTATGCTTTCTTTTCTTGTGATGAAGTTTCTGAGTTCAGCTTGGCTTACTTTTGACAGCCACCCACCCCAGCAGTGATGGTAGTACATTTCAGCTGGAGTGATTGTGCTCATGGAGATCAGGGAGAAGTACTAGACCTTTGCTGGTACTCTTGCTTGTAAGAAAAGACTCATAATGCCACCACATTTTATGCTTATGAGAAATAATGTGATTTGCCAGAGTAAAAGGGTCTGTGACCCAGCAAATTTTAATTATGCTGCTCCCATTTGCAGTGGGTCTCTTAAGCACTTACAGCTGCATAGATACAAAAATGGTTTGCTGGTTCAAGCCTTATATGAATCATTAAACTGAAGAACTTACTGCTTTCTTGGGGATGACCCCACTGACTTTCCTTACACCTCACCTTGCCCTCTGAGCTTGGAGAACTTCTACCAGACAATTGAACCTGAGCCTGGCTGTCTCTTGGTGGCATTTATCAAGGCCTTTGTAAGCTACTGTCATGGTGCTCACAGCAATAATGGAGATGTAAAGTTCAGTGATGTCCACGGTACCACAGCCTGTGCTGGGCCTTCACCTTAGCTGAGGCCTATTCACCAAGTCCTTGCAGATCTACCATGAATCCTTGAAACTCAAACAGAAATGTGTAGATTAGAGCCAGAATATTTTTGTGAAAGAGGAGAAAAATAGAATATGGGAGGTTAGTATCTCATAGGAGGAGTCTGATGCTCTGCTGCTTTGTCTGTTTCTCCTCAGTTCCTAGAACCTGATATAAGAGAAGTGTTGCTTCTGAGCTCTCTTTTGAGGGTGAGTGTTTTTACAGTGCTTAGTCCTACAGGTTTAAAGACAGTGGTTTCTTACTGAATTTGTTTGAAACAGGATTAAACCCTGTAGGAAACACAGCTCTGCCTAGCAAGGAATATTTTCTCTGACTTGGGCCATAAATATTTTTTAAAAATCCAAATGCCATTTTAAAAGGTCAGTGTAATGACTGGTGGGTGAGGGTGTGTCTTACTTCCTTTGACTCTGTAGCTATCTAGGGGCTACAAGGCCTTTGAAAAAAGAAGAAAGAAAAGAAAAAAAAAAAAGGAAAAAAACCCACAATATCCTGGGTAAAAGTGACTGACAGTCTTCTAAGATAAATTGCATTATAGCTAACTGGTACTGACACACACACTTTCACAGAAGTGCAGCAGGAGGTGTTGGAAAGTAGCAGCCCAGTTAAGTTTGCTGTGTTGCTCATACACAAATAAGCTGGTTGGAAATCCAAATAGTGAGTCTATCCCTTTTATTTTGCAAGCAAGGATCACAAACTTTATTTATGGCTCAAAAGAGAGAGGACAGGTAATCAGTAGTTTGCAAGCTATGTTAGTAAGCAGGCTAATGCACTGAAAAAAGGTTCTTGGTGGTTCTATGATAAGAAGATGCTATATGTACATCAAGATACAGAAGAACCAAGCTTACTAATGACAAGAAGTAATCTTGTTTCACCTGCACCAAGAATGCATATTTAAAAATGGTTTGGTTGGCTTTGTTGTTTTGTTGTTTTTTTAATAGAACATTTGGGAGTGGTCTAGGAATCAAAAACATGTATGAAAACACTAAGGACACCTTTAATTTGTCTAAGTCATACTTAATACTTCCATTAGATGCTAAACAACAGTACCTCCCATGAAAATGAAATATTAAATGTAGTTAATCACATTCCCAAATAATCTACATATATTAATCTGGTCTTTTTTTCTAGGAAGAATTAAAGAACAAAACCTGATTTACAGCTGTTTTCATTTGGATGAAAAATTGTTATTCCAAGCTCTACGCGGATCTCAAAACTTCAAAGTTTGCCATCCTTTTGAGGTTTTTCAGACACACAAACTAACGGAGGTGGGAACTGATGTTGTGTAGTGCAGACAATCACTGTATAGAAGAGGATTAACCTGGGGAAAAGCAGTAAGTGATGTGCCAGGATTCATTTCCCACAGCTCCCTTCCCTAACCACTAGGGACTTCATCTTGCTGGTTCAAGTTCTGCCTCCAAAATGTTTGGTACTCCGGAGGAGAGGTTGAAGCTCATCTCCCCTGAAAGCATCTGTCCCCAGCTCTGCAACACATGGGGTTCAAATTCTCTGTTTGAGTGGAGGAAGGTCTGGAATCAGTCTCCACTGTCTATGGTGAGCATGCAGCTATGCAGGAGCTGTGCAAAAGGGGAACTGTGAAACCTCAGAATTGATTGTCACTAAATGCAATGCAGTCTGAGAGAGCCAGACACGCTCTGAGCATCGCTAGAAAAATTAAGCTGCTCTTTGGACTTGAGTTTTCTTTATGCCAAGAGACTTTACACAGATGCAAGTTCCCAGGTAGTTCCTGTAGGAAAAGCAGAGACAGCCTCTGCTGATCAGAAAGGCTTCTGTCCGAAAGTCTGAGACTGAAAGTGTCCCAGGTAGGTGTCTGAGTGCGTTAGAAGTTGGATTTGTGGAATTCACACAAATAATATTGGAAATACATTAAAGGTATTTCAAATATTGAAATGATGTGCTTACTGCCTGCTTTGCTCTTTGAAAACGGCATAAATATTCTTTCGCAGAAGTCAAGCATTCACAAGGGCAATCAGCCCCAGTGCTTTATTGAGGAGCAGTTTGGTACTATCAGAAGCAATAACTCTTGATCTTTTTGTTATATTCCTATTCATATGTACCTACATGCACAAAACATGGCTCTATTTCACAGATACATCTCCAGCTTCACAGGCTTTCAGGCCTTCAGCCTTCTACCACTCCCTCATAGCTGGAGAGGAGCAAAGACCTCTCCTAGACCCTCTCCACTGCTGGGGAGCAGCTGTTTCACCACTGTTTGCAAGATGGACAAAATATAGCAAGCAGGTGGCCTGAATCACTGATTGTTGTCCTGAAGTGAGACATGACAGTTGGTGGCCAAATTCACCTAAGTTCCTCAGCCGACTGCTCAAATTCAGCTCCCTGTGGTCACATCAAGGGTCACTTATTGGAGCCAAATAAATATTCCAGACATAAAGTTCTGTTGCTCCCTGTATAAAAGGAACAAGAGTGATCCCATATGAAGTTGCATGTCTACATTTACTCTTTTCATCCATGCTTCTTATGATCTTTTTTTTTTTTTTTTTAAATTGCAGATCTTCCTAGCTCTTATTTTGATGCTTTTAGAGTATTGACAAAGAGATTATTGTGGCACTTCAACAACACTGTTGTATGGTGTACACTAATCGTGCCATTCTTCATTTCTGGAATTGTATTTTAAAATGTAGTTATTTTATACAGATTGTAACTGTGGGGAAAAATACATCAGAAGATGAAATGCAGCAGAGGGTGCTTGGTGGAACTAATACCCCGTATTCTACACTTTGCTGAAGTAACAGTAATGGATTTTCTTTAGCTAAAGAGATCCCATAATTAATACTTAATAATAAATGCTAAAGGAATTCTGAGTGGGAACTTTCAAGGTGGCCAATACTGACTTAGCTCCACTTTGATTCACACAGAAGGAGAGCAATAAACAAACCCTGGCCAGCACCCACAAAACCTACCTAAGGGTGATGGAGGAGCCAAGGAAGGAAGAGGGGGAAGGATCCTCTTCTGCAATGCACCTGCTCCGGATATTGGCAGGCCTCAGCATCAGATGTTCATGAGCTAACCGTCCTTAACTGGGGAAAATTCAGAGTTATGCTGACTTAAGTTGTCTTCATCCCTTTCACCTGCCCTGCTCCTTCTCACCCACCCTGCACCTTTAAAACATGGAAACAACCATGTTGCTGGGATCCCACTGCTAACATCAGACAGCTTGTCCAAACATTGCCAGTAACTGAGAATGGGATGCTAGAAGAAGAAACCTGTGACCTGCTGCAGCAAGACTGCAGCCTTAAAACTGATTCTGATTTTACATGAGCTAGACATGTTCAAACATTACCACTCCAGGGACTAGAGTTACTGGTGCCTCACATATTTCATTCTCTTTGAAGTGCAAGAGAATCCCTACACTGGGACAACCCGTTCCCATGTTTCTTATTTTCTCCCATACTGTTTCTTTGTTTATATTTGCTGCTGTCTTTAAGGCCTTAAGCAGTGAGGACACAGTAGTTCTCCTCTCTTCCTCTGTAATCTCTGGTTTGGAAACAGCCTCAGGAGGGAAAGATATGTATCATCTTCCCCTATAACTAAAAGCTTTTCTCCTCTTGCATTTTCTTTCAAAGATTGAATGATGTGCTAACTCTGGCTTTCTATCTGCAGGCACCATAAACTCCAGAACACTAGGGCTGTTTTTTGACCTGGTCTTGGAAACTGACTACCAACTACTTTGAGATTTTTTTTCCTTAAACTGTAATGATAGAGATGGAAAATGTGTATGTATATGCATATGTGCACACCCACACAAACCTAGAGACTGAGAGGGTGGAATTGTTAACTCTAGGATGTGAAAACCTATAGTTTCTGGCCTTGACTTTGATAATCACAGCTTTGTGGAAAATTATTTATATTTCAGTCTTCCAACAAGATATGAACCTACAGAGACACACACAAATCTGCTTCAGTACATTAATAAATGTATTTTTGTGCTTTTAAACCTCAACAGTGCCATTGCTGTCAGACGAAATAACTGCATGAATGACCTTGAAGACAATAAAATAAAAAGCAATAAATACACAATGATGCTAGTTCAGCAGCACACTTGCCTGCGGTGGAGGCAAAGGGCACCACTGCCTGCTCCTACATTTTGCTGAGTAACCTGCACTTTTCCCGGGAGGTGGAGCACGACGTGTGGCTAAGGAATGATTAACTCCCTGCGGATCCCTCCTCCCTTCCTGGGAGAGAGCTGGGCTGAGCCTTTAGGTGGAGCTCACAGCCCGCTTCTGGGAGCGGCGGCTGCAGCTGCAGCTACAGCTGGACTCCCCAGCCCTGGCCCAGCCCTGCAAGGATAAAGCCAAGGGAGCAGAGCTAGTCTCCTGGTTTTCACAGCTCAGGTTAATAGCCAGGTTCCTGACATGCTGAAAAACTGTTTCTTTGGAGTTGGGGTTGTTCAGCCTGGAGAAGAGAAAGCTCTGGGGACACCTTACAGCAGCCTATTCCTCTACAAGAGGAATTCTTTGTAAATATTTGTGACAAGAATAAATACTGAAGAAGGGCACGGAGCCCAGAGAAGGGCCACGAAGATGATCAGAGAGCTGGTGCACCTCTCCTATTAAGACAGGTGAAGACATTTGGGTTCAGCCTGGAGAAGAGAAGGCTCCACAGATACCTTAGAGTGGCCTTCCAGTACCTGAAAGGGCCTACAGGAAAGCTGGAGAGGGACTTTTCCACAAGGACTTGTAGTGAGAGGATAAGGGGTAATGGATTAAAACTGGAAGAGGGTAGATTTGGCTTAGATGGCCTCTCCTGATGCTGCAGCTAGAGTTGTGGTGTGTGTTAACAACAGAGTTGCTTTAACACGTCATTTAATGAGTTTTTATTAAATACCATGACTATGAGCTCTTGCTCCTTTCTTGCACTTAACATAATTTGACAAGAGATTTGGTCAGGGACAAGAAAGGTTGGTATTGCCAGTTCACAGCAACTTCAGCCAGGGGAGTCAGTCTTACAACACTGGAGTTTATGCAGCTGGGGCAACAAAAAGGGAGGCAAAGTTCAGATATTCAGTTAGCAGCTAAAGATTTTGAAGAGAAGATTGTCTCATCTACCCTCAGTTTCATACTTAGATGATATTTAAGTCTTTACAGCAGAGAATCAGTGACAAGTAGAAGAGGAGATGTAAAGTGATGCCTCCAAGCAAGAACTGTCTGCAACCATGTTAAAGACAAAGGACAGTCCAGAAGAGCATGAAGCATTTTGAAGAAAAACTATCATAAAACAAATCTGCTATCCAAACCAGACAGGCTTTTTAATTCTGCAGCCTGCAGAGCTACTCTTCTTTCTTACTTTAGCACCTGCTTATTTCAGTTGGATTGTCACAAATACCTGGTTATTCTTCTCTACTTGAGCAAGGAAAAAAACTGATGGTTGTGGATATCTATAAACTAGCAAGTTGCTTGGTGAGCTGTTTTCCATACAAAACTTCACCAGCTGAAACTACAGCTGTACCAAAATCGTCCCCCACTTTGTGCCCTCTTGTTCCAGTATCCAAACCTCCCTCTCATGTATGTTTCAAAAGGAAATCAAGGGAAAAAAAAATTAACAGTGTTGCTGGTGCATGCTTCTTATTCTGTTATTACTTTATTTCCTCCCCAGTCCCATGTTGTTTTTTTTCACAGATAAATCACAATTAATAGAAGTGTAAGCAATATTCAAAAAGCAGCTGCAGGGATTAAATTCCTAATATCCATAATGAAAAAAAACAACAACAAACTTACATGGAAGACAATGAAGGACTGGAAATAATTGCAGTAGGTGGTTATTAAGACATATCCTTAGGCACCTTTAAGAACAGTTGTCATCATTCAACCCCAGCCTGCAACTGAGCACCACAAAGCTGCTCACACACTCGTATCCCTCAGTGGGATGGAGAAAATAATTGGGGAAAAAGAAGAAAACTTGTGGGTTGATATAGAGACAGCTTAATAGGGCAGAAAAGGAAGAGATGATGATGATGATGATAACAAAAACAACAATAAAAAAGATTCTACAAAACAAGTGATCACAGTGCGATTGTTCACCACTTATGAGAAGCCTATCCCATCCCCAAGCAGTGATCACCACTCTCCAAACAATTCCCCTGAGTTTATATGCTGAGCATGATGTCCCATGGTGTGGAACATCCCTTTGGCAGATCTGGGTCATATGTTCTGGCTGTGACCCCCTCCCACCTTCTTGTGCATCCCCAGCCTTCTCACTGGCTAAGCATGAGAAACTAAAGAGCCCTTGACTAGGTGCTTAGCAACAAATAAACATCACTGTGTTATCAACATTGCTCTCCTACTATCCTAGCTGAAACCAGGACAACGGTTTAGACAAATATTTAGGTATAGTCAGTCCTACCTCAGGATGGTGCAGTGAAAGAGATTTTGTCCTTCCTCAGCTGTCTTTCCATGCCCTCGTGTGTAACAGTGTATCACAACCATTTTGTCACAATAACTTTCTTTCTGCTAACTTCACGATGCATGACCCCTGGGAAGAAGGTTAAAAAGATTGTGCCACTAAACTAAGCAGAGAAGGTCATGGCATACATCCTCATTGCAGGTGCTGCCACATAAAAATTATGTCAAAGTGATTCTCTGATCAGGAAACAGAAAAGAGTCACTTGCGAGCAGTTGAAACTGAACTAAAAAGACAGCAGGGCTGTAACATTTAGAAAAAAGCAAATACACTGCAAATTTGTTCCAATTAATGGAGCAGGCTGCAGAGGTCTCAGCAACATTTGGCTTGTTAAAGTGTAGGATAAGGTAGCTTGTTTGTTCTGACTGGTTTTTGGCAAAGGGAAATCTAGCTTTATTTTGCAGCTGTGAACATGAGCTTTCAGTGCCTGCTGGAGATCCCTGTACATCTAAGGTAGATTTAACCCAAAATCTTGAACATAGGTCTGCATCTGCTTTCACTCTTTTTTTTTCCCCTCACTTTTTCTACCCAAGGGTGATTTTATACTGTTCCTCCTCATTTACTTTTTCTGCTCCTGTTCTTGTTTATACTCTGTACTATCCAAAGACCTTAAAACACTTCTCTTATAGCCAGAAGGCTTAGAAATCTCTTGAGGCTTGAAGTCAGGTCCTAGACACATCACTATCACCACTAATCCTTCCTTAGTCTAATGCTTCAGCAATAAGCAGATATGCTACTGGTCTAAAGTCCAGTGTCAAGACTATAAGAAATAAGGTATCTCATTTTTTAATAAAGGAACAGATGCTCAGGCTTTATAGCCACAAAGGTGTATAGGAAAGAGGATTGCCAAAAGGCGAAGAAAAAGGTGTTTTGAAACCTCAGAAGACAGCCCAAGATAAAATATTTTGAGGGGAGGAGGTAGTGGTGAGGCATAGGGATATGACTTGTAATTACAATACAAAGAAAGACGTAAATGCTCGTTCCATAGATAAAAGGCACACACACTATCAGGGCAGTCTTTTCCTGGGAGTCTCTGCTAATGGCAAAGAACAAAGGATGTGTGAGGAACCTCAGCCTTTCCTCAAGTGAACTTTGCTGTGTGTAAGTCTCTGCTAAAATGCTATAGCTCTGAGATCCCAGGTCAGGAGGCTCCTAGGCAGCTTCATTGACTACTTGTAGCACTTTTATCAATTTTACTAACCTAATTTTTCACTAGAACTGATCAAAGCAAGCATTTCCAATTTGAAAAGAGCCAATTATGCTTTCCTTCTATTCTCCACCCTCCCAATCCCAGCTGAAGAGGGAGTTATGTTTGTGTGTTCCTTGCTTTCGTACCCACTTATCTGAACTCCTGAAACAGCTGACTTTCAACTGAAGCAACACTAAAATGTCCTCTCCTGAATTCAAAGACAAGTTAGTGGGATTAAACAAACACACACAACAACAGGCCTTCAGTTGCATTACACCATGCTTTTTCTGGTTGTAAGGTTTGTGATGTTTCTTTCTCCTGTCTTTGCTGACAGACAGTAGCAAGAGCCTACCGGATTAATCTGATGCTGCTCACCTGTTACCTCTCCACTTCTGAGGCAATGAGCAGCTCCATATTGCCTGGTGTTTAGAACCATCCAGCTGTATTTTACAGACTGGTTGGAGTGTGAGAGGCAGCACGGGAACAGAATGTTGTTGTGGGGAGCTGTTATCTTTTTTGTACCAAGTGTAAATCCTTCAGTCACTAAGACTGTAGTTGCATAGTCCTCTGGAGAACACAAATGCTCCTCGTAGCTCATGAACATGTATGACCTATGGACCATTTTGGACAATAACTATGATCTGAAACATGCCCAGTGTCAACAAGGACATAGGGTGACATTAGCATAGCTTGTTTGAAGATTACTTCATCTGTAATCTGTCCTGAAATCACTAAGGTTATGAACATTCTGCAGAAGTATACACCAGTCAGTAGAATGATTTTCCTCTATCTCATTTAATTGCCATGGCCTTTTCAAATGTCAGCACTAAAAATTTTTCTGTACTGAACACAGGGCACTCGTGCAGGCTCCACGGCTTCATACAATAATAACTAGAACATAATTTTTAATTGTATTCTGAGCTCTTGTTCTGATTTTGCTGGATTATGAATCATTGATGAGTATCAGACAAATCTACCAAAGCTAGACACAAAGAGAAAAATATAACCTCATTGCTGATAAAAGGCTAGATTTATAATTTTGCTGCTTCACACATTTAAACCAGATTGTTCTATCAATTTCTTTACAAATTAAATCAGCTTCTCTGTCTCCTAACCGGCAACATATGTGTTTCTCCCCTCATCCCCTCTCCCTTGGGGACTGACACTTTGATGGGAGCATGATTAGATATTGGAAAAAGAAGAGGAATCTTGCTAGAACAGAACTGATGTCAAGGGAATGTAATAAAAGACCGCACTGTTCACATGAAAGAGAACAAACAGGTACTTCATAACACAGCTGACACACATCACCTTTTAGCTTGCTTATTCAAAAGCAAAATGTGACAATACAGTTTGTCTTACTTTCAATACAGATGAAAATGCCAGCAAGATGAAATAACTATGAAATAATGAGGCCTGTGGTAAAAGTTGTTAATCTTATGATATCCATAGAATCACAGAATGGGTTGAGTTGGAAGGGACCTTAAAGATCATCTAGTTTCAATCCCCCCTGCATGGGCAGGGACACCTCCCATGGGCAGGGACATCTCCCACTAGACCAGGTTACTCAAAGCTCCATCTAACCTGGCTGGGAACACTTCAAGGAAGGGGGCATCGACAGACTCCCTGGGCAACCTGTTCCAGTGTTCTACCACCCTACCACACTAAATAATTTATTCCTAATATCTAACCTAAATCTACCCTCTTCCAGTTTAAAGACATCATCCTTTGTCCTAACACTACCCTCTCTGGTGAAAAGCCCCTCCCCAGCTTTCCTGCAGCCCTTTCAGGTACTGGAAGTCTTCTATAAAATCTCCTTGGAGTCTTCTCTTCTCCAGGCTGAACAGCCCCAACTCCCTTACCCTGTCTTCACAGGAGAGGTGCTCCAGCCCTCTGATCATCTTTGTGGCCCTCCTCTGGACTCACTCCAACAGCTCCATGTCCCTCTTCAGTATGTATTTCTGTTACAAATATTTGCAAAAATTCCTCTTGTAGAGCACTAATAGTGTTCAAATACAACTAAAATTGCTACAGTCTCTGACTAATACTAGTGGAAGATAGGACAGGACTAATGCTAACTGCAGAATATATGCTGTGACTGCCCTCCTTTGAAATAAACTGTTTGATACTGTGTGTGGCATGTATGAATTTTAAGCTATAACTTGCATCGATCGGGAAGTGCTGGAAGTATTTCTTCACTCTGAGACATTCTAGAGGACAGAACTGAGATAAGCATTTCACATCAGCCAAAGAAAGACAGACATTTATGAGCAGAAGAGCATTCTTTTTTAAAAACGTCTCTAACCATAATCAAAACAATTCCTTTCAGGAAGAATGTTGTTCCATACTTAGGAATTAATGACATCATTTAAATTTTCTGCTGTATTGGTAAGCTATCCCCAGACATTAATATTCATTAATATTTTGTCTACACTTCTCTATAACACTCAGAGGTTATGGAATCTGGTGTTTTTCACTTGGTGATTTCCAGATTTTATATTCCTGAGGCCCATGTTACTTCTCAGAATTTCTGTAGGCAACCATGCATCTTCAGCACAGTTTTAACTGGCAATATTGTGACGGTGATGTTAGCTCCATGAACATCAGAAGATCACTTGTCACATTCTCTCTGAACACCATATTTTGAAGACAAACAGTTCCTCAGGATCCATTTATAGGGTACGAAGAGTAATTTCCTTTACTATTCAGAATGATGTTATTTGGTGGCTAATCAGCAACACCATTATCTCCAAAACAGACCCTTGTTCAGGATGCACTTTACAGTTGGCAGAACAATGAAGACCAGCAGACCATTAATGTTGGAAATTGTTTTAAAGAAATTACACAGTTACTGCTCATGACATCATCTTACCTAACCTTGGTCATTTGGGGAAAGCTTATTCTGAATATGCAGTTCCATCTCAAGATATATAACCCAGAGCATGGTCCTAATATCCCCATTTTTAAGCAGGTCCTCAAATCCAACAGTGAGTGCTCTGGCCACATAGGGCTTACTATACCTCTGCAAGATTATCCACAGGGGAATTGTGCTCTGGGTCTGCAGAATCCCTGTGTTCACCTTTATTAGAGTATGTCCTATCCACAGGTGTCATACCTGTTTCAGCATCGTTGGTCAACACTCATCTGCAGCTCAGGACACCTTGCAGAGGCTGTTATCATGAATACTTCTCAGAAGGGAGTAAAAGCAAATTACAACTGGTCCTAATGAAGAAGACAATCAACAGCAAACTGCTGTCACGACAATATTCCATGTCTGGACCAATTAAATGTCACTATATTCACTTCTCTACGGTAGTTATGCCTATATTTGTGCTATCTTAACCTCCTTTCACCATTAATTCCTTCATCTAACCCTTATCCACGCTTCACTCTGTACTGTTCATTGCCAAAGTCTTGTACCTCTGCAACCTCTTTTTCAAGCATAGGAAACCACTGTGAAAATAGGTACAGCAACACTGTCAAATAACAACAAAATGAGAACTAGACACAATATTTCACAACATGGTTTACAAGGCATGAACACTGTTTACTCTACGAAGTCTTATGCAAAGGAAAAAATTATGTGGAAAATTCCGGGCATGATCTTGGGAGAGATGAATCAAACTTTTAAACAGAGGACAGTTTGCTGGAAGGAGTTAGTTGTCATTTAAGGCATGGCTGCCATCTTCCCTCCCATTCAGAGTGGCCAGAAAGAATTTTTGTGTGAACAACAACACTGTTTTTTTTTGCTAGGACCCTCTAGATGTTCTTAGACCAAAGTCTTACTATTTCCTCACATGGATTAGGAAGCTGTTCAGTATCAGCACTGCCTGAAATAGTGTGAATGCAGCCACTGTTCTGGCTTCAAGAGGCCTCTCTGGCCCTCCATCCATACGTAGCTGATGTGAAACCTGCAAGTTTACCTCTGACCTTTTGCTCAACCTGAGGAAATGCAGACACGACCAGCCAGCCCAGCCCAGTTTGCACTAGCACTGCAGCCTAGAAAACAGTTTTATGCATTGTAGTCTCTGAGGGGCATGAAAATGGCAATGTCTCTAGGAGACAGCTCAAGGGTACAACAGAGAGATTTAAGTGTTTCACTCCTGGATATATAATTGAGTGGCTACAGACTAGATTCTGCAAGATCATTCACTAGTCACCACGGGACCAAGTCTATGGAGCCCAGATCCCAGCAGCTGTGCAATGGAATGCTAATAATCAATGCTGTGGATTCTTCTTCAGAGGAAATGCTATACCTGTTTCCCAAGGGAATGATACTTTGTAATGCAGTAAACCCATGGCTCATGGTGACATGGCTACAGAGTGCCAATTTAAAAAGTACAGGTATATCATAGAATCTCACTTAAGAATACCTTCTCTCATTAAGCAAGTCTCATGGTTATATAACATTTACAATCCCAGAGTCTCCTATGAAAAGGTCAGGATTTTTTTTCAGAAATACCACATATATTTGCTAATTAATCACAATGTGTTTACTTTGCTTATCTCTGCTATTTTCGTTGGTCAGTAAATCCCAGACAAAATGCTGAGTATTCTAATGAACTCAGGGTATTTGAAATCACTAACCAATATTCAAAAGGCCATTTCTTTCTGGTATTGTCTAAACATATTCTCCAAGTGTGAAAGTATGCAAATATACTTGGTTTATTAGAATCTTACATCAATGCTAAGGCATTTATGACTGTGAATTCATAAAACCCGACTGACAGGATTGCTTCACTTGACTGAAATAACTTAACAGTCACATTTGTTTGCCAGAAGAATTACCAGATGAGTTATTTCTTGTATTTTTGTCCAGGTATCTCTAGACAGGTACCAGTTCCAGCAACTTGTGTGGCTTAAGCAAAAGTCTGTCTAACTTCAATGAACTCCCTGCACATGTTCCTGTTCTTTTGATCTAAAATAATGCAAAAACCAAACAAACAAACAACCCCAAACAAACCAGTTTTGTCAAAACCCAGAATTTTAGAATAGCAATAAAAAATGTAACACAGACTTTCAGAAAATAGTCCCTCACACCAGCATGAACCTCTCCATTGTCTTCGACAGTCACTGGAAGAAAGATCACAAAATAGGGTATAAACTAGCCCCTTACACCACCATCTGCAATACTAAAAAAATCTAAATGAAACTTGTGATCTGTCTCCAAACTGGCGAAGAGACAGCGGATGAACCAACCCACAGCTGACCTAGCCATATGCACAATATAAAAAAGAGCAGGAAACAGCACTGCTGTGTTCAGAAAGACACCACAGCAGTTTCCCTGATCACTATGCTTAATATGCAGAGACATGCAGGTAACTGCAATAAAGACAGAGAAAGTTCAGGCTCACTCAGCAACAGTAGAGAATGCCAGCAATGGGGAACCAGAATAAAATAATGCAAAAGAAGACAGACCAAAAGGATGCTAGGGAAGCAGGCAAGACTTCAAAAGGAGTACAGACTCAAATCACTGTGCAATCTGATCCCAGGGCATTATTTGGCATTCTAACAGAACTATTAAAATAAAAGGACTCCTTTCTGAACAAGCAAAGCAGATGGAAATAGACTTGCAGAGTACTCTATTCCAAGGGCCTGCATACAATGAGTAACAAATGTCTGACACATCACCATCAGTTATCTATCATTCTCCAAACAGGGATGAGAGAAAGTGATGGCTTTCTGCATACAGAAGGAGGCAATCAGTCAAATGCACATGATGACTCAGGAACAAGATTTCAATCCCAACAGAGAAAATGCAGAAGGTTCACCTTGATTTTCTTATGCCATCTGCTTTGAAATTACACTGGTCAGGAGAAATGTGAGAGGAGATCAAGTAATATTTTTATCTGCAAGCTATTGTTCAGTGTCTGTGTGTGACAGCAGCTAAAATTCTGATACACCTAAACACAAAAGATTTTCATATCATTGAAACTAAAATAATTCCTTCTGTAGGAGACCTGTAAACATAAAGTGAATGTGGCAGGCTCATTTTGCAGAAAACAGAGAGATCTGACTGATCCCAGCTGCACTATAGAGAAGTGCTAATATAAATAAAACCCCCTTGCAAGTTAGTCTTATTAAAATAACCAAATGTTTCAAAAGAAGCAGGCTATAAAATGGAAGACAATGAGCCAAGACAGACCTAAATACTTAGACAAAATTAGCACAAAAATATGAAAAGCTCTGCTTATTGTTAGATCCAGATTCTACACATTTAAAACTATGGTACATCTAGGAAGTGAGTACATAGGTATCTTTTTACCTATGTAGGCAAAAGGCTTGTCTTTCATGGAAATTAGTTAAAGTAAGCATAAAATGAAAAGTTGATGATGACCTGGATTTGGGAATTTATAGGGTAATTACAGATTTTGGAGAAAGCCTAGGCCTGAAAAGAGTGAAAACTGTGTATACAATAGAAAGGAAAGAGAACATGAGTACGGAAAATCCATGCCAAGCCTCAAATAATAGGATCAAGTCCTGACCCTAGAGGATTTAGCACAGAAACATTTGGATTAAAGTCAGCACTTGGCAAAGATGGGATTTTGAACGTTTAGAAACTGCAGAGTGCAAAGGCCAATTACGAAATACAAATTTGATTTTGATCCAGCATATAGCTAATGCTGTTTGTGTCTGTGGGTACTTGGAATCTCTGCTATGATGTTAATAATTAGCATCACTTGGTTGCAGACTGGAGAGGTAGCAAGTCATGTTCACCCTACCTTCAGGGGGCTCTCCACCACAAACTAGTAATGAAGTACAAGCACCAAATAAACTAGGTGCCTGAAAGCACCAAGTGTCAGTGTTTGCTCGTGGCTAATGTAATATGAAATCTTGCTCTTCACAGCCAATCTCTGTGTTATCTTTCTCTTTGCAGTTTCTCTGTAATGTGATGGTGATGTCCTAAGGTTTTGTCTAGACTTACCTGTACTTTGGAGCCTGAATGTCTGACCACCAAACAGCCTAAAATCTGTCAAAGCCTTGTGCCCTGACCCCAGTTACAAAGACCTGGGACCTAGTGAGGTGTGCCATAGTGTCCACCTAGTCTGTGTGCTTGGGCTTCCTCCCTGTACCACATGGGATGGTGCCAGTGGTAGGGAAGGGAGGATGAATGACCAGGGCTCACTGACATGGACCTGACACAGTGGGAGTCTGCATCCACAGCCAGAAATGTGGAATTCCTAGCTCTGATCATATCGCTGTCACTAAAGCTCCCTAGCATGCAAGTAATGGAGGAATCCATTCTGATACTTTGATTAAAGGTCATGTCAACATGTATTACCTGCCAGAGGGAAATTTCAGCAGTGAAATCTGGCTTGTCCTGAAGCAGAGACTTTCCCACTGAATATTATGAAGAGAGACTGCAGCACATAACAAACATCAAAAGTTGGTTTATTAAACACACTGCTATCCAGAAGCAGAAGCTGAGAGAATGTGTAAAACTGTGCACTGTGTTTTTATCAGCCACTGACCTGACAGTCATGAATTATATGCCTAAATTCTACCACTTCGTCTTTGTAAATTTGGAAATCTTTGGCTTTGATCCCTACTCCATCAACTTTCCACTAATTTCTCAACATTTAGTCCAGGGCCGTAAGAACATCTTCTACCAGACAGTGTATCTATTTATGCCACCTCCTTGCCACGGTATCTAAGTGCCTAATAAAATGTATGAAAACAATATACTTTGTCTAAGATGAGTTCTCTTCCACAGTGAGAAAAGGTGGAGGCTCTCAGTTTCTCTATTTTCTCAGAAAGTTTGCTTTCCTTTTAACACTATGCATTCAAAGGATAATGGACTAAAATCTAGGCAGAAGTCTCTTCATCTGTTTAATTAGCTAGAACCACATGGGATGAGAGGAGTAATGGGGCCATAAAAACCAGAAACAGCAGCCTGATATGATTTAAAGAGAGGATTCCAGATCAAGAAAAAAAAAAAAAAAGAAAGAAAAAAAAGAAAGAAAAGAAAGAAAAAATAAAAGGGTAAATAAATCTTTATGCCACCAAAGAGGCTTTATTAGGAATATGTATACCATTCTGGTTGTTCTGGTCGCAGCTGCTGAAGATAGATGCTATTGGACTGAGACAGGGGTGAGGATACTAAAGTCTTGATAAGAATCAACATTGCAGACAGAAAAGCAGAAAAAGGAATATGGTATCTGTTTAAATGCACCATGGTGTAAATATATTTTAAGCAGAAGTTACTGAGCTGAAAAAAATGAACCTTTGAAGCAGACTTTATTGTGGGTGAGAGGAAAAAACTACCAGCCTGGCTTGGAAAGAGCTTTTGGCCTGCTCTAGACAGAGCTAGATTTATTCATTAGAAGAATTATATAATGTGTCCATTATCACAGAAAACCAGACTTAATGACACAGATGTTCACCATATTGAATCTCACCAGCAGCCCTTTGAGGGCTTTGTTCCCTCCAACACTGCCACAAAACTTCATGCACCACATACCCTCAGCAGCAGGCAATACAGCCTTCTGTTTCAAACACTGATATTTTTTAAAAATAAATGATTTATTATTCCTTACAGCCACAGGAGGAAGATAGGGACCAGAGGAATCCCAGAAATAAGTAACAATTGTACCATTGTACAATTCTATGAAAAATACAAGGGAACAGAGAATGGTTGCCAGCATATTTCATCCTTGGGTGTCATTAAGATGTTAGAGCCTTAAGCATTCGACACTGAGGCTCCTGCCTGTGAACAAAGTTGTCATCCACTGTGCTGGAGATACTGCTTACATGTCTCCTAGTAAACTGAGAATGCCCATGACACATGTTCAGGCAGTGCCCTCTTACTGTCTGTCAGCACATCTCTTGATGCTGTTTGGCCCATGCCAACTAGGACAGTGCCACACAATGTTCAGGCAGGACACAGGGAATGGCAAGGAGCAGGAACTCTTCCCAGCAGTGAACGAGAGGATGAAGTCCATTAATGATTATTAGCTTTGCAGGCAGTTGATCTAGACCTATTTTATTCTCTTTCATGAATCCTACATTTTCTTCCCTCCGATTCTCCCTAAAAAGGAAGGGCTACACCTGCTGTGTTCAGTATTTGTGCCTCCCATCACAGATGCCCCCGTCTCCATACACCATAAACCACTAGAGGTATTACAGAAGAGGGACAGGGAATGCTGCTCAGATTCTCACAGCCTGTTTCTCCCAATGTACAGCTCCAGGAAATGGGGAAAGACACAGACTGAACAAGTGTCTGGCTCAGAGGAGTCTTGGAGCTGGGTAGCTCCTACCTTGAGCTGGCTGAGCGTGGAAAGCCAGGTGTGACTGCTGGATGTAACCTGTTCAGATACACGTGAACAAACATGTTTGCACGCTTCGCACAACCCGTCCTTAAAGGCAGTTCTTACGGAGCCACCTTAATGGTACAGCAGAAACCTGAGCGGTGGAAACCCCGCCGGGTATGTAGGGCACCAGCCCGAAGGCTTCAGACGTCTTCGGGAACAGTGTTGCTTTTGCCAGTCCTTTCACCTGCAGGTGAGTCTCCTTGGAGCTCCCGGCAGACCATTCCCAGCCTGGAAGCTGATCTGGAGGAGCACTGACTGAGATCACCAACACGCTCGGCTCCCGCTGTGGGTGCGCGGGGTGGATGTGCAGGGAGGGGGTGTCACGCACCAGCTGGGGGCTCAGCCA
>NW_009951950.1:1169904-1200938 GCF_000747805.2 Chaetura pelagica | reverse complement strand
GCTTCCTTGGTTGTTTGGGTTTTTTATTTTTTTTTTATTTATTTTTAATTTTATTTCTATTTTATTTTCATTTATTTATTTATTAAATTAATTTATTTTTTTTATTTTAAAAATTTTATTTATTTTGCCTTTTTTTGTTTGTTTTTTTTTTGTTTTCCTATCTTTGTTTTATTTTTAGTCTTTTCGATTTTACCGTGGTATTATTACAGTCGTCATTACATCTTTCTTGTTCTTCCGCTGCCCTTGCCGCAGCATCCCCTGGACCCTTGTAATTCTCAGCAGAACCCTTGGAAGTTTTGGGCGGGCGAGGCTACACGCGCTCTGTATCCCCTGCCCTGAGCCCAGGGGTGTTACACAGAGGCCTTCTATCACATGCTAGCTATTTAAATCTCAGGGCATCTTCTCTTTAGAGCAGGTGGAAGCACAGAGGAAAAACGCCTTGAATCAGCTGGATCGTTTAGCAAGGTTCCAGTTCCTCGGTCAGCAGCAGTGGCAGGAGAGGGCAGCAGGCCTGGGAGCCTCCTTGCACTGAGGGGCCATCTGCTGCTTCTAACCCAACCCTGCCTGGAAGAGCTCTGTGCCTGCCTGGAGCCAGTCTCTCTGTCCTGTATTTGTTCTGAGATTTATGTGGCAAGTAATTTATAGGTGTGCGGTAGTTGTTTTTATTTTTCTTGTGGCTTTTGGCACATCAAACAGTTGCTTTTGGCCTGTTTGTGTTGGGAGGAGATGTAGTGGGATAGCTCCTTTGCTGTGTGTTAATCTCCTCAATGCATAATGAGCATGCATACGGCTGCAGATCCAAGTAGTATCTCTTGCCAAACTGCAAACAAATGACTCAAGGTGTGATAAAAAAGTTACTTTATCAATTTATATATTTTTTTACAGGGCTTTTGATTTCCAGTATTTATTTACGTATCATCCTAGTTGTCCGTTTAACCATTATATTAAGGCATGCAACATGCAATTTGAATGATACACAAAAAAATGAAAAAAATAATTTGCCTTATTTCCTAAGGCAAATTCTCTGATCCTTTCTCTGATGACAAACTGCTGAATAGTTATTGAATGCTTTGAGTATGTTTATGCAAGTAGCACAAATTAACCATCGTTTTTCTGTAAAGCACAGTTGATTCTGAACACAGTGCTATGGCTAATTTTTAATTTACACTGTTCTTCACAGTGAAAGTTGATTATAGAAAATTGACCAGTGATAACTATCTATTAATGCCTTATAAACTAAAACGTTTCCAGTGGTGTGTTTTTGTACAGCAGCAGTGCTGCAGGTTCCCTTTGTTGAATGAGTTGGAGTGAGTTAGCTTTTAACATACCCTTGTTTTTCATGGTTGCCATGGGAATATTTTCATGGCACACCTGCACAGTCTACATATCTTTGTCTGAAAGAGCAGTTGAAACAGAGAAGCAGTGCTCTGTCATATTAAATGGTGTGCTTCACTCTCTGTTTCCAGCAGGCAGCAGCAAGTGGTGGGGGGGGGAAACAGGGGATGGGGTGTAAGGAACCATTTTTCTGTTTGCTTCCTTTTACACCAGCTCTTCACCAAAGCACTCTGGTTTCATGCTGTAGCAACTTTTCTCCTGTCCTCACACTGAGGCTGGAAAAATACACATGCACAAAAATTACTAATGACTAAACATCTCTCTTCAGTCACTTTTCATTAGCTACTATGTGCCATTGCTGTTTCACCTCTGCCTTCTGTGTGCACCCTCCTCTGAAAATCATTGACCTTGCAGTCAGGCGATGTAACTATGGTTTTATATCTTCTTGCTCTGATTGAGAACTCCTGCTTTCGTGCCAGACTGCTGCAGAGATCTCTTCTCCTGTCCAGTGGAGAATGAAGTATATGATTATTAAAGTGGGTTGCTCCTAGGAGACCAGGTTTGTTATTGCTTCAGATTCGATGTGCATTCCTTCAGAAAGTTGCTGTTTCTGAGCCGGCCTGAGGTGCAGCCAACTGGGACTTCCCTGCTTCTGCCTTTGGGTGAGGAAGGCATGTAGAATAGTGGAATGCTCTAGTAACCTTCAGAGTAATTGTGCTTGAGTTAGCAGCTACAGCCATAGGCAAAGCAAGGTAATCACAGAAGAAAGAAAGAATTGCTGTGCTGATGAGAAAATGCGAATAAACATGTTGCAGAGGTGCCATTCAGCTCTCTCTTGTCTGTTTCGTTATTTAGGTTAATAAAAGCTCTCCATCTGCAGTGCTCTGATCCTCTTTGACAGCAGTTTTGCCCATCTTTTATCCAGATTTAGAGAGTAAAATGTCTGACAACGGAATAGAAGGGCAGACTGTTTTCTGAGGGGGCTGATGTTTTATCTGAGGATACTACTTCCTTTGCTGAATCATTTTCCATGTCCTTCACTACAGCTTTGTTGAAAAGCAAAAACTGAAACTAAAGAATTGACTCATCTAAGTGTTAAGTAGTGAAAATCTAATTCAAAACTAGTCTTAGTTTCTTTCATGTCTAAAAAAGTGATCTGTTGCTTCTCTGAACATCTTGGATAATTCCAATACAGCTACTAAAACAACAAAAGCTGTAAGCCAGTTTCAAATTACTTAAAAAAACTCAATCAGGTTAGGTATTTTTGGGGTTATTATGTAAAGATATTACACCTTTTAAAAATAGATTGAGGTGGAGGGCAGAGTCTTTTTTCAAAACAAATCTGAGATGTGTTATAAGTATACAAGATATGCATAACCTCTACTACTTACTTACCAATGTTAAATTTTTGCTCCCTGGTACTAATTTACAGTGTCATGATATTCCTCATTTGAAAAGATAGCTTGCCAAATGGGACACTATTTTTTGGAGAACATTACAAATCTAGCAGTCTAATACTAGATGCCTATTTGGAGAGGAAAAAACACCCAGAACAAACCAAAATGTGGACATGGATGAAATAGCTGTGCATGATGAAATGGAATTGGCCCCAACTGTAGCACGACTGTGACTCTCTGAGGGATACCACCCTCACCAGGATGTGCTCAGGCAGAGGGAGTCCAGGACATTTCCCTATCAGTTGACATGATGAAGCTCTTTGTTCACATTTGCAATTGTCCGTCTCTGTATCTGCCATCAGGGGGGTTCTTTTGGATTCAATTACTCTCATAGCTACTGCAAAGGAAAATGAGGCAATTAGGTGGAGCCTGCCATTCTACTTCTAGATTTTTCACAAAAATGTTTGCAATACACAGTAAACAGGATAGAAAGATGCATTATGTTGTGAGATAGTTTGGTAGCCTAGGCAGCAGGGACAGCATTGTAAGTCACTGACTGATTTGTCCTAATCG
Organism: Chaetura pelagica; assembly: GCF_000747805.2. Lineage (NCBI taxonomy): Eukaryota > Metazoa > Chordata > Aves > Apodiformes > Apodidae > Chaetura > Chaetura pelagica. The sequence goes on along the minus strand of NW_009951950.1, from coordinate 1,197,633 downwards.
GTCTGAAAGTTGATTTGATAAGAAGCTTTCTGTTCTACCTGCAGGAGCCATCTCATCTCCCAAGGCTCAAAGCAAGGCGCCATTAAGGAAAGCTTTTTTCATTAGCTTATAAAACCATGAGGGTGGTATTGAGGCAAGTTAATTCAGTCTGTTCAGCAAAATGTGATAACCACCCTGGAAGGGGCAAAAAAAAGTTAGAATGGCAAAACTTTGTGCAAGGGATTCCTGGGAGGCTATTATGAAAATATATTATGGAGGATCCAAGTGTATATTATAGAATCCCAGAATGGGTTGAGTTGGAAGGGATATTAAGGATCATTTAGTTCCAACCCCCCTGCATGGTAGGGACACCTCTCACTAGATCAGGTTGCTCCAAGCCCCATCGAGCCTTGCCTTGAACACTTCCGGGGTGGGGGCATCCATATCTTCCCTGGGCAACCTGTTCCAGTGTTTCACCACCCTCATACTGAAGAATTTTCTCCTAATGTCTAACTTAAATCTATCTTCTTCCAGTTTTGACTCATTACCTCTTGTTGTCTCACTACATGCCCTTGTAAAAAGTCTCTCTCCAGCTTTCCTGTAGCCCTTTCAGGTACTGGAATACCTCTATAAGGTCTCCCTGGAGCTTTCTCTTCTCCAGGCTTAACAGCCCCAACTCTCTCAGCCTGTCTTCACAGAAGTATATGTAGCAGTTGATGTTAGTTATGAACTGCACAGTTTACCAGATTTTATTATCCGTACTGCTGAATTGCTAGTTTTTTGACAAACAAGACTAGAGACAGGAGAAGCTTGAAGTTCTTGGTAGGAAAGTTCAGTCCATTGTTTACTTGGACATCCCTTTGCAGTGGTGCTTTTTTAGTTTGTTAGGTTTGTCAGAGTCCAGTCTAGCACTCAACTAGAACCTAATCACACTAGGGGTGATGATAGTTATTAATTTGCATTAGTGTATTGGTTTGGATCAAGTGGGTACCCTGAGCACATCTCCTGGTTGACCCTACTTATTGCTTTACAGTGCTCCACAGAGCAGGCTCAGGACATGTGCATTGGATTCCTTTATGCATGAGACCAAGTGGGAAGATACGCTCTAGGAACTCAGCTTTTGAGTGCTAATGCCTAACAGGGGGATGGTCAGCCTGTAAGAACATAGGAGAACAAGTCTGAAATAAAGTTCATGCTTATGAATACTGGGTATTCAGGATACAACTGCAGATCACTTGCTGTTCTGCACTTTTTGCTAATGTAGGCACTGCAAACTTGCTGTTTTGGGCTACTTTTTAGTTTTACAGGTTAAAGGTAGTAACATGGAAAGCAAGCATTTCAGTTTTGTTTTCTTCTTCCATGAAGAGAGCATATCAAGGGCAGAAGTAATTCAACAGACGCATGATTGAGCATGCTTCCCCACCTGTTACAGACTGACCATAGTGTCAGGTCTCCAGCAAAACCAGCAAGAAGTCAGTTGCCACAGTGGTGTGAGTCTGGGTCAGACGCTGTTGCCTCAGTCCCAGAGGCTTTGAGGAGCAGTCCACTGTTCTGGCTCCATCCTAGGGCTGTTCTAGCTGTCTAACATGACCTCAGGAGTATGCAAAGAGTGAAGGACATCTAGCGAGTGAGGGAGGTGGCCTTATCAGAAGGTGGGTAACTGCAGCAGAAACTAAGTAGGCATGTTTGTACTGCTTGAGTAGGTGCCTGAGCAATGCAGGCTTCCAGAGCCCTGCTAGTCTCAGAGGTAAACTTCCAGTGCTGCTGGTAAGATCATAAACCAGCAGAGAATTTGCTCTATGTTTACATATCATACAGAGCAGCTACTGACAATGATTTTGGTCTTATGCATAATTTAGTTAAGGGAGACTTCTTCAGAAGTTACTATTCTGTGTGTAAACAATCTGGGTGATTTTTGGCATCCTTGCTACTGGCAGTTTCCTTCTCTATAGCACAACTGACAGCTGTAGTTAGGTAGTTTTGTTACTTAAAGATAAAAAGCCATATTGCCTCACTGCCCCTTCCTGGAAAGGGAGTAGCTTGCTTCTGTGTTTTGTCTCAGTTCTGTAACAGCGTCTTCACAGGATGCACTGATACAATAGTAAAGTTTACTGTAGTTGTAAAAGCTTGCTGAGCAATGCCACAGTGGACTGAAGACCTTCCTTTGGTTTTCCTTTACAGAGAACATGTCTTGATTCACTTACAAAGCTGTCAGTTAGGATTCTGAAATCAGCCATCACTTTGATTTCTTGAGGAAATTGCATTAATCTCATTACAGTTTCAACCTTTTAAGTTTTTTATAGCCATTTTTAAACTTCATATGATTTTTCATCTGGGCTGATAACCTATTCAATTCTTGTAAATGTATCTCATATATTAAAGTTTTTTTGCTGTCTTGTTTGTCAAAATGTGATCATTCATCTAATTGATTACTTTATTTCCTTATAGACTAATTTGTATCTAAGGTTTAGAATGTTGTAATGTTGTATGGTCTTTGTTTAAAGATATTTTTTTCTGATTTCAGTGGTTAATGAGAGTGCACTGCAGTACGTTGGCATTTAAACCATGGGTGTCTAGTAGTCTTTTAAATAATGCATCCCTGCTTTTGTATTTTGTGCAACATTTTCCATCTTGTCAGTTTTCTGTTCAAACAGCTGACTTAAAAGTAATGTCAGTTTGATACCCCTGAAATGTTTTTACTCCAGAAACAGCTATCATGACCAATATTTGGGGCTGAAGTTCTGTAAGGGAACAGAAAGAGGAGTGGGCATCAGTATCTCAGTTGTGGAGATCCTGTGTTCTGGGTAAGTTAGCAAAAAGGAGATGCTGGAAAGTGCCTGTCAAGCCACAGAGGAGTTGTATTGACTTAGTTAAGAAACAGCAATACTATTATTTGTAGGAAGAGCAGGCTTCTAAGGAGAGAGTGAAGTATTTTGGGGGACAAAGCTGCCCTTGGGAATTCAACTTATCTTTTTCTTCTCCCCCATCTCTTCTTCTCTTGCCTGTCCTTTTTCATGCTGCCCTCACTGCCGGAAAGATGTTCCCCGTTACCTAGCAAGTATATGGGGCTGCTGACCCTGCCCTGCCCACAGCCCCACGGGACTCAGCTGCAGTGACTTAATGTTAGGAGGGAAGGGCTCTTGATGGCATCAGGCACATTAGCAGCTATGGATGGAGAGCAGGGAACTGCTTAAGGAAATGATGGGCATCAGGGTTGTTTTAGGGAGTCTGTGAGTGCTTGCTTAGAAGGGAGGGAAGAGGATAGGCTGGGGGAAACAAAATGTGCAGACCGTCCCTGGAAGAAAAGGTAGTCCAGTCTAGAAAGTTTAAGACCTTGTGAGCTACTTCTGGTAACTGGTGTGTATGGTAAAATATATCATAGATGCACTATTTTTTAATACTGGCTTAATACTGAGGAGTCTGGCTGTTTCATTAGACCCTCTGACATCTTGAAGTTACAAGGATGAGAATATGGTGATGATCACTCTTTGGCACTTCATGTTTCGCCTGTATAAAGAGTTCCATGAAGTTTTAATTAATTGGAAACCTGTTCCTCTTACAAATATTACTTTGTACTATTAAACTTCTTCATGTTTTTCAGTTTCCACCATGTAATTCAGCTGGGACTGAGGGGGCTGGGAGGAAAGATGCCTTTGTAACCTTCTGCCTCCCAGCTGGCTGGTCTTTGTGTTGGTGATATCATTCATATATAAAATACTTAATGCAGTCTATTGACTGCACACAGCAACAGCTGATCAAATAGCTAATTTATACCATGCATCACGATTATGTGCATAACTTGCATATAAACTTACATCCTGATTGCTTGAGTGATACATCTGTGCTTTAATGCATTGAATATTGGAGCAAGACACCTCTTTTGTTCCAGTATGAGTGAATTTTTATGAGGCTAGCTTGACCAGAGGCTGAATCAGTGAATTCTGTGGAATACTGAGCACACATGAGGAAATAAAAAAGTATAAATTCTTTTACTTTGCATCTGAGATACTTCTCTTTTCCTCTGTGCTTCCTTCACTATTTTTTTTTCCTCACGGGTTGATTGCATCTAATCTAATGGTAGCATTTTTTCTTTCATAACACAGATGTTTTTATGAATTGTTTGGTTTATAAATCCATTTGACCTGCACTTAGATGTGAAGGTAAGACAGTCAACCAGGGAAAAGCAGTGGATGTCATCTATCTTGACTTCTACAAGGCCTTTGACATGGTCCCCCACAACATCCTTCTTACTAAATTGGAGAGATATGGGTTTGATGGGTGGACTGTTCAGTGGATAAGGAATTGGCTGGATGGTCACATCAACAGCTTTAAGTCCAGATGTGAAACAGTGACAAGTGATGTCCCTCAGGGATCAGTTCTGCGCCCAGTGCTGTTTAATATCTTCATTAATGATATTGACAGTGGCATTGAGAGCACCCTCAGCAAGTTTGCTGGTGACACCAATCTGGGTGCTGCAGTAAATATGCCAGAGGCACAGGATGCCATCCAGAGGGACCTGGACAAGAAGAAGAAGTGAGCCCAGGTGCACCTCATGAGGTTCAACAAGGCCAAGTGCAGGAGCAAAATCCCATGACCTTTCAATAGTGTGAGAAAAGTTACAAAAAATTCATGTAACTAATTTACCTAGACCCTGGGTGTAAGAGTCGACTAGAAGACTGGTATTGTCTCGACATTGTCATCAGTGACTAGACCTCAAAACCTGGACTAACACCTCGACATGAGTTTGCAGTGGCTTGCTGAACTGGCTACTATCAGATGCAGAAACCATGGAGAACAGACTGAGGTATGGACAGTGCTGGTACCTGGTACGGGTCTGTTCTACTGGAGCAGCAAAGTGAAGAACTGCTATAGAGGAAGATGGATCATGCTTGCTGTGCCAACATAGATGAAGTCTTGAGTTGAACTTTCCTCATTAGAGTGTTATTATAATACAAAACCACACCTCCTGGTAAGAAGCTACCCGCTCTCTGGGCATGCGTGGAAGCCTCACTCCAGATAGGTGGAGATTTGCACATTTCCACGGGACAGAGGTCGAGTGTAGGTGGGTCCAAGGAGGAGCAAGGTGTGCTACCCAAGATAAAAGATGGTTTCTCAGTAATTGAACTTTGAAGATCTTCCTCACTGAGAGATCATGACGATAGAAGAAGAAGCAGCAGAATGCCTTCGGATTTGGGACCGCAGGCCTGCCTTCGGTAGCTATTATCCTCTTCCCCCCCCCTTTTACCTCATCTTTCCTATTTTTCTTTCTTTCTATCGCATGCCACTTTACAGGCAAGACCAATAAAGTCATTGTGTGTTGATAACTTAATTCCCTGTGCCTGTTGCCATTTCATTTTTGCACTTCAGTATCACAGCTGAAATGAACCATCATGCATCCATGGAGGAGTAGACCATGACACTGGGCCAATGTTGATTTTGCTTTTTTTAGTTGTTTTGTTTTTTATTTTGCTTACAATCCTTACTAATAATGCCTTACAGGCATTATTGTCTCAAGCCAGTATTTCAATTAAAATATTTCAGCTGGGTAATGTTGACTGACACCGGTAAAGGTGACTGGCGCCAGGTTCAATCTCTCAGTAGCAGAGCAGTAATCTGATTGTGTTCATTAGAGCAGTCAGCACGAGTGAAAACAATGCTATTAAATTGCAGTTTCTAACACAGTAATGCGATAAAGAAACTGTGGAAGATTTGAAGGAGAAAATCCACTGGTGCAAAATGGCTGCTTAGCTGCAGATAAGTACATGCCTTTCCTCCATCCCTGCAGTACTGCAGCCGTACGCAAGTGGTGTCAGGCTAATGGCACTGAACTTGCAGGATGTTTTTGGGACATCTCATAAAACGAGGTCAGAGAACCCTGAGTATAAACAAAGAGGATTTTTATCATCCTTTGGAGTAATTAAGTCTAAACAACCACATATAGTATTCTTCCATTAACTGATCTGATTCTAGGAACTAAACCAGAGGCTAGTTCAGGCCAAAGGAGCGTTTTTCTGCATCACCTCAAATTTACCTCAACTGCTTGGGGTGTATTTCTCTTCATTTCTTCCTATTACCCTAGGTCAAATGCTGTAGTTTTCCTGATCACTAATGAAGGGGTTCTCCTCAAACGTTCTGTGGTGCTAAGACAGGTGGATTTTTGTTTCGCTGGGTAGAGGGCAGCAGTTTTGGTCAGACTCAGTTTATTTACTGCCTGCATTTTGTTTGTGTTTCTGAGAAATGGAGAGTCAGACATGGTAGGTTAGGGCTACTGTGTGCAGAAGAAAACTTATGGTGAGAGAAGTTGTGTTCCTGCTGTGATCCCACAGCAATGCCAGCTTTAAAACTTTTTGTAGGTTTTGACAGATTTGCTGTTTTTTCATAACATTTCAGCTAGTCCAGGATTTACAGTTTTTGTGGGATTCTTCAGTTTCATTAAGAAAAATAAATTCCCAGCCCATCTGGTCAAAGTGAGACTTAGACTTAAGATCAAGAAGAATATAGATACTGAGATTTCTAAAAATGACAGCTTTAAGATGTTAAATGTTCAGGGACAAAGTGGTTGGACTGATATTTCTGAATACTTATGTTAAGATGCACTCAAGTTAATTTATCTTAGTGACCCTGAACTCAACTCTTATTTGTTTATATATAATCAATGACGGTATGTTGCCTTTTCTTGCTCCCAGTCTTGTGAAACATTTTTACATCTCACGAGTTCTCCATTCATCCCAGGGCAGAGGACTATGCTTGTTCTGCCATTTCCAAGATGCATTTTGTAACAGATCCTCACGTTGAGCCATGTGCTGTGTTTGTTTGCTTCCCTGGAGCTCATCAGGGGTGCTCAGACTCTGGCGCTCCGGGCTGCTCTGCCCACTGGCACTGGTTAAAGGAGCATCTGGTACCTGACATCTCTGCAGACAGAGATTTAGCTGTGTCCTAACAGTTTGAGAGCAAGGAAAAAGACCTCAAGAAGCTCATTAGTTTTGGCTTTATTTACAAGGTATGTTACGGCAGCCACTCCTCATGCACACATGCCTGAGCTCTCAGCTGGCTGGCTGGAGGATGGCTTGGCATGCAGCTGCTGCACCTGCAAATACACTGGGAAAATCAGGTGTTGATCCCTGCTCGGACACAGGATGTCTAAGGGGACGTGGTCAGCTGTTAACTGAGCCACTATACATCTTGTTTACACATGTGTATACAAATTGTGAAGGCACAATAGAGGTAAAAATCAACTCTATGCCTTTTAAGTGTTGGATGTTTCTTACGTAAGTGTACAACTGATATTTGTATGCAAGTCTCAAGTGTCTGGCATCTGTTACCAAAGTTAAAACTCCCCTGGGCAGTACTTCGTAAACATATTTTTGGTGTTAAATAAAGAAAGAGGGGGAGAGAGAAAAAACAGTAAATTTCACAATACTGGGGAGATCCAGTTGTGAGACACATAAGTTCTGTGGTAAGGCTTGCAAGTAAGTACAGTACAAGTTGGAGAGAGAAATTTTTAAGGTTATAAAATAAACACATTTTTTACAGTCCTCTTTAGAAACTGTTAAATTAATGCCTTTGACTTAGATGCTCTTTCTTTGTCCCTCACATTAATTTGAATTTAGAATTTGTATATTATTTTAATAATTACATTAGTTAATAATCCAATATTTTAATAATATAATAATGTGACAAGAAAATGTATGTTTTTGTTCTTAGAAGGGAGATAATAAACATGGGGGAACATGGTGAAGTAGAGAATAATATAGAGAAGATACATCAGAAACCATGGGAATGCCTTCAGAAGTAAACTTTTTTTACAGCTTTATAATCTATCCACCTCCAAGTAACTCACCCTGTTCCTTTTACACTTCAAGGGAGCTGGGTTTATCCTGACAGAGAAATAAAATCTTGCTGATGGGCTTCCTGTTGTGTATTGGTTGTCTTGCTGTCCAGTTCATATCCTATGAAAAAAACTGAATGGAAGAAGACGCAGGTATCATTAGAGAAGTATCAGAAATGCATGTCCTTTCTAGTGAATTTTTGGTGGGAATGCTAAATTAAAAAGGTATTGCAGTAAATTTGCTGATTCCAGGCAGAATCAGACTGGTGTTACAGAATATCAGTAAGATTTTTTTGTATTTACTTTGAATTTTTTGTCAATCCAAAGGCAATTTGAATTCTGCCCTGGCACAGAAATCCAAAATTTTATCTTAAAAAAATATATCTATTTTTAAATGGAATTAGTTGTTCTCTTAATATAAGAAAGCTGTTAGAAAGTAAGGTAGTGAGGTTATAATGAAGTTGTTTAATCAAAGGGTGCAGCTTAAGATGTTTACCAGGTACAGATATGTCAAACAGGAAAGTAGTAAGTTGGAACTGAAGATGGAATAATTATTGTGATTCTTTCATTTTAGTAAGATCATTGTGCATGCAGAGTGCTGCATGATGGAGAAATGATTTTCATGGCTTGAGCTTGCCTTGTAAAATTCTGGGGGAGGGAATCTCTTGCTGGTGTCTCTGAGTGGCTGCGGCTGGGTACCATGTTGCCATGGTAACGGATGGAGGCATGCCTGTTTAAACATCCTCTAAGCACAATGATATTTTCAGTCTGGGGCTTCCAATAGAACCTACCATAATTGTTTCTTCGTTGTTTGCATTCATTATCTGCCTATCAATGCTCTGAGCAGAACTGTAGGTGAGGCTGCTTAACTGTATGTTTTCTGCTATAAATATACCGGTCCTTGTTGCCCCTTGGAGAAAACTGAACTACAATGGAAACTGGATGCAATTACTGGACCCTTTGTGAAGTGGTGGCGCAAGTGCTTGAGCCCTTTTATTGCAATTCAGGTCTGATCCTGTTTAAATGCTCCTGGGGAGAAGGGGAAGGTGCTACCAGGTGACAAAACATTGTTTACATAATAGGAGTAACAGCAGCACCAGTCACATTTTTGCATGAACTTTACATTTTCATGTGTCTGTCTCACCTGTGAGGAATGGGGGCAATATTAAAGATCTGCGTTTTGTTGGTGATCTGCAAGAGAGTGAGAGGTCAGCCAGAGGCAGTGCTGAAATGTGAGGGTTGAACTTCTCAAGATGAGATCTTGCATCACATATGATACATTTTTTTTCAGGTTTTGCTTCACAGGCTTTGTGCATGCTCTGTTTGTGACAATTAGCGTGTTAATCACAGGGAGGCCACTCTGACCCTTGCCCACAAAAGAGGTTGGGGTTTGTAGGGCTTTCCTGCACCAGTTCTTTGTTTCTGGAAAGCAAACCTCAACCTTGTGCCCCAGTATTCACGTGCTTGTGTTCATTTCCATTTTAATATGTTTTTATTGCTGCTTCTGGTGCTTATCTGTCCTTGTATCTCTTTGGTTCGGAGCTCTACCTCTGCACCATCCAGCCCTCTAGCTGTTATAATAGTAACATTCCAGTAGCCCATTTGGGGTCTTGAGTCTGGCTTCAGGGAGCAGGTATGGGGTGATGTGGCATTACTGTGATTCCAAATGTGTGAGATACCAAAACCAGCAACATTCCTGCCTGTCAGTGTTGCACAGTAGTGTGGTATCTGAGTCTTGCCTTGTCCTGCACTGTGCTCTGAGACCTAATCTGGTCCTTTGCTGTGCCATGTGATCCTTCCAAGCCTCTGCCTTTGCTTCTTCCACCTTTTTCCCAAGTTACACATTTGTGATGCAGGAGAGGAGGAGCTAGAGGTTGGCTGTGTTCCCTGCCTCTGTCAGCAATTGCCTGTGTAATTTCTCCAGGAAACTTTGGATCAGAAGAGAATTTTCCTGTAGGTGAGAGAAGAGGGTGGACCACCAGCCCTTGAAAAGGAGTGAGTGGCCAGGTGGTGCTTAGTTTGGGGAGCCTGTAGGCTGCAACTTTCACTATAGATTCAAGCACCAAGAGCTAATTCCTGCTCCTACAGAAATATCATCTTCCGGAGGATGGGAATGGGGCAGCAAGGTATTAATAAGCCTGATCCTCCCCTCAACACTGTTTTGATTTTCTGCATTTGCATCAGTAAAGAGTAAACTGTTACATATGTGAATGTATGAAGGGAAAAAAAAAGTGGCACCTATCTGGAAATAAATAGCAGGGAGCAGATAGTGGGTAGGTGCAATAGGGCAGATGAAAGGTGCATACGGAGACAAGGAGGTAGTATCTGGGCTGACCACTGACAAAGGGCTGCGTTTTGGTTGAGTCTAGAGAGCTCTCCTTTCAAAGCTTCTTTGTCTGTTCAGCTCTTGGACGTAGACTGCCTTTGTTCCCAGTTGTGCTGAAATGTGTATTCATTAAATATTCAAATTCCTTAATCAGTGTTGGTAATTGAATATTATTAATTGATTACTCAATAACTGTTGGTATGATAAGCCAACAGAAACCCCCAGTGACAACAGCCTTCAGATATGTATTCATTCTGTAAATTTTTAAAAACTACTGTTGATCCTGTCCCAACTGATGAAATATTTATTTGTTTTGAAGAGCAACTTTTTTTTTTCTTTAATTTGTAAACTCTATTTATATATGAATTTTGTTTTCTATTTTTCCTTCAGAAAAGTTGTTTGAGGCGGTGGGTGGTCCATGTTTGCATACCATAACTGTTTTCTGTATTCTGTATTTTTGTTCTTCCTTAGTATCCTCAAATATTATTGAGCATAGTCAAGGCCACTGATCCACCCAGATGTTTTTGCAATGTAATTTCCTCAATAAGGAAGTATGGAAAGACCTTTATGGGTGTCATTACTGGTTTTCTCATTAGCACTTATGTGAAAACCCAAAATAAATAAGCCCATGAAGCTAGAAATAAAAGAAGGACAGTATGATTTCTTAATGGAAACATTGCTGCTTTTCTTCAGAAAATATCAGATCCTTTAGATAGATAGGTCTACACCATTGTCTCAGTTTTACAGGTGGGGAAACAAAGGGTTGAAGTGATTTAACCAGCACAGTGCAGCAGGTTCACTGCAGTGCTGGAAGCAGGACCCAGTTCTCCCTGGATGTTCTGTAGCACCTTTAGTATCTCATTAATAAGCTTTATCTAGGGCTACTATGTTTTCTTCATTATACTTCTTGTCAGTCCTGCCATGCTAGCTTTGGCCATCTGTTTTTTCCTGCTAGTGCTTTTGCCATTTCTTCCATGGCAGCCTTATGCTTGGAACAATCTGCTTGGTTGACTCCTTTTCAGAAACTACATGTACTAGGACATAACAAGGAAACTGACTGACAAGGCAGAAAGCCAGAAAGGATAGCTAAACTATGATGTATGAGCATGGCTTCTAGCCTGGTCTGTGCTGAAATTCATTCAACACATTGTATTGGTTCAAGAGGGTGATGCAACTCTCTAGATTGTAACTCATGTAATCCAATTAGAAATTCACTCGCACCTGGTCAAAGCAAGAACCTCAGTTTATACAAATCTCAGTTTGTGTGATGAAGTGAAAGGCAGACATGATCTTGAGCAGTTGCAGGCTGTATTCCCTCCATACTGGGCACCCTTTTAAGTTCCCTTCATTCCCATAGTGGCTTGACACACCTGCTGCTGGGACTGACACTACTATTTTCCTCTGCATTTATAAGGCTTTCTGGCATCAGAACTAAAATGAGATGTTCCCTCTCTAGGTGTGTAAGCTTCAAGAATTGGAACTTAGAAATAAAAGTATATGAAGAAAACAGGTGAGGAATGAAACAATTTTTTGGGGTACACTTACCCATATTTTTTCTTCTTATTGCCACACACAAGCACATATTCTGTCTCTTCTGAGTCAGACCGTATGTTGTTCTTCAGTACAGGAAACCTGTGACCTGCCTATATGACAACTTTGCTAATATACTTTAAAATATTGAGAGCTGGAAAGCAAATACTTGCAACAAACTTCAGGAAGACCTTTGAAATTTAGGACAGTGCTAATTTAAATTCACTTCTTCCTTTTTTTGTCAAAGTTATGAAAGGTGATGTGCTGATATTTGAGAACAAGAAACTGTCTGCCCCAAGTTCTCTTCCAGGCTAGATGACTATCATAACAGTGCTGCCTTATGCATCAGAGTAGCTTAGCATATGGTGCAAAAAGAGCTCAGTAAAATTTGGCCACAAAATGTTTTAATACATGGCTTCAGTTTAATTTAACTAATTTCTAGGGTTTTTTTTTTTATTTCCACCTTACCTCCCTGACAGAATGTTTGAAAGAAAAAATCAAGATCTGAATGGATAGCAATGTGAATGTTTATATGTCAGGTCCTAAAAGCCATGGCATGTATTTACAGAAGTATTCTTTATTTATTTATTTTTTTAATCTTTTAGGTCTCTCAGCAGCCAAACTGCTCACTGAGTCAGGCCTGAACGTGGTGTTGCTGGAAGCCAATGACAGGGTTGGCGGAAGAACTTTCACCGTAAGGGTAATTATCTCTACGCCCATTTATACTGTGTATGTGTACAAATAGTATATCCTGTACATATGTAAAATATACTATACATACATATGATTATACACACGTATGGTGTGTGTGTATATATATGTATAGTCCACATATACTATATGAATAGTGTACATAAATGTATTTATTTAGCTTTCTTGCTGGAGGACCTGCTTGAGGGAAAATTTCCAGAGCACTAGGAGGTAGGAAATTTTGTTATATTGTACCAGAATATTGCTGTGTGATCTGCAGGCTCTGGAATCATCAGTCCTTTCCTCTGGGAAGGAGAACATTATTATCTAAGTTTCAAAATAATTTCCTGGGAAGAGACAGTAGAGAAGTATCTATGAAAAAAGGCCCGTGAGGCCAACCATGCCATGAAGAGCCTTGAGCTGAACAGTAACAAGCCCCATGAGCAGTGACGTAGGCTAGCAGAATGGCAGGAGTGGCTGGGAACTAGAACCAGCCTTCACTTCTTTACCTTTTGCCCCACCTTGACCTAGGAGACCTAGAAGAGCTTACCTGTGCTACTTCCTAGCACAGTTTAGGAACCGGTCAGCGGCATGATGCCTGACTGACCAAGAACCACACAGATACCTGACTCTTCCTTCTCCCTCCGCTTGTCACGCTCTTTCCTCTCGTGTTTGTTGAAGCTGTAATGTAACAACAACCCAGCTAACTTGGTTATGAACTCCTTATCTGAGGTTTTTGATAATCACTGCACCAGAACTCCACCAAAGAACTGCACTTTTCTATGGGGGGAGCAATTTGGCCAAAATACTCTGGGAATGTTTCAATTAAAGAATTCCTCTAGACTGCTTTTTAAACTTATGTGTTATTGAGAAAGGGTTTATTTCCCCCCCCTCTTTTTTTTTATGTTGTGTGTGATAAAACAGAATAAGCAAGTTAAATATGTGGATCTTGGAGGAGCTTACGTGGGGCCAACGCAAAATCGTCTTCTGCGGTTGTCTAAAGAGTTAGGAATAGAGACGTATAAAGTGAATGAAGTTGAGCACCTGATACACCATGTCAAGGTAAGATGCTCTTAAGCATGCTGCTGTAGACAGGCAAGCTGTAGTAATTGGCTATTTCACTGTTTTCCATCCATGCTGCAGTGCAGTTTAAGTATGCATCATCTGAGTTTCTTGTTGAAAAGTAAGTACGTTGGTAATGAAGAACTCATGCAATTTACTATGTGCCTGTGCATCTACATCTGTACCCTGTTAGCTGATGCCTTGGTTCAGGTTTGAGATCTTAGTTAAAAGCTTTCAAAGAGCTTTATTGTTTATGACCAGTACTACTGTGACTCTTCTGCACAGGTGAGCTCTGAAATACACTGCCTGAGGTGTCTTCAGGTCCCTTTCAGAAGCCATAGAAGTATCATCAATCAGGCTGAAAGTTCCTCAGTGTGGATTTCCTAAACCAATGGCAATTATTATCCTGACTGAAGGAAAAGTGGGAGGTTAAGTCTGATTTTGCTGATGGGGAAACTGATGTGCAGAGTAGCAAAAGACATTGTGATGACAATTGCACAAGACTCTGGGAGTCAAATGTTCTTTTGGAGGCAGACCTAAGCAATCTGTTCATGATCTGAAACAGAACAGCTATGGGAAAGCTTTTAAAAAGCCCACATATTCTCTGTATTTGTACTATGCTCTCTTCAAAAGACCATCCTTTCTCCTTTCCTGATACAGAGCAGTGTTGCACTCCCACAGAAGGGAAACTTTCTATGTTGGTCCTGGGGAAATTAACATTGAATTTCCTTGTATGCATACAAAAACCCACTGTGCAATGACTGGCAAACTATTTGTCAGATCGTTGGTGTTTGATCAAAGAAAAATGAAAACAGTGACAGATTTTAAAATGGCAGTAGAGAAAAGGTGTTCTGCCAATTTTTTCCAATAATTTTCCCTCTTAATTGATATTAAAAAAGCTTTGTCAAGGTGATTTGCTATGGTGAATATCCACAGTAAGTTCTGCTGTGATAGAACTGATGGATACAATCCACAGTGTTCTGTTTTCTGTGCCGCCGGGATCCTCAAAACTTGTTCACATTATTTAGCTTTCAGAGCCGCCCCAGTAGCAACAGGAGGCCATGCCGTGAGGGGAACCCTTAATGGTAGAAGATGGTCAGTCAGGATGACCAGCTGTCAGGACAGCCTTGTTGTTCCAAAATGCTGCCAGAAGTCACTGAAGTCAAAGCTATAGCAGATATGTGGGCCTGATCTGTTGTCAGTAGCCAGTCAAGCATAGCTGCTTGTTTGGCAAGCTGGACCTCACTTTCTTTTAGGATCTATAGGAATCAGCTCGTGGGGGAATATTGATGTTACCATGTTGGTTGAAATAGCCTTTTGTTTTCCAACAGGTTTTTAGTGTGAGGAGAGTGGAGAATGGCACAAAAGTAGATTCTTGCCAAGGAGAATCTGTCTTTCCCTTGAATACGAGTGTCTGACTGTATGAGTTGCCAGAGGTTGTGCATAGCCTTTTATATAAAGGTATCTGTGGATACCTTTCATCCCAGGGCAGTCAGTGCCGGTGTGAGCCAAGGCTCTCATTTTTCCTCCCTATCCATTCAAGCCACCCAAGCCTGGAGGTCTGGGGTGCTTGCTGCTTTGGTTAGTGCCTGCATCAGTGCAAACAGATGCTGCGGAAGCTGTGAGGAAGACTGAGAGCCTTGGCTTGCTCCCACACTCATGTGGATGTGCTAAGACCTACTGAGAGATGATCATAGATGACAGAGTATGCCCTTACACATGTCAGGGGGATGAAGCACCCATTGCAATTTGATGAAGGCAAGTGGCTCAGTCTGAGTGCTGGTAGGCCTGTTTGAGATTGGCACTACACCTTACACAGGGCCGTGGAAAAATCTGCCCTGGAAGGGACTCTTGGAGGTTCCTACTCCACCCTGGGCATGGAGCAGTATCTACCTCACAGTTGGGTCGTGTCGCTTGGGACCATTCCCAGCCAAGTGTGGAAGAGAGAGAACCCATCTGGTGGCTGAGGTGCTCCCAAAGCATTCAAAGAGCATGCAGGTTGGATTAAGACTGAGTTTGTAGGCTCAGGATGCCAACGTGGCTGTCTGTAGGAGAGCTCCTGAAAAGAGGGAGAGAAGAGTGTGCTGGTGCTCCCTGGTAGCCAAGCAGGGGGTAGAGAAAGGAGATGTTTTACAGTCAGTAGCTTCTACTTTGCATCTCCCAATTTCACCAATTTTAAATCTTTTACTTCCTTTTTGACTTCTGTGTTTATACAAACTGTGGAAAAATGTTATAGCTGAAGAATACTTGCAGTTAAAGAATCAAAAGATGAACTGTAAATAGAAAAGATGCGTTATCTTGTGGCCAAATCAGTGTAATAAACTTCAGCCTTTTGTGTTTCATGTAACTGTAATACATTTCTTACAGATCTCTCACTTTTAGCTGTGTGGCTTGCCCATGCCTTCCCTGAAAATGGGTAGTCTTCTTGTGTGCTCCCTGAAATTTCAGTAGTACTGTCAAGTCATAGCTCGCAAATTAGATTCCAAAATTTATGAAGGTGTGTTTCCCCTGTGTGCGTTTAAATTCACATGTTGACCTAAGTTTTGTGACTGCAACCAAATCTAAATTCTGGACCACAAAATTCTCTCTGAACCCAAAGGGACAATGAAACCTAAAGATTTTAATTCTTCTCTCGCTACACTGTCAAGAATCACAGTGCACCTTGTAAAATTGGATGCTGTTTTTATATATATACCCAAGGGCAAAATCCAGCCTTTCATAGTTAATTAAATTAATTTTAGAGGCTTTTTAGTACAAGTAATATTTGCAGCTTCTTTGTACTACAAAATTAAAATAATGCTTTTGGTTGATCTCTGGGTGGGTCTTTGCTAATTAGGCTTTACAAAATTGATTGAATTGTGGGTTTTTTTCCCCTTTAATCTTTTTTAATGTCAGGTTCTACAGTGAGATTCTTTTTCATCTCTCATATTGTGTGTGTTATCTTCACAGAAACTTAAAATCATGTTTTTCTGGCCCAACAATTTTTTTCTTTCCCTCCACTTGTTAAGCAGCCTTTTTTCACAGTCTTTGAAAGAAGATTAGTATGTTCTTTTCATTTTGTGTTCATCAGCCTTAGAGAGATAATTAGTGTAGCTCTATAAGTAGTATTTGGTAGGCAAATTGCTGCCTGAACACCATTGCTTTTCAATAGCATAATGGATGTTGGGTTCATAAAACCATATTTAAGAAGCGAATGCAGAACTATCTGATAAGTCATCATCTCCTAATGGTGCTCCCATTGGACTGGTAAGCAGATGTAAGACACTTCTCAAAATAAGATAAAATAAGATAATTTTCCCTTAGCTGCCCTGGAGAGGATTTCAGGAACCATCTTAAATATGTAGATTTGCAGCTTTTGACTGGTGGTTTTTATTTTCCTCACCAAAATTACAGTTTTTGTCTTAGAAAAACAAATGAAAGTCTATATAGTCCAGGTAGTTTTTACCTTTGCCATGTAACAGTTTCTGGAAAGAACTGAAATACAAAAACATGCCCAGTATTTTGAGGGTTTAATGATCTGCAGATTTTCTTCATTAATTCAAATTGCACTTCACTTCTGTGCAGTCCCAGTAGCCATGCACCTTTTGTGCATTTTAAACCAGAAATTTATCAAATGTTACCAAATGTAACAGAGATTCCTTTGCTAAGTAAGGTATCATCAGAACTGGTTTACTCTGCTACCCTAAATCTGCAATAAAAAAAACCCATTCCTTTGTATGACTGGTTTGCTGAATTAATATTTTTAGAACTTGATTGCTTCATACACATTCAGTATGATCTCATCTTTGTCCTGCTGTGGTGCCAACTGAACACCCTCTGTCTGGTTGCATTGTTCCTGATGGAGAGATCGCATGAAAACCTGGTGTGATAGGCTGGCAGTAAGACTCCTCCTTCAGGCTACATTAGACCAACAAAGGTTGTTTCTCAAAATCTTGTCATTGGTCTATGGTAGATTCCCTCACTGCCATTGTTGCACCTGCAACCTTCCTCCTGTAGTGGTAACTTAAGTCCTGCTAGTTGTTTCCTTGGCGCCAGAAGTCAGGCTTGGTGTTGCACACATCCTGAGCTGGGAGAGGTCTTTCAAGTTAAAATACTGGGTGAAACATGTAGCATTCCCACCCTACTCACTGGTCAGGTTCTTGGCAGAGAGTTGCTGATTGCTTCCTCACTTCAGTTAAGCTCCCTGTAGAAGAACAGAGCTTTCCCATGCCCATTCCTCTGCCAGCAGCACTGGCTAGAGGTGGTCAGATGCATGTCATGCCCTCTTCAAGTTTAGCACAACTTGCACATACAGTCGACATCTCTGGAGAGAATGCCAGTGTGAACCCTGCAGCACATCACTGAAGGTGAATATTTAGTCTTAGACATACAATACTTTTAATTAGAACCACAAATCTGCATTAATGTTAACGGGTTATAATCTACAATAGATCTGCAGAAAAAAAAAATTACATCCCTCTTGGGTGTAATTAATTTTCAGCACTGCTGTGTTTATTAAAATGCAGTTTGCTGTGGTCCTGTTCGTGAATAAAACATGTGATGGTCCTGTTGTATTGGGATTTAATTAGCATGTGGATAAGTGACTGCTGTCTGTCCTAAAGTTGTGGAATTTATTGGTGTTTCTTTTGTGATATCAGTGATACATGCACTGAAGCTAAGCAAAATTATTTATTTAAGCTTTTGACCTGCTCCTCTACAAATCTACGAGCAGTATGTCCTGGTATAGTTTGTAGTACAGAGCATAACAGCTTCAATGGAATTTTGAATGGTGAGATAGAGTGCATTCAGAGAATGAAAAGTCTGTGAAACACACAGTTGCCATCAATTTAAGTGAGGCAAAATGGCATAACATATTTTGGTTTTTTTCCCTTTTTTGAGTGGTGTTCCCCGATGGTTGGTACTTCGACCAGTACTGTTTAACATCTCTGTTGGTGACATGGATAGTGGCATTGAGTGCACCCTCAGCAAGTTTGTTGATGATACCAAGCTGTGTAGTGACACACTGGAGGGAAGGGAGGCCATCCAGGGGACCTTGACAGGCTTGAGAGGTATGCCCATGCCATCCTCTTGAAGTTCAAGAAAACCAAGTGCAAGGACCTGCACCTGGATTGAGGCAATCCCAAGGTCAAATACAGGTTGGGTAGAGAATGGATTGAGAACAGCCCTGAGGAAAAGGACTTGGGATTGTTGCTTGATGAGAAGCTCAACATGAGCTGTCAATGTGTGCTTGCAGCCCAGAAAGTCAACCATATTCTGAGCTGTATCGAAAGAAGCATCGCCAGTAGGTCAGGGGACGTGATTCTCCCCATTTATGTGGCTCTTGTGAGACCCCACCTGGAGTTCTGTGTCCAGTTCTGAAGTCCCCAACATAAGAAGGACATGGAGCTCATGGAGAAAGTCCGGAGAAGCGTCATGGAGGTGATCTGAGGGCTGGAACACCTCTCCTATGAAGACAGGCTGAGAGAGTTGGGGCTATTAAGCTTGGAGGACAGAAGGCTCTGGGAAGACCTTATAGTGGACTTCCAGTGCCTGAAGGGGCTACAGGAAAGCTGGGGAGGGGCTTTTTACAATGGTGTGTAGTGAGAGGACAAGAGGTAATGGATCAAAACTTGAAGAGGGGAGATTTAAGTTAGACTTTAGGAGGAAATTATTTAGTGTCAGGGTGGTGAGACACTGGAACAGGTTGTCCAGGGAAGTTGTGAAAGCCCCTCCCTGGAAGTGTTAAAGGATTGAGTAGGCTGAGGTTTGTGAAAACATCTTCCAGACTCCTGCAAAGGATATCTTCCATGCTGTAAATGAAGAGCAGTCATAGTCAGGACTGTAGGGAAGGCTGGTCTTGTTTCAGTCTCATTGAAGATGCCCTGAAAATAAAGGAGCATCTTCCATTTTTTTGTGCCAGCCACCTGGCAGTAATCACAAGAAGTTCAAAATTAGACCTTTTAAATTAAAAGATGGATAATATTTGTATTACAGCAGCCTGAAAGACACAAGATGGTGTACAGCAAATCTGCAAAGCAATCTCTTTCAAAGGGGACTGTAAAGCAAGGTTTTGCAAGGGATGTTTATTGATTAAAAAGATTGACTGGAAGATGGGTGGCTGTGACCTAATGTAGCATGAAGATGAAAGCAGTAAGAAAGGAAATATACTATGCATTTCTTAATTAAATCCAAATGGAAACTCCCTCAGTTTTAGCTCACCCAGACCCCAGGATCTGTTCCCTAAGAGATGAGGAAAAGTAGCTGTGCTCCCACCTAGCTTATTTAATTCAGACTGCTTGGAGAAAAGCTTCAATTGCATCTGATTGTAAGAACTTATCTTTGTTTCCCTTGAGAAGCTGATTGAGGTTTACAAAAATAGAAAAACGAAATGTGTATTTCAAACAGGAAAAGTTGTCTGACCATACGGAGTTTCACACATCTGTAAAATTTTATGTAAAGCTTTTTTTTTTTTTTTTTTTTTTTTTTAATAGGTAAGAAATGTAATAACCTGGAGTATCTCAGAAGCTAAATTAGTGACCCCACTCTTATCTTGTGCTTTAAAGATAGTGAGAGTTGTGTGAGCATTTAATTGTGAGAGAACATGTGTACCCTATGTGCTTGGTTATGTTATCTGTAGGCAGAATTCATTTGATGGCTTTCTCCCAAATTGAACTCTTCTGTCTTCATTTTTTTGTGTCCATTTCTCTTCTTTTGGGAGGAAAGTGTGGGTTGTTTTTGTCGGTGTTTGTTTGTTTTTTTGTTGTGTTTTTTTTTGTTGGTGGTGATGGGTGTTTTTTTGTTTGTTTGTTTTCTAAAGTTCTAGAAATACTGAAAAGTTTTCAGTTGATTTTATCCACCTTGTTGACAGGTGGATTCACGTGTTGAAAGCCATAGGAAGGCCATGGTTTCAAAGAGTGTTTAGAACCACAATCCCTATAAATATGTGCTTGATAAGACATCTAAATGCTTCCTGTAAAGGTGTTTTTTAGTGTCCAAATAAAAAATCCCATCCTACTAGGAAGGAAAATTATTTAACTTTTTTCTCAGATGATTGGAACAAATAGTTAGATTCACTTAAATTCAGGACACAACCTCAGTTCCCTTTCTAAATCATTTCAGTGTTGTTTTTTCTCATTCTGCCTTCTGCAGATAAAACAAGTGTTCCAGCAAATGTTGTGGTAGAGTGAAGATGGACTTTATTTCTATAATACGGCAGAAAGAAATTGTTCCCTGCTTTCCTTTTCAGGATGCATGTTCCAAGCCAGCGTGACTGGCTATGCTACACTTAAAATGGAATTACTTTTGCTGACCAGATTTTACAAAGCAGTCTGACATCTACAGCTGATGATCTCCAATTAAATACTGAAAGATATTTGAAGGATATTTTTGCAATCAGGACTTGCTTGTGCTGCATTTATACTTTCTGACCTATGTATCTTTTTACCTTTATGGTATCTGTCAGTATAGTAACCAGCTGAGCATGTGAGCTCTGGAACAGTTTCTCAAAGAAGGGAACTTCAATGAACGAAAAACATTGTTACGCCTAAATAGGATTGTTTAGCTCTCTCAGCTTGGTCCAGCTAGTTGCCGTATCTTATTGAGAATTATGATCACACAGGAGGTTTAGTCCCAAAGACATATAGTGATAAATGCTGTGGATTAAATAAAAAAAAAAAAAAAAAGAAAGCACAACAACAAATAACTTCCCCCACAAACCAAAGTAAGAGGATAGTTTTCCACAGGGCAGCAGATGAGAACCTCTGTATCTGAGACAGGTGCAGAGTTACAGCTTGAAGTGAGACTTTGCTGTTTCTCATTTTCCTTCTCACAATTTTGCAGCTTGCCATTTCTGTGCTTTATATGAATGGCTTTACCAGGATTTTAAGTTGAGAGAACAAAGTGTTTGTGATGCATCAGTGCTATGAATCAGCAGAGGGCACTATGTGCCTATACTCTGTAACTGTGAATTAATAGGCAGTGGCATCTTTGTGAAGTTAGCATCAGTTACTCCAAGGTTTAGATGATTTAACTGAGGGAATGTGCTCATTCAGTGATGCAGAAAAATGTACCACAACATCTTGTTCCTTTCAATGAAAGGTGGCTGTATTTATGAGATGCTTATACTGTGCTATAAAAAAATTGTATGAATCATTGGCACCAGAGGCTTCAATTCACAATACTGCATCCCACTTGAGCACTACCTGGGTACATAACATTTTGAGGAGGATGAAGTTGTCTTGTGCCTACAAAAGCAGGCTTGGTCCTGAGATCCCACTTTGCATTGAGATACTGGTGATATTTCCTGATGGAGAGTGTCAGAAAATGCATGGAATCCCATCCCTGTGCCCTCCCAGCTGCTGAGGCTGATACTCAAGGAGCTGCTGATACTCACTTGCCATAATGTGGTTTATTTCCCCTGTGATAACACCCATCTTGTGTCAGCTATTTGGCCTGAAACAGAGCTGATGTCTGTGGAAAGTTTATGCTACTTATATGACATATGTCCCATGTAACTAATCCAAACGTTGGTTGCTATGAAACAGATGGATGAGAAAATCATTTGGGAATAGTAATATTTATGACAAATACTGGATTTGTCAATTCTGTTTGTTTATTCCTGAGACAGCTGGGTTTCTGGAATTTCTTCCCTATAGATTCAGCCTCTTCAGTGTTTCAGTTTTTTTTGGAAACTATCCAGAGCTTGCTTTGGTGCTGCAATTTTTGTTTCTGTGTAGAGCCTAATCCTGCAGTTTCTTCTCAAACAAAATTCTCATTGACAGCTCCTGGAGTTTTATCTGTGTAAAAGTAACTTTCACAGGGGATTCCCTCACTTTTATGATTGGGTTTTTTTTCCAGGTCAAAGTTTTTTCTTGTGCTTTATGAGATTTGTCACCCTCAATTTCTGGACAAGAGACATACCTAAGAATTCCCTTTCAGCAGTTCAAATGCAGTGAAATAGAAGAATACTAAAATAAATATATTTTTTGTGTGTCTCTTTAGCCATCCACACGTGAGGAAGGACCACAGGGAACATGTAAGACTTGAGTTAACTCAGAAGGGATAACTCAGGATTGCTTCTGGCATAGCAGGAGCTCAGCACAAAATCAGTAACTGGAATAATCCATTCTGATGCTGTCCTGGTTTTCTTGAGCACAGCAGTGTATGTATTTCATAAATCTAAATCTTTGAAATGCTAGATACTTAAAACCAAACTGATATGCTCTGTCTTTGGAATACATACATGGTGTTTATATCAGTGAAGGGTGGCTCCAGTGTTCAGAAGAAGCTACAGTAAAACTGACTTATTGCCAGAGGAGCTAGTTGTGAAATTTTAATGTGCTCAAAAAGGCAAAAAGGTAATTATCAACATGGTTCAGATGTTACTAACTGCAACAGGAAGGTCTAGAAGGTGAGACTGGATGGAAGTCTAGAGGTTTTCCTGCTCTTTTTTAACCCTCAGGCAGCAGAGTATGACAATGTGCCCCAGTTAATTTCATGCCCAAAATTAATTCAATGTTAAGAATTAATTAATTAATTTCATGTCCATTTTGGGACTAAATGCTTCTGATGAAACAAACTCACAGAGTTTATCTCCATCTACAAGAATATATTTTCCTGATTCCAATTTAATCTATTTTTGAATTTTGGAGCACAAGAGTTATAGAAATACACTTTTGTTCCATGCTGAATGAAAAAAAACCAACACAACAAAACAAAATCAACCCTCCACTTCCAGGAGTATTTGTCAACATGTGCTGCAATATCCATTCTTAAATTGAAAATGCTGAGTTTTCAACCATGGTACCTCTGGCTCGTGAAGTGACTGGAGATCTACTCTGTCTGTGTCAAAACTTCTGATTGAAAACTTTTTTAAAAAAAATGCTTTGGCATTTTACAACTTATAATCTCTCCTCAAAAGCACTGCAAAATAAAGTTGTTGTTTTGCAGCTACTTCTTCATATGTCCATGGACCTAAGTATTAATGCCTTTACTCCCACACTTGGCTCTCTTCCTAATTTTCATTAGTGTTTCATTGGTGTTTCTGACAAGGATTCCATTAGTCCTGCATTGTACAAAGACTAACGAAAAAGCAGTTTCTTCTTAGTTTTCTCTAACCTGTTGACATTTTTTTGTAAACTAGTTTTCTCTTATTCTTATCCTTGGCTTCGTTTTTTGGTCTTACTGCTTTTTAAGTATCTCCCACTTTGAATTAGAAGTCCTCAAAGTTAATAGTCAGCAATTTTCAAGGTTGTATCTCATTTTGTTACTTCTGGAACAAGTTTTGAGTCTTTCAGGATCCCTCTATGCTCTTTTACTGTCTCTTCTCATGCTTGCAAACACCTGCAGATTTGAATAATGTGCTCTATCTCTCTGCTTTCACATTATTAATAAAGAAGCTAAATCAAATCAAGCCAGATGCTTATTTGAGTAAGTGGTCTTTGGGTACTTCTCATCAACAAGACACAGTGCTGTTGCTCTTACCTGGTTTAAAATATTAAATCCTAATGCAGTACCTATTTTGAAGCCTGTATAAATATTATTTTAGTAATACATTGGTGTGGCACTGCATCAGACTGTAAATAGTTAGTACTTTTACCAATTGACATTCATGCTGATGCAGTGACCACTTAAATACATAATATAAGCTTTGAAAAGTCAGCTGTGGCACACAACATGGCCTTTATTGTTTCTCAGTTTTATGAAATCCAGAATGCATTGTGAAAAAATAAGTGACTATAAAGTGCTAACGAGCATTTCTTTGTGAAATTTTAAAGCTCTTTTGCTGCATCCATATAGTCAGACAGGGAAATCCCATGTAAATAAAAAAGCTCTACATATTACCTCTCTCATGCTTAATTCAGCTAGACTTTCTGAATATCTAGTGGGGATATAGGTAAATAAAAATTAGCTATTAAATTTATAATTATGTAATTAGGACATTTGTACTGGCTACACCATCACTGTCTGGAATTCAAGGCCAGAGTTGTTGGATTGGAAGAATGAGTCATTATTAGCAAGTGCTACATTTTCTGTAGGGCTGGGGATTTTTAGGTTAGCTGAAATAAATTAATTTTTTTTTCCAGGAGGGTCTCCAAGCTAAGATTTTGGTGTGTAATAAAACTCATCACAGCTGCTTTTGTTTCATTTTGAAAGAAAAAAAACAAAACACAACAAAAACAAGCAAACACTAAATGCAGTTAAGAGTTCGGTCTTTTCATTAACATTTAGGAGAAAAGAATGTAACTTTTTTTTTTATTTTGCAGTAATAAACAGCCAATTTTTCATCTCGGTGCTCTTGCATGTCATTTTTGGGGTCTGATCTTTGTGATTCTACTGCAGGATATTAGTATTGTTGCCCACAAGTGCCCAATATAAATCTTTGAAGATACAAGACAGTATCAGTTCTGCACACAACTGACTTAATTAAACTGTGTATCACACTTAAGTTGCACATGTAGAATAGCAGGATCACAGAATGGTTGAGGTTGGACAGGACCTCTGGAGGTCATCTTGTTCAATCCCACTGCTTAGGCATGTCCACCTAGAAGCAATTGCCCAGAACCATATCCAGGCAGCTTTTTAGTATCTCCAAGGCTTCATAGAGGCTTCACAGCTTCTCTGGGCAACCTGTGCCAGTGCTTGGTCATCCTCACAGTGAGAAAGTGTTTCCTTACGTTCAGACAGAAGATCCTATGTTTGGTTTTGTGCCCATTTTCTATCATTATGCATGCACACACAGACATGATCTGTTGGAAGCTCTCACATGTGTTGATGACATCTGTGCTTTCTTCCAGTGAACACTTAACCATTTGGTGCAGCTGCCCACATGTAGAAGCCATAATTGTATTTAGTTTTTATGATCTTTTTATTGTTTTTTCATGTAGGGTAAGTCCTACCCCTTTAAAGGTGCTTTCCCTCCTATGTGGAATCCACTGGTCTACCTGGACTACAACAACCTGTGGAGAACTCTGGATGAAATGGGAAAAGAGGTATGGAATGAGGGGTTGCAGCTGTCTCCACACAGGTCAAAGTGAAGATGGGACTAGAATGCAGATAGGTCAAGCTGCTCCACCTTGAACAAACCCAGTGCTGGCAAGAGTAGCCATGCATTGGTGGTCAGAGCACATGTTGTAGCGTTTTGCCGATGATTGGGTAAGTATAATTTTAAGAGGCTTGTACACCCTTCTCCACTCTCAAATTAAGCTCAACTATTTTATTTTGTTACCAGTAGTGTATGTTTTGCATTGGCTGAGCTACAAGACTTTGAGAAAAAGTTGCTGTTGCTTGCATAGATGAATGGGAGAGATATGCAGTATTTGAGAGACATTTCCCAGCACTGTTCTTTGCCATTCTGGGCAAAGTTCTTAACTATAAAATTCTCTATTCTTTAATCTAAAAACAACACTCTTAAAACAAACAAATAAAAAAACCCTAAAAACATCCTCTGTTAACTTCACTGTATTACCTGCCAGGAATTTACAGGGTGAATCACAATTTAAAGATGAGATAGTTTCTGACTGTGTGTGTTGTTTCTTTCTTATGCCAGTCATTCATTTGCTGATGCATGCTTTCTTATGTCTCCTTAGATTCCAAATGAAGCCCCATGGAAGGCTCCACATGCAGAAGAATGGGACAAAATGACTATGAAAGACTTACTGGATAAAATTTGTTGGACAAAGTAAGAAAATCTTTAATACTAATTATAATAACTTATATTTATATTCCTTAGGGCTCCAAGTAGGTGTTACTGCTTTGCAAATAAATGTAACTACCACTAGAATGCACCCTTTTAAAAGAAATCGGGTGAGAATATCTTGTAATAATGGACTACAACACCTGTCAGCACACAAAATAGATTCTGTTGTATTTCTATAACCTTTCAGACTAAAATAAAGGTAAAAGGAAAATGTTTTTGGGGAGGGTTACTTCTGAAGACATAGGTAGGAGCTTCATCTGTTTTATGCACTTTCCCTCTCTTTACTGTGTGTTTAAGAGAAAAATGTTCTTGCTAGAGCAGATTTTTGAATCAAACTTTTGATGAAACAACACACCTTTATTCTCTGCTGGACCAGATGGTTTTGCAAAAGTGCAATAAAAAAACCCGTTTCATCTTGAAATAGCACTAAATCACTATAACAGCCGTCATTCTGTTGTTTAACTGCTACACTATATAGCACCCAGGAAAACTGAAAAGGCTTCATGGTTTTATGTGTACATCAAAGCAATTTTTCTTTACTTGCCATTCAGCAACAGTTTGATTGGTTTTCTTTACACTGAAGTAAAAGAACCCCAGTTATTCTGCCTCGCTGTAAAGCAGATTGATTTCTACAACAACCTCTTCAGAATTGCTAAGCCCCTGACACGTGGCTGCTGTGAGCCTGCATGAGCTTGGTGGAGAAGCCTGCTAGCACCCACTCAAGTTGACACGTGTTCACGGGGGCATTTTTTTTTATTTGCCTCTAGAAAGCAACGTGATCATTGTTAATGGACAGCAGGCTCTTGTCTAAAAACTTAATCTTCTGGGTGTTTTCCTTTAGCCAGAGTTACAATTGCACAAAACTACATAGGAAGTTGTTCTCATTTTTATCACAGTCCGTATTCATTAAAAACAAATAGAAATGTATGGGTTTGGTTCTACTGGCCACCTGAACCTCAGATTTAGTAGGGAGCTTATACAGGTTAGCAAAGTGCCATGCACCAGTAAGTCATTCAATATCCAGTAGCTCACATGACTGCAGTTGTATTTTTTCAAACTCTGATGAAATAAGACTTGACATGTTGCCTCAATATTGGCATAACTGTCAGCCTTTCTTAATTCCTAGATGCATTTCAGATTTTATATGTGCATCTCAGCTTGATTTGCCCAGTTTGTTCAAGGTTTAGGTAACATGCTATAGAAATTTAACCTCCTGGAAGGTAACAGTCCAGAAGGTTAATCTTCTAATATTTAACAGACTGTACAGATTTGCTTTTGGCTAGAGTAGCATGCTGGAAATCTCCTGAGTGCTCTTGGTTGAAATAATGTTGCCATTTCTAGATAAAATACCAGCAGAAACTAGGGAACTGAAATGCAAAAAAAAACAATGGGAGAAGGGGGCAAAAACTAGGAGAATTTAACCACCATCTATGAGCATCCACTTATAAAATATTAATAAATACACACACTAATTCTCCCATTAGACAAAATATATTTCAAAGTTGATAATATTTTACAATATGTGCTTATACAGACAAAATTTGATTAATATTTTCTGTATTGTTTTGGCAGTTAAAAATGAAACCAGAATGCACCACCCGTATTTCAGAAAATGGATCAGTTTTTTTATTTCAGCAG
>NW_009951950.1:1108584-1169754 GCF_000747805.2 Chaetura pelagica | reverse complement strand
CAGCAGGATTTGGCATTTTTAAAAAGGAAAGAAGATGCCTTTTTTTCTGTCTGTATCTACAGCTGTTTGAGTTAGGCATTTCACTTCTCCCCCACCTCCCCACCATTCAAAAATGTTCGAAGACTGAAAAAAGAAAGAAGCAACTAAAAGTGGACCAATCTACTCGTTTAGAAGTTGATGATTGCCTGAAGCCTGTCATGTGAAAAACCTGTAGAATTACAGTCCCTGTCAAGCACACTGCAATTAAGCTGAGCATCTCCTGGTCCTGTCCATGTCCCTTTAAACTCCTCCTCAGAGTGAGGGCAGAGGAAGTATTTATTCTAACAGGAGGAATATTTCCCCGAGCCTTAATTAACTCTGTTTATGCACCCTAAAATCTCATACAGGTTTATACAGAAATTTTCAGTAAAGCTGTTAAGAAAGCACCAATTGGAGGACAGAAAGCAATGATCACTTTTCAGACATAGGCTGCTTTTCACATTTGTGTTCACCACCACTTGCTACCTGACCACTGTTTAAGATACTGACTTGAGCAGTCAAAAAGATAGTTCACCTTTCCTTGTCAGACTTTTGCATGAATGTGTGTATGCTCTCTTCGCTTATGGTTTCCTATATACATTTCTTTCCTTGTTATGTTCCAGCTGTTGTGTTCCTCTCTGAGCACACCAAAGGAGCAGAGACAGTGAGGAGATGCTGACTAATCCAGAGAGCTTAGATATTTAGCTTAGACAAGAGCCCTAACTTTTTAATGACAAGTGTTGAATAATTTCAATGCTGTGTGCTTGAGGGACAGGCATTTAACAGGTGCAAACAGAGCTGTGTATCTTGGATGTAATCCAGGAACCATGGGAAGACATGGTGGTTTTGGAGTCGAGTGAAGATAGGGGGGATTTTTTCCTTTAATCCAGACTCTAGGATGACAAGCTAACTTTGTATTAGTAGCATAAAGTGACATAAGCTTTCCCTGGCTCTTCTGCCTCCTGGAGCTCAAGTTTTGCTGGAATACAGCAGGTGTTGTTTCCTATTTCAACTGAAATTGCGGAGTCCTTTGCCCTCAGTGAAAGACAAGAACGCAGAAGACAGCCTCTCCCTTACTAAAGAACCAGATTGTGACCCTCCTTTAGTTTTTAAATTAACTCTCATTTTTGCTGCAGTGCTGCCAAGAGTTTCGCAACTCTGTTTGTGAATGTGGATGTCACTTCTGAACCCCACGAGGTCTCTGCCCTTTGGTTTTTGTGGTATGTGAAGCAGTGTGGAGGAACAGTGAGGATATTCTCAACAACTAATGGAGGGCAGGTACTGTCAGCCTTCTCCTTCTGTAGCTTGTGACAGGGCCTTGCTTGTTTATTTTAGTTCAGAGGGCCAACTGAGACATCCATGACTTTGAGTCAGTAGCACATTGATAACTAATTCTATTAATTTACACATTAGTCAAAATCTTGCAAAACTAATGTTGAAGGCTATTCCTGTGCTGAAGGCATTAGCTCAGGAATCAGTAGATTTGCAGATTTATATCAGTTCCTAACTCTCCCTTCTGTTTGAGCTCTGGTTAGAAAACTTTAAAAAAAGAAGGTATTACTTACGCTTTTTTCTGTTCTGAGGCTGAAGCAAGCCTTACCATTTCAGAACCACATAGTGGGGATGGCAGTGCTGGCTGCATTAGTGTGTAGATGCTCTGAATTAACATGGAAAATGTCACCCAGAACTGGGTTCCTAAAGACACTAGCTCCCAGGATTTAAACTGTTAAGATTTTAAAATCAGTCTGAAGAACATGAACACCCCTGCTTAAAAATATTATTTCTCTGAAATGTTTGAAATCTGATATATTAGTGCTGCTTCTGCATTTCAAGAAAGTAAAGACTCTGGCAATGGTCTTACCCTTGAGAAATGCAAGTTTTATGGATGATATTAGAAATAATTATGGGTTAGAAATGCAGATGATGTAATCATAAATAATTAAAAATGCAAAAAAACCAGTAAAACATGTTAAAATGCATGATGCATTGATAAGAGATAATTATACGTAAATAAACTGTATATTCATTATATACTATATTATTTGAATGCTGTGTTATGTTAGAGGTGATTTGAGTTTACATTAGGTTAGGTTACATACTTTGGGATATATTTTTGGTATGAGCTACATCACCTCTTTACACCTTGTTATTTATTATGGGGATCAGGGTTCCTACTTCTGATGCACAGACCTCTGCAGAGATAAGAGTGAACTCAGAGGAAGGATTAAAAGTTTAAGTGCTTTTCAGAAGTCTTGCTGATTCACACGGGTCTGTGGAATCCATTTGGAGACCACACAAGAAGGGATTTTCTCATGAGGTTGCTGATACTTCTAGTTTTGGCTGGTGGTCAAGTACAGGAAGTGTTTGAGGAAGAGAAAGGAGCTGGAAGAGAAAGGAGCATGAATATGTTTTCCAAGTGAGACTGCTGGACTTCCTTGAAAAGGTCTGATAACAGTGGAAGGATTTGCTTTGAATGCTGAGCAAAATGCTTGTTGTGAAATGTGCTTCACATGCATCACTCAGCTGATTCTGCTTTGCTAAGTTGTTGTTTTCTGTGTTTCAGGAGAGAAAGTTTGTTGGGGGCTCTGGCCAGATCAGTGAGAAAATCATGGAGCGCCTGGGAGGCCGGGTGAAGCTGAGGAAGCCAGTCATCCGCATCGACCAGTCGGGTGAAAGTGTCATAGTGGAAACCTTAGATCGTGAATTATATGAGGTAATGAAACCTCTGACATTTAAGCAGCTGATTTTGCTGGGATGGCTAGAAAACCTTTAGCTTTTCCTTTCTGACTTCTCCTGTACAAAAATGTAGCAGAGTTTAAAGTGACTGACAGAAAAATCACACTTTCTCATCATCCCCAAGTAATAGCAATAGTAGAGATTTGAAGTGATGCCTGAAAAGCAAAGTATATTTGAGTTCTTCCATCACTAGCGTCTCCTCTAGTATTCAGTTACCTTCCAAATTAAAGAATAATTGTATGGTGAGCACAGAAATGTAGCTTAGTAATAATCTTCCTGTGAAAAACATTTCAGGCTTTGCTTCCAAGTTGTAATAGAGGAGTCCAGATGGAAGGGAGACTGATGAACCCTTGTAATACAGAAAATCTTTCCACTGGCTTTTTGTCAAATGCTGGGGAAAGAGCAGCTGCCCATCATTGGAACAGATGGCTGTTTTTATAATGCTTGTTTGTTGTTTAACAACCAGGATTTTGTGAGTCTTCAGTTTTGCAATTCTTATGCTAAATGCCAAAATTGCTTCAGAAGATACACCCTGGAGCCTCCTCAGTTGTCTGCCAAGATCATTAAAGCAACATACTTAGCATGAAGTAGTGAAGAATGTATTTGGCTTATGTATAATTTCTTTTCCAGGGCAAATATGTGATCAGTGCCATTCCCCCTGCTCTTGGTTTGAAGATTCATTTCAACCCACCTTTGCCACCAATGAGAAACCAGCTCATCAACCGAATCCCCATGGGCTCAGTCATCAAGTGTATTGTGTACTATAAGGAAACTTTCTGGAGAAAGAAGGGTATTATGCTTTAATTGAAGGGAATAGTAGTAACAGAGGGAGGGAAGAAGGTACATGCAATGGAGTAGACTTTGTGTTTAGAGGATGCTGGACCATAGAAGGAGACTTCGTACACTTCTATGCCAGTTTTGCTGTTCCCTGTTTGCGGAACTTGAGAGGTGATTTGGGAAGAGAGAGTGGATGGGAGAATTAAAAGGAGGTGGTAGGCATGAAGGGAGAACTCATGTCTATTGCTTCTTGCCTTGGTTGTCTTTTGTTGTCCTCCTCTTTTCCTTCAGTGGCGCCTGAATATGAGATGCATCTCTCCCACTTGTACAGTAAGCTAAAGGTCCAACTGATATGTGATGGAGTGAGATTTTATCCAATCAGTTTGTCAGCCTCCAAAATCTCTGGCTTCTGGATGCGCAGGGCAGGATTAATTTGTCTTCACACAGACATCCCCAGCTGGGCTAGACATCCTGCACTCCCTTTACATGCTGAGTACTTCCATCATGATTCCTCAGATCACTTTTAGAACTTTCTGAATCTAAGACAATCTGCAATGTAGTAGCACCCATTTCTCTTCACTGGATATAGAGACTCCACATTTGTGTTTGTCTGCAAATGTTATCCACCCTTCATCTCAGCAAATTATTTTCTGGATCCTGACATATTCTGGCTATTAGGTTTGGGGTGAATTGGCAAGAGGTGACACTCATTTCCTGGTAGAACCCATAGTTTGCATACTGTGCTTTCCTAACACTCTGGTTGTTCCTTCAAAAACAATTTATTCTCTTCAAACACTTATTTTAAGAATAATTGTGTTTTCAAACAAATGTACAAATATCTCCTCCTATGTCTGATATAAATGTCATATACAGAATCATTTGTACTGGAGGTACTTGAACATCTTTGATATCTGAGACCAATCTGTTTCTGTGTAATTAATAATTACTGGCTTGCAGAATAATTTATTTTTGTATCATAAATTCAGCAATAGGAGATTCCTTTGTTGGCTTTCTAGTCTAAAGGTGCTTGAAAATGGTTATTAATTGTCAGCACATCTGAGATCTGAATTTTCTCCTCTAGAGATGATCTAGCACTTCTCTGAACCAAAGGGATATTACACTGCAAGGGACCTATGGGCTAATGTTGGTCAATTGATGGAGATTGCTTTAGGGTTTTTTTTTGGTTTGGTTTGGGTTGGGTTGGTTTTTTTGTTTGTTTTGTTTTATTCTTCTTTCCTTTCTTTTCATATCTCCCTACATTAGAATCAGAGAATAAGAGAGAGTGGGAGTGACCTCTGGATGCCATCTAGTCCAATGCCTTGCTCAAAGCAGGATGAATTTGGATCAGGTTGTTTAGGGCTTTTTCCAGTCAAGTTATAAGTATTCCACAACTTCTTGGAACCTTGTTCCTGCTTTTGGACACATGGACCCTAACTCCTTTTCCGCTTTCTGCTTGCCAGGGTATTGTGGCACCATGATCATTGAAGATGAGGATGCTGCAATTGGTTTAACACTTGATGATACAAAGCCTGATGGCAGCTTTCCTGCCATAATTGGGTAAGAGCCAAAGAAGATGTCTAGTTGATGCATTTTTATTCTGCCTGAGAGGCAACAATTAAAACAGAAAACCTGCTACTTTTGAAGGGAAATACTTAAAAATAAAGGGTTGAGTTTCTCAATTTGTGCTGAATATGTTCTATTTACTTTTCTTTCAAAAAAGTTATCCCTGTGATTTAGTTGCTAATTTTAAAAAGTGGAATTCTGTTTTTCTTCTGTCTTTCTCACTCTTTTTGTGGCAAAATACAAGATTGCAGGAAAGGAAAGGAAGGAGAAGAAAGGGAATGATTGCAGAAATGGATCTCCAAATAGTTTGCCTTCCCTAAATCTTCCAGTTATTTATTTATTTTTTTCCCTATAATTATGTTTTATTTCTAAACAGTCAGAGACTATGATAAGTTTAGAAATTGTATTTAACGAAATTTCCAGCTCAATCCCAGGCTTCACCTCATGTTGTTATATGCTTGCATGCCCTGCTGTATAAATGTAAGGACACTGGGAAAGAGCTCATACAAATACTCCAACCTGAACCTCGGAGTGGTTCCTTCCACAGTGAGTCCTGTGGACTGCAAGCAGCAGACGTAGAATATAACATTGCGCAGAGAGGTGAAATGGATGTTTTGGGTGGAGACCCAAAAGCTAATTTGATTAACATCTCATCATAAGCTATTGACATTTTAAATAATGCAAGAAATGTAGTAAGATAATGGAAGAAAATAGTTTGTGGTATTCCTATTTTTCAGCTTCATTCTTGCTCGGAAGTGTAGAAGACTGACGGGTCTCACAAAAGAAGAAAGGTAAGGACAAACACCAGAGATCTGCGTGGAATCTGAGTCAAACTTTTGTTATAAATGACCAGAGCAGAAAAAAAAAAAGCCCCAATTTGAAGTAAGCTTTCTGTAACTTTGGAACAGTAGGAGGACATGTCACTTTAAGGAAGAAGATCTGTTACTTGTTTCTGAATGAAAACCCCACAAAATTCCCATAAATAGGCAACAGATGTAGTAGCTAGTCCCTGCTCTTTGGACATGCTCAGGTTCTGGTTCTCCTTTTCCAGCAGGGCTGCTCTGCTTATATGAGTTTTGCAAAATAACTGGTCTAAGCTGCTGACTATGAAACTAATGTAGATACTCTGCTGCCCTCACTGGTAAGTGTCCAGGGCCAGCCTCATCCCTCCCCACTACTATCCCCCTGGCTTCTTGCAAGTGCACTTGGCTCTTCGAAAGCTTGTCAGAAAGCATGAATTTGACTTTTTTTTCTTTCTATTCACCCTGGAGAGTCCTTTCATCATCTGTAATCTAGTGCAACCTTGAGGCTGCTGTAGCTGCCATGAATGAGACCTTTGTATCATGAAGGAATCAAAAGCTGCTTCCAGCTGAGTTATGGAAAAAAATCCCCTTCAGGCACAAATGAAGGTCTTTTTTACTGTCTTGTTGATACAGGTCTCTGCATACAATAGTGTTTCTTTTGTTTATTACTAAAACAGAATTTACACAGTAATGAGTTTTTTCCATCACATTGATTCACAGTATCTGATCAAATTAAAGCTACAAGTAGGGACTGTGGATATGAGGAGAACCTTATTGTGACATGGAGAAAATACCTCTGTTTTTAAAGCATGCCACAAGGAATACTGTGTCCAAATAAACATTTTACAGTAATAGCTAGTCTAACTAGAGTGGACACAGTCAACTCAGATTAGCTTTGCAGGTAGTCTAGCAGATTGTGGATAATGGGTCTAATGTCCCAATCTTTTCAAGTGACACACAGTGTTTTTAATTTTGGCAAGAATGGACAAGGCAGCCTTTTCCCCGGCACTCAGGCTTTGAAGAAGACGTCCAGCAGGTGACTGACAATAAAAGTAGTGTAGGTATTGTGAAATGCAGCATATTAAGCCATCATTAACACCAAATGGTGTCTACACTGTGTGTCAATACACTAGATGCAGCTGAGCATTTGGGGTATTTGAGAACAGGTCCTCATTCTTTGAAATGAAGGGCTGTCCTGGCTGAGTGCAAGGCATCATTAAGGAAAGGTTGCTTTCCCCTGGGTGTTAAAAACATGAGTACACTTTTCTGACTCTGCTGCTGGCCATGGCTAACTTTTAAACAAAAGGATTTTGAACCCTCATCTTTTAGGGAATAAACCATAGACTAGGAATAACTTTGCTTTGGTAACTAATGTAGAAGTATACTTGGGTTGGTAACTGATAGAAGTACCCTGCTGCAAGGGCACGGGGATGCCTCTGGTTCCTGAAGTCCTGGTCTCAGTCTGCCAAGGTGGGAACCTGCTGGGCTGCATTGCAGCTTCTCTCCTGCATATGAGCACACATCTCACCTTGCAGTGGAAACTAGGGTTCAGGAGAAGGCAGAGCACACACCCCGACTTTCTCCCAGTGTGTGTTCAGGGTGCAGCAAGTTTGTTGTTTAGATGGGGGCTATGGCATTTGCAGGGAGGGATCCCTGCCAAGGAAAAGCTTCTTGTTGCACCCTGCAGAGGATGCATCTCACTGAGATGCTGTGCTTTCCTGTCAGCACAAGCTGGGCTCTCCCTTTGTTATGTTGTTGACAGGGTAAGGTTTTCAGTAATTCTTGGATAGCAAGAGTAGGATGTAGAGTCCATGGCAGACAACTTAAATCACGGCTGAGAACAGCAGTTGTGGGAGGGGATGGAAACTGTTCTACAACCTAAGCCAGATGTAAGGGAGTAAAACTCACTGCTGCCTTCCAGCTGGTCTTCCCAGACCAAGCATCAATGAGTAATTGCAGTGGTTAGATTATGCCCTATCTTGCATTTCTGTGCAACGAAGGTGTCACACACTGCTGTGGAAGAAGAGACCAGGGAGAAGAGATGAGTATCTATCTGCATGAGCACTTCTTCCACGCTGGGTGTGATGTAACTTTCAACAGGACCCTACTGAGTTAGCTCCAGGCATAACATTCCTCTTGTGTAGTGCTGGTGGCAATTTCACAGATTAATCCAAAGCCAAGAAATAAGGATTTTACTCACTACATTTTCTATATGTTCCATGCTAGTATTAGCCATAAATCCATAAATAAGTATTTATTTAAACTGCTCTAGGATAAAAAGTGCAGATCTTGCAGAGATACCAGCCCATCTGCAAGGATTGCTCTTATTAGGAAGGATGTCCTCAGTGACAGATTGCTGCTGGTACGATTCAGCGCTTTAGAAACTGCATTGCTATGGGTTTTTTCAGCCAAGTGATACTTTATTATCGATTAGTAATTCCTTTCTTCCTTCTCATCCCTGTCATGGTGCTGGGAGGAGCAGAGTAGGTAGGTCCACAGATGATAACATACTTTCCAGTGGAGCCTCGTGGTGTTACTGACCTTGCCCTTAAAGGAGGAGCCAGTTGGCATTTGCAAGAGGTGGTGGACAGACCTCAGCAAAGGCTTTGCTGGATCATGCTGTTAAAATGAATGTTTATTATGTTCAGACACTGGGTAGGTGCTGGTAGTCTGCAGGAGATGATCACCACATGGAAAGAGAGATGGAGGAAACAATCCCTTTTGTTAGGGCCATTGCTGGATTCATGTCACCCCCTGACTGCAAAGGGATGTTGATACATAGACCCTGCTGCTCTCTGATCCCTCCTGGCCAGTCGTTGTGTTGCTGTGCATTTCTGCTTCTGGAGCAGGCTGGCCCTTGTCCAGTGCCCTGGGGCATGAGGAAGGGGCTGCTTCCTTCCCCTGTGCTTGCCAACAGCAAAATAACCCCAGGGCCACAGCTCTTCCCATACTGTAACAGCCTTCACTTTTCTGCTCAAGACCCAGCCTGCAGAGGACACCTTCAAAGCCCTTAAGCTCTTCCTGGTGTTTTTTTTTCTCATCACCCCCTTTCTATGGCATTCTTTGAGTTCAGCTGCTCATGGGTATAGCTGGGCTCCTGTATAGCTGCCTGGCTTCATGCAGCAGTATATAGAGGCACTTTCCTCCCATGCTTCTGTAGCTGTACGTGTAGGCCCTGCAGTACAGCTGGGACTGCTGTATTTCTGTATCCAGCATGGCTTTCTGTGTAGAACAGGAGTTGCTTCCAGAAATAAGTCTTTCAGGTGTTGTGTTTGCATCTTTATTTTTCGTAATTGTTGACTATTATTTCATCTTGATCTCTCTGTGTTTGGGAATCGGTGCAGTGCAGCTAAGAGTAAACGGTGAGACCCCAAAGCTTGTAGGAACAAACTTAATTGCATTTGGGGTTTGCTGCAGAGTGAAGTGTATTCGTGGATTTATGGACTCACAAACAGGAGGATTTTTATTTTTTTTTTAGTACAGAAATACAGTACTGATTCCCTGAAAGCCTCACGCCATCAATACCTGCTGCATCTCTGTACGTACAAGCCATAAGTTAGACTATGTGCTAATGCAAAAAAGTGCAATGCCTTAGTGCTTTCTTTTCCTGACAGCCCGGAGGAACTTGGATAATATATGAATTTAGGCTACTTAGAGATACCTTAAGGGTAAGCTTGCATAACTGCTGGTAAAACTGACACTTACACAGCATAGGAGTTTGCGTGAATTGTTTCTAGTGATCCAGAGGTGGACCAATTAGAATAGATCCCAAAAAGCTGGAACTCTAAGTTCAAGCAGGTATTAATAATTGTTCTCTCAAAACTA
The DNA here is from genome assembly GCF_000747805.2 of Chaetura pelagica. Taxonomy (NCBI): domain Eukaryota; kingdom Metazoa; phylum Chordata; class Aves; order Apodiformes; family Apodidae; genus Chaetura; species Chaetura pelagica. The sequence continues at coordinate 1,160,032 of NW_009951950.1, read as the reverse complement.
GGACATACTAGAGGTGATTTGTTTTTTTCTTTCCTTACACGGAAGTCTTTTGTTGCTTTTCTCTTTGCAGGAAGACAAGGCTGTGTGAGCTCTATGCAAAGGTTCTGGGATCAGAGGAGGCTTTACATGTAAGCATAAAGTCTGAACTGTAGTGTCTCTTGTCAGACTTGTTGAGCTGGGGAAGGACAGAGTGAAACTGGAATGCAGCGCTGCTCCAGCACAACAGTGTGTAGTATTTTGTAAAAGGTACCTACTACGGGAGGACTTGCTGCCCTCTGTAAAGGAGTGGAGAGGAAGTTATGGCAAGTGTTTGATTATGCTTGGCAGAGAAGTTAAGAATGAGCCTATGAAACAGTTAAAAGACAGAATTGTTCTTGGCCAGCTTCATGGGTGATGTTCACAGTACTGCCACTATGCATCTCAACTCTTCTCAGATGTGACAGATGTGCCTTTCCCTCTCAGTCTGTTGAGCATAAGTTTTCTTCTCTCTTACTAGTTGACAAGGTCCCTTGCTGCATGTCTTTTTTCTATTTGCCCTTCCCTTGCCATCTCTTTGCTGTAATGATAAATAACTGGTAGGATTTCTGTGATCTCACGCTTAGTTTATATGATCAATGCCCTTTATCCTTTAAGGTGATTTTGCAGGAGTTAAAAGGTGTAGACACCAACCATGAGATTGTATAATTTTAAAAACATTATTGGATGCAGAACCATGCAATTGCTATGCTTCACATTTTTAACAGTATGTATATGTATCCAGTGTACATATTACAAGTATTATACCTGTGTACAGCTTTTTTTAGTTTTGCTTTATGTGACTCAGAGCATAAATTTGTGCTCAAGCATAAATTTGCATTGACAGATTAAGACGATTATGTTTTACAGCGGCCAGATTAGGTAGGTTTTAAAACATAGCTAACAGTGTCTAAAATTGAGGCTTATTGTGTTGGGTCCATGCTGCATTAAGAAACTTATTGCACGTGCTCATCTTGTCAGATGTTGACATGTAAGAAATCATAAGCTATTCTTCTCTGCTGTCTCCTCTGTTCTTATATCAGCTTTCTCAGGAATTTGTCTTTTCCATGAGTGAATTAATCTCTGTTTTACAGCCAGTGCATTATGAAGAGAAGAACTGGTGTGAAGAGCAGTATTCTGGGGGCTGCTACACAGCCTACTTCCCACCAGGCATAATGACTCAGTATGGAAGGTACAGTGTCTATTTCTAGTGTGCTTGGAAGTAGTAAGATAAGACCAAGTTAATAAATATCCTCAGAAAGGGTCAGAAATCCTCTGTCACTGTTCACTTTATACCTTTAAGATCTCTTGGGAATATTTTAAAGAGATATCATAACTTTCTACTTGTCTCAGTGAGGCTTTATGATAGATGAGTACATTATCAGTAGGGGGTTTTATTCACTCTTGTTATGCAGTGAATACAGCTAAGTTCTTGGAAGGGAGTTGGGAAGTTTTCACGATCTGTTTACAGAATTGGATACTTGAGATTGGTGTTACAATTTCCAACACATCTTTAGCTTTTTATTTTAGAAATACTGTCAGAGAGTTAATTCCTGCCAACACTGACAGTAATGAGTGATTTCTTTGGAGTGTTCTTTTCCTTTTAGTAGTCAAGGCTTAATATAGTATTCAGTGTGCCATTGTGTACAGTCCTTTCCAACATAAGTTTTTGCATGCAAGTAAGATTTGCCAAAAAGAAAAAAGCATGCAGGTCAGTCCCGTGAATTCATTCAAATAGGTAGTTTTAAATGTGATGGCATAGCCCTACTTTTGAAATATAAGCTTTTACAATTTAAAAAGAACTTAGAGTTATAAAGCAGTTGTAATGAAAAACATATGCAGGCCTTAGTTTTTTTTTTTAAAAAAGATAATTATCGCAAATTCTGGCAAAAAGTGGGTAAATAAGGTAAAATGAATTCCTCCTTCCTCTTTTCTTCTTCCTCCTTCCTCCTTCCTGCTTCTTGTTACTTGAAATATCATGGAGATGTACTTCAGAATGCTACGCTTCACCAGTAATGTCTGGCACTGGTATTTATGACACTGGCTAAAATAATAAGGTAGAATAAGCCTCATCTCAAGCTAATTGTCCTTCACACCTATGAACACTGGATTCACAACCAAAAATAGCACTGCAACATTTGCAGTGTTAATATTTGGAAAATATGAACACTGGTGTGTTTACTGTAAGAAATGAAATGCAATGCAGACTCCCCCTCCAGCTCAACTCACCCAAATTTTTTTCACCACTATTTTTTAAGTGCTTGATGTTTAAAACACTTGTATACCAATACTAACCCAGAGGTTTCAGTTACCTTTCCTGATATAGTTGATGTGACTTTCTGCTTGTCCCTCCAGGATCATTCGGCAGCCCATTGGCAGGATCTATTTTGCTGGCACAGAGACAGCCACTGAGTGGAGTGGATACATGGAGGGAGCGGTACAGGCTGGAGAAAGAGCTGCCAGAGAGGTATGGACACAAGCCCAGGGCACTGTCAAATATCCTGTGGATATTTTAGTTGGAGATGAAATGGAAAGTGAGTGTCGACAGCTTCAGATGTTCTGAAATCTTCATGCAAATTCCTGCAAAGGGGATAGACATCCAAGAGGACTAAAATTTTGCACTTAACATTTGAAATGCTTAGAAAGGGCTCTGGCTGTTTCATGTAATTCTTCTCTGTTTCCAAGAATGACATTCTTCCTTCTCTTACAGAAATCCCAAGTCTCACCTAGTCATTTTATCCCCAAAATGGGCACTTAGTTAATCATCATACTGAGAGATCATGACTATTGGCCTCACTAGGAACAGTTCAGTTCTGCAGACCAAAGCCAGTCCATTCTTCAACTGTTCCAACAATATCATGGACACAGTGATATACCATTGAGACTGTCCTACATGAAGTCATTAAACAAGAATGTAAATATTATCATTCTGAGAAAATTCCAATTCCTCAGATACTTACAGGAATATTACTGTTTATGGAGCAGCCAAAGAAATTTCATCTTTGTTTTATGAGGTGAAGGGAATGTTGTGGCTAAAAACTACAGTCATAGAACATAAATTGTCCTGGAAGGGATATGGAGAGTTCAGCTAGTCCATAACTCTCCCCTAAAAGACAGGGATCAACTGTCCCTAAACTGTTCCATTTGTGAAGGTTATACCCAAGTTGTTTCTGAACACCTCCAGAGGTTGTGTTTCATCACTTCGCTGACAAAAGGGCATTACAGCAAAAACTCATAGGCCTCAGCAGAGAAGTTGGCAAGTGAACTTGACTGCTAAAAAAAAAAAAAATCAATGTTTTTCTTTCCTCATTCATTTTTGAAAGGAAAAAAAATGCTTCAAATCCAGTGCAAGGGTGTTTCTTACTGTTCTATATTGAAAAGTTTACAGAGTCCATGAATCTTGTCTAGAATAAAAGCCAATCGTAAAAGAAGGTGAATCTTGTTAAATCTTTAAGTGCCTGGAATAGGAAAAACATTAATATCACTACTTCAGTTTTATTTTAGTGTAGAAGTTAATCTTGCTGTCTTTCATTACTATAATTTCAGATAATCTTTGCAATACTTCTCATCTCTGGTGTCACTGGTACTTTGAAGGCTTAGTTTCCCATTGCAAAGGTGTTTTAGTCTTGCGTTTCTCTGTCTGAAGGCAATCGTCTGTCATCGCTCTCAGGATTCTGTTCCTCTTCCTACATCATATTAAAGTTTATAAACCAAGCTACTCCTGGATACATAGGTTGCCCACGCAGTAGCTAGTTTATGCATGCCTCACTTAGCCATGAGTGTAAACTTAACTCCTAGTCATATTCATACTATCTTGTTCTCATGGGGCCACTCAAGTTCTGATGTCTCACATGGACTAACTAAGCACAGAGCGGTTTTTCTGTTACTATTTCTTCTTTCCGCTAGGATGAGTGTCTTATTAAATATCAGGCCTCCCCAGAAATTACTTGTACAAAGGTTGAGTTCTCTTTAGAATATGAATACAGAGATTTATGTGCTCAATTATTATCTTCATCATGCCATTTTAAAACTAAAATTGAAATAAGCCCTTTGTCCCTTTTGAAGGTATTTACTAGGAAATGTTATTTACTTTCAGATACTGTTTGCTATGAGGAAAATCCCAGACAGTGAAATTTGGAAGCCAGAACCTGAATCAACTGTAAGTCTTTCTGTAGTTTGATAGGATTATTTTCTTTCTGCTGTTTTGCTGGTGAGATGAAATTTTGTTGGTTTTTATTTAAGTTCACTAAACCAAAGCCACAATAAACTTTCCATTACTCACCAGAGCTGCCCTTCCCCAAACAGGAAAAGGACAGAAATTCAGAAAAGACACCCATCTGAAAACTCTGTAACAGAGGATTGGAAAGAACTGCTCTTTTTAAGTAGTCTATGAATCCTTTCCATGTGTCTTTTCCTCTTCCCTTGAACTGAGAAAAAAATGTTGACACACTGTACTTCTTCACAACGTCAACTATTTCAACCTATTTCCATTTCTGCTGCGGGAATACCTTGATTTACATCCTGCCTCTCACAGTGGAGATGTTATGTTGATAGTGGATGCTGTCCCCACAGGATGTTCCAGCTTTGCCCATCACTACAACTTTTTGGGAGAGGAACTTGCCATCTGTGCCGGGACTGCTAAAGCTGATTGGATTTTCCACTTTCTTCACTTCCGTGGCTGCGGCAGGATTATTTGCGTACAAAAAAGGACTTCTGGTTCGAAACTGAAAAAGGTGCTGACACAAAGCCTCACACGTGAGAGATTTTAGGGTTTTCAGAGAATTTGGGCATGCACTTCCCTGTCTCCAAAATCAAATCAGGACTGGGGAAGAGGAGAAAACAATAGACAGAGAAGGGGCTAGAGGGGAGGGATAAAGGGTGAGTATCGATATTGAGAAAGAACCCCTTGAATCCATGCCTACTTCTAACAGTAACTTCGTTATTGAATTTCTAGAGAATTCTGTCAATCACCCTAAGGTCTTTATCGAGATCTCAGAAGTGACAAAACAGCTCTATAAAGCCTGATCTGATGAGATTGCTGGTTCTTTTTATACCTGTATCTGAAACAGTCCCTGATGTCTTCACAGGCACTTCCATCTCTAGTTGTAAACAGAGGTTTTCTGCCTTTCTGTGTGGTAGAATAGGAAAAGAAATCCATAGCTTAAAGAATAATTAACCACTTGATTCAAACTTCTGGTGAGGATCTTTTTATTGTTTTTATTTTTCACCCAAATGTCCAGAGCCCAGGTAGCACCTAGGAGAAAAGTCAGGCTGAATTTATGCATCCAAATGATGCAAGTGTGGCCACAGGTTGTAATGATTTCCAGTGGCATATTTGTTCTACAGCAAGTTAAAGAATAACTTTTTACTGCCTTTGGCTATGGAGTTGAATTTCAGGCTCCCCAGCTGTGTTCACACTGCCTGAAATGGCAGAGCTCATATGTCCCAGTCAAGTCCAGCCCTGTGTGGGATCAGATCTCCTCTGCCTATAAAATGTGCTGGCTCCAGACTACAGCTCATGTGTGCAAGAGGAAGCTGATCAGGCTTTTGGACCTGACTATGAATGGGGAACTTTGTGCTAATGTGATGGTACAGGCACAGCCTTTCAAGCCTTTTTTACCCTGTCTTGACACCCCTTTGCCTCTGAGGTCTTCTTTTAGCTCCCTGTTCCTGCATGATGGCAAATTAACCCCTGCTTACTACAGGAAATTTTAGAGCTGTCCATAAAAGCTTCTTTATATAATTTTCTTATCTCCCTCCTTTTTTCATCTACATAAATTTATACTTGGAACACCCTGAGGCTGTCTTTTGCCTGGTGGGGCATAATGGGCTTGAAACTGTAGTGTTAGCGTAAAAAAACCCCAAACTTTATCTGCCCCCCGACAAGTGTTTCATTCTAAACAGCTGATGCAGAACTTCAGTCTCTCCAAACAACCGTACTGATGTGATTAGGACTTCCACTCCTGCTCTGCTGCATGATACTCTGCACTTTTGGTAATTAATCAAGGACCTGAAATGGTAGAGAGATCAAAGAGAACCATGGATAGGATGGTCACACATCAGTGCTTCTGCCCTCCCTAGCTTGGTACCTTTCAAAAAATAAAAGGAAAAAAAACTCAGCCACCAAGACTGTAGATGCCTGTCATCATCACAGTACCTTATTCTAGGTATTTCTGCTGGTTTACATCTGCCCAACCCAAGAGGAAGTCACAGGCCTAACAGAGAGCAGGGTTTGGCGCGTATGAAGTTTGAGAAAGATTATGTGGCTGAATTTTTTCTGAGCCCATTTGTTGCACTTCTCCCTTCAACCAGTGTCGATTTATATGTAAAAAATTACATTTCAGTAAAGAGCCGGGGAGAGAAGCATGATAAGAATACATTCAGCTCCTGATGTGAGCAGATGGTAGAACTGTATCACCGATCTCAGGCAGGCCTTTTGGGCTAGCATCTGATCTTGCTTGTGCAGGGCAGCACTTCATTTTCCAGATAGTCTCATGGAAATCCCCTGAACTACTTAAAAACTGTAATATTGGTGAGCTGGGTACCAGTTTCTGGCCCTTAGGTTTCATTCTTTTTAACTTGATGTGCCAGTTCAGTCTCTTGTAACAGCATCTTGGATTTTATCACAAATGAATATCTGCATAACAGCCTTTCAAAATGCACAGGGGAGCTTTTCAGACATAAATACCTTTAAGCCAGAAGAACAGTGCAGCAGTGTACATATGGCCTTTCTCATTGTATCATATAGAGCACTAAATGGCTGGGACATTTGCCTACCACAGAGTGCTCCTACATGACTTTCTCTCTGTGTGATTTATTTACTAAATGAATTGGGAACTGAAAACTGGGAACTGTGTGAGTTCATTGCTTTTGCAACTCAGACTGTTCTCAGCCTAGAAATAAACATAGGAACCTAAATTGGGAAAGACATTTTTAAAGCCTTAGTCCAATATTTTTAAGTACTAGACAGTGAATGCATACTTAACATATAAAGTTCTGCATTTGCAGGTTATTTCTGTGCCAAAACTGTTTGGAATTCAAGTCCTGCTTCTGCCCTAGAAATATTCTTCAGATCTCTGAAGGAGAGCAGGTCCATGAGACTAATGAGGATAAATTGTTTTTATTCATGCCTCAAATCTCTCTTTTCTTTACTCCTGAATCTGGCAGAGGTTTTCTTAGCCTAACAAGAAAATGTGCAGAAAATCCAAGGAAAAACAGAAGTTAGATACAGTTAGGACTGAACTGAATAATAACTAAAGCTTTTAATGGGATTGGTCAATTAAAAAAACAACAACAAACAAACAAGTATGTATAGTTATAAACCTTTATTATTCTTACTGTCAAAGTGAAACAAAAATGGAAAAAAAAAAAACCTAAAAGCATTTCTCATGTTATTCTGCTGCTACTTAAAGGAGGTGTGACTTAAAATCCCAAACTATCTCCCCTGAGATTTCTAGCCAAGTCTGGTGGAGCTGGGAGGTCTGAATTGCAACACTTGTATTAGCCCTCAAAAGTCTCTGTCTTCTTCCTTCCAGACTGCCAAAGCATTAGGAATGGTCTCTTTTTCTTTACAGATGTGTCATGCTGTGATAGTGCTGTGGAGTTCATCACCACTATGGGATTAAAAAGAAGGATTTGCTGCTATTTCCTCAACATCCTCTACATAAAAGGAATATGTGGCACTTTGTTTATGTGGGTGCCAGTGTGATGAGTATATTGACAAATGTATCGAGAGAATCAAGTTGCTTCCCCACGGGTAGATGAAACTGTTATAAATGGTTTACTTTTTTTTTTTTAGTTCCTATATGCCAACCCTTCAAGGAGAGGAATGAATTCTGGTTTAATGGGTAACCAGTCATGCTATATTCTTAATTTATTAACCTGTTTGATAAGAAATCTGCTATCAAGAGAGTTCTGGCACTTTACCAGCTTCGTAAAATATATTATAGGAACAACTGTGGGAATAATTGTATTTGTCTCTTATAAACTGATTTGTGTTATCATGCATATTTTGTAAGGTTCTTAAAACACTGCAAAAAAAAAGAGATTTACTTGTTTGTACACTGTTCTGATAGCAACATATACTGCAAAGGATGTCAGGTCATGGCCTAAAAATCTGTGTTAACATAAGTACTCAAAAGCTAATCATGTAAACTATTTGGCAGTAACAATGAAGTGCACAATCTGAGGCAGCCCCTTGTCTTTTTTTTAACTAGTACATTTTTTTTCTCAATGCAGAACTTGATTCCAAATAGCACGTCTGCTGTCAAAACAACAAATACATTAGTCACAATTAAATATATGTCTGAACATTGTCCCTCACAGGAACCCAAAGCCTGGAGGAGAAACTAGGGATTTCTTTGAAAATAATCTTCCTGTGTCCTCAGTGAGACTGTTGTTTTCACTGAGGTAGACTTTAAAGTGCAGAAATTTTTAGTTTTGAGGTTTTTTTAAGACATGGAAGAAAAATACTTTTGAGGAAGAAAGAATTGTATGTCCTTCAAAAGTACTTGGATGCAAAAGGAAGCCAGGATTAAATGACAGTGGATCTGCCACTGCTCTCAGGCAAAAGGCACACCCACTTAAATTGCAGATTACAAATGTTCCCATATAAACTTGACCTGCGTTTAAATGGACTAACGTTCTCTCCTATCTACACCACCTTAAGATTACCTTGAACTTACAGTCTATTCTTCAATAGAGATAAAAATGAGATGGCCAAAGCAGTCTTGCTTTCAAAGTATCTCTACAGTGAAATCCTTTAGGCATTGTCATAGACTGCCACTTACAGCTTGTCTCCTGTGGTCATGTACAGGTCATTGTTCAGTGATGCCTGCATCAGTGTTTTGGAAAAAAAAGAGTGACTTCACTTTGCAGGAATATATATGCTGTGTGTGTAATGAATTTGTGCCTTTTATAACTGTAGCATTTTCTCAAGTGCCTCTGTGGTGACTGTCTCCCTTGGTTTCCTTCTTAAGTTCCCTTTTCAATAGGCTCTGCAGATATTTTTATCTGACAGCTGTGGACTTTTTTTAACCTTAATTAGAATAAATAAATATTGTCATGTCATATTTACTGCTTGAAGCTTTTCTTTTGTGGAAGCCCCTTTTGACTTAGTTGTGGTGGTGAGCATTACTTAGTAACAACATTTCACATCTCAGGCTGAAGCCAGTGAGATGTCTTCAGCCTTCTCAATAAAGCAAGCTCTGTAAAGAAGAAGGACAGAAGGATAATAGTTTTTATTGCTGCAGGTGGATTTGGAGTGCCCCGATCATGAACGTACCTCTCTCACACTTCTGTGTTTATCATAATATGTTTTATAGCTGCTCATGATTCAAAAACAGCTGGGATGCAGCTAAAACTGAACATGGGAAGAAGCAGACCTTGCACCAAATACTCTGTGGTGTAAACAGAAAAAACCCTGTAAGTAGAGACAAAAAATCACTGCCTTAATTTCATCTGGCAGCTCTGTGTCAGTGCTAGAGAAATAATGCAACTGAAAAATAACTTGAGCCTTGGGAAGGGACCTGTGTTTCACAAAAACAGTCTTTCACTACTAGCAAAAGCATAACCATCCATGTGAAAAATGCATCAAAAGCTTGCAGTGCTCTTTGTATATGCTTAACTTTCAGTATTACTTACAAATTGTAAAGGAGCACAAATACCATGAAAGCAAATATCCTCAGCTAATCCTTTGCATGCTCTATAAAACCTCTGTCCCCTAAAAAATGTTTCAGGAAGCAATGCATTTCATAGGCCCTCAAAGCAGCTCACAAATGGTTATGACCCTTAAACATTGCTGCCTGGGGTCAGATTTGAACTACCTCTTTAACCCTTTGTTCAGACATATCCTGTGGCATCCCAGAAGAGGTACTGAATTATTATTTACTTATTTACAAAGCTTTCAGCATGCATGTCAAAGAGACTATGTCAGCTAGGGGGACACTTCATTTTTTTTCCAGCAGTTCAGTGTATAGAAAATTAATTTGGACAGGCTAATATAGAAAAAATTAATTTTGTATAACGCCTACATAAGATACTAAGATAATTTTCTGAGAAACCAATTAAAAATCCCACTCATTTTTTTAGGAAAGGATAGATAGACCAGCTATGTGTTTGCAAATTGTTTGAATTATACACCACTCACTTCAAGTATGAGAACTAAGGGTCATTTTTTCTTGTCTTGTATAATTATAACAATCTACTCATCTGAAGCAAATCCTGAAACATTTGAGGAACTAATGAGTTCTGCCTTCTGGCTTAGGGCAGAACTGTGGGACTGTAGAGTTGCTTCAGAAAAAGAGCAAGTGAAAGTGAAAGGCAAAACTGGCCTGAGATTTTACAGAATAAACATACAGTTTGGTATCTACTGGAAATAAGGGGAAACTCTCTGTTAGATTTAAACCAATGAATTATTGGCTCAATTTTTTGCCACCTTGTTTGAGGTGCTTCCATCAATGGGGGCTTCCATGACACAGTTCCTGTCTGGCTGATCCTCCTCTTTGCAGTGAGTGGGGAGAGAGAAGCTGACCATGTGGGACTGGAGGAATTTGACAGACATGTCCTCTCTCACTCTCTCTGTAGAAGAATGCCTAAATTGGTAGGGTTTCTAGCTTCAGTATTTCATTTATGTGCATCAAATACGTAGGATGAACTCCAGTTGTGAGAAGATACTTTGTATCTACTGTGTATGTTTCACTTGTTATGCAGAAATTAATTACAAGGTTAAATGTTTTCAAAGAGCACATGATGTTTACTGACCTAGACAGCAATTCAGGAGCTGAAACACAGTTGCTTTGTGCTTTTCAGACAGCTGAGGGCACCCAGCCTCCAGCTCACGCTCTGAAAGGTGGTGGCTCTTCCAGGGACCATGTGTTCTAAACCAGCCCCAATGCAGGTGGCACAGAGACACTTTGGAAACCAAACTAGGTTGCTTATGCTTCCCACCAACAGCTGATGGTAATTTGGTGCTTAAACAGTTAGTTGGGATATTTAGCTTTGGAGAAAAGCAAACAAGGAGAATGCAAGCCCCATTAATCTAATGTGATGCAAGTTAATTGGATGTTAAAAGGTGGCTGCACATGTATGTTGCTACCTAGCTGTCCTTTACCCAGGCAGGCTGTACAATGGTTTTTGTTGGTCATTGGAAAGAAAAAGGCATGAAATTCTTGGTTATTAAAATATTAACAGTGTTTCCTAGAAAAGCCCTCAGTTAGCAGCAGAGTGCTAAGTTAAGCTGTAAAAAAAAAATAAAAATACACCTGCATAAAAGGGCTTGTAAGTTGATTTTAGTTTGTTTGATTTGTGCAGTCAGTAGTAATAAACTATTCTGAAGCTAGGCTTGGAAAAGCTCCAAGATTAATTTTAAATAGCTGTGATAAGCTGTGAAACACACACTAAGGTTCTTGTCCACTGGATCTTTACCCACTGTCATGCTGGCTCATGCCAGTTTTTTGTTCCTACTGACCTTGCTGAAAAAAGCAAGTGACTTTTTTTGAGTTTTGATGTCCATTGTGGGTCACAGACAGTCCATTCCGTGTTTTGAGAGACTGCAAGAGATAATTTTTCTGATTTAGAAGTAAGGGGTTATTGGCTTTTACCCAGAGTTGTTTTTTGGTACGTGCAAAGTGAATTTTCTGTTAGCAATTTTTACACTGCCTCCTTAGTGGAATGGCCCTAACAAAATAATCCATATCCATCCAGCTCCATTTACTCTGGCATCTACAGGCTCTGTAGACTCCCTCCCCACAACCCTACAACTTCTGGGGTGGAGGAAAAAGCCTTATCCAAATCCAAGTTATCCATTCCCCCAACATAAAAAGGATATATGGAGCTCCTGGAGGAAGTCCAGAGGAGGGCCATGAAGATGATCTGAGGGCTGGAGCACCTCTCCTATGAAGATAGGCTGGGGGAGTTGGGGTTGTTCAGCCTGGAGAAGAGAAGGCTCTGGGGAGACCTCATAGCAGCCTTCCAGTACAGGAGAGCTGGGGAGGGGCTTTTTTCAACAGCTTGTAGTGAAAGGAAAAGAGGTAATGGATCAAAACTGGAAGAGGGAAGATTTAGTTTAAACATTAGGAGGAAATTATTTAGTGTGAGGGTGGTGAGACACTAGCACAGGTTGCCCATGGAAGTTGTGGAAGTCCCATCCCTGGAAGTGTTCAACACCAGGTTGGATGGGGCCCTGAGTGACCTGACTTAGTGGAAGATGTCCTTGCCCATGGTAGGGGGTTTGGAACTAGATGATCTTAAGGTCCTTTCCAACTCAAACCATGCTATGATTCATCTGACCTACAGCAGAAAGCTTCTGAGGAAATGCAGCTCAGCCTCACCTGCCCAAGGGCATAAAGTCATTGAATGCCAGTAGTAACTTTGGGTGGCCTCATCGAGTGCCATTTCCCTGCTTCAGCAGAGACTTTTTGAAGAAGCACTTGAGGAAGCAGTTCCTAGCAGAAACACCAGCCTTTGGCTGATTGGGTTTGTCAAATGGCTCAGGTCGCTCCTGCCCCACTGTCTAATGGGATTCAACACTGCACTTGAAAATGCTTAGATGCTTTGATGGGAAGGAAGGGAGAAAAGGAAGCATATTAATAATGCACTGAGGCATCCTTGTCAGTTCTCAGGCTGTTCACTCCCAATTTGCATATGCTCCAAATTGTAAGAAAACACTTTGCACAGCAGTGTCGCATTTAGCAGAAATTACATTATAATTTCAGATGTGGAAACTCCTATTCCAGGTCTGAGCCAGTGACATGTCCCATCAGGCTGTGTGATCACTACCTTAAACAATTGAAATGTATTCTTGCACTTAATCAAAATCAAGGAGAGATGTTACTCCAGCCTCAACTTGCCAATTCAGCCCAAATTGGAACAAGAATATTAAACTAAATTAGAAACCATGCCATTTCCCAGTCATTTCTCTATGAGCTGGAGTTTGGCCAGAATGCTTTTTCAGAGGCTACATATTTGAGCCAACATATCTATCTATAACCATGAAGCAAACTGCCCCCAAGGGAACCCCCTTTTCAGAGGAGGGGAGTGCTAGGATGCATTTAAGATCTGTGCTTACACTTCTCCCAGCTCCTTCACGCTGCCAAGCAACAGAAAAGACTCAAGCTTAAATAAAAGACTTAGGAAAAGACTGAAGACTTCTGAGGAAGCCTGGCAGTGCAGGAAGAGGGGCAGTGCAGCAGCCGTTTCATCTCTCTGATTTCTGTCAGGGACTGGCTTTGTGCTGGGAAGCAGAGGCTGCAGGGATGGACCCAGCCTTTCTCTGCTTCCTTCAAGGTGGCACATCAGAGCTTGGGAATGGGTGAAAACTGCAACTTGGAGCTGGGGACTTTTCTTTCACGTTTCCATTCCAGAATTCGTTATTTTGGAGACCCATCAGCAATGATAAGAACCAGCGCAGAAATACCCACTGAAAGCTTTTTGTGAGGTGATAAACCAGTGTTATTCTGCAGCCAGAAGATGGCAGCCTTAGTTTCAGCCTTGATCCCTTTGGCGCCATGCCCCTTGCTGTGCAGCACAGCTGTGTGCAGCACAGCTGTCTGCAGCTGGCATCTGCTGACAGTGGTTGCCCCCCTAAGACAAAAAAAAAACACAAAAAAACCTAAAAAATATGCCAGGTTCTGCTTTTCAAAATCTGGCCAGACATCCTGGATTTAACTACCGTTTTGATAAAAATGATGGTGCTCAGGCTACAATCCAATTTTTCAAATCCCAACACAAGTGGTAATTACATCCTTTGCTTCCTTTCTAACCCCATCTCGAGTGGAAGCTGTCTCATTGCACCGAGAGTGGCAGTGGAGCTCACAGTTACATTTCATGGAGCAAGAGTTGACAGTGGGAAGACAGAGATAGCAAAGGACATCAGTCTTATGCTTGGTAAGGTCACTGGCAGTGCAAACTCACAGTCCCATCTGATCCATTCATGGTTATAGGCTGGGGCACATCACATCTCCTGGGACCCCTGGAAGAGGACACGGGCAGCTCAGAGGCACCACTGACCTCCTCTGGCACCCAGCAAGTGGCCAGCACCACTCTGCTAAACCTTCACTTTCCACTTGAAAGTAATACATTATCACTTGGAAAACATGTTCTCACTGCTTCTCCTTTGTGTCCTGGGTTATTCTCTCTCTGCTGTGTAAGATGAGTTCAAAAAACAAACCAAAAAGAGCAAAAGACAGATAACAGAAACTAGGAAGCCAAGTGCTATAAATAAAGAACAGAACAGGAACTGCAGTTGGAGCCCAAGGCATTGATTGCCAAGTGCAGGAGCTGAGTGGGAAAAGAAAAAGTTACAGTTCACTAACAAAGAGCACATTTAATTTCCCCTCCTGGATTTTCACCAAGATGAAATTTGCTTTCTCTATGTGTGTGGAAAGTAACTATTGCAGGGAATATTTACAAACTGAAATTGCTTGTTTCCAACAGCTCTGAGGAAGAGAAACAGATCAAAAGAAAGAGAAGTGACGAAAGTATTTTTTCCACAGAAGAGGACTCTCCAGATGTGTCCATTTTTCTATTTCCTGATGCTGCTGTCAGGAACTGGGAGATGAACTTTCTGCAGAAAACGTAAGATCAGCTCTCAGGTTATTCCCAGCATGGTTTCTGGCCAGGGAAAGCCCTTGCTGTCAGGCAGCAGAACCTGGTCAGTGGGACATGGGACCCAAACGATGGGAAACCCGCACGTTACGGACCATCAGACTGCACAAGGTTGGCACATCCCCCTGGCTCGTGTTTTTATTCAAATATACCATAAGAAGTTGTGCCAGTGTTTGGGGCTATGTTTCACCCTGAGAAAAGAGTTCAAACAGCATGAAATAAATTGTTTCACTGTGAGAAGTTAGACACTGGAATGATCCTCCCCCCCCAACCCAGGAAGTGGTAGATTCCCCCACATTGGACACTTTTAGGACTCAGATTGACAGGGTGTTGGGCCATCTCACCTAAACTGTGTTCCTACCTAGGAGGGTTGGACCAGATGATTCTTGAGGTCCCTTCCAACCTGGCATTCTATAATTCTATGATTCTGACTTAATGTGGGCCTTGGCCTCTCCCTTCTCACTCCTTACCTGGGAAGGACAGAGCATCTCCCATCTCTCCCAAGGAAGTGCAGGGCTCTTCCTTCACCAACTGGGGCTCTGAGCACCCTGGGTCAGAATAGGCCTCCAAAAGGCTTTCCCACCCACAGCCCCAGGTGGGGACTCCTCTCGGGCTCCAGCAGAAAGCCATATTTCCATGGTGCTTCAGCCTCAGCAGCAGCTCACTTGGAGAACTGTCAGCGGTGATAAACTCAGTCCCATTCTGTTTCAAAATTGGTTTAAGGAAGATGCCTGGCTGCTGAATATTTAAGCTGAATGTTTAATGTTTGAACAGGGAAATGGTTCTGATTGTCAGAAAGGGCATGAAAGCAGAGTGGAAACTAGTCCATAATCCCTGACAAAAACAGCCCTTTTGCTGGTGCCTGGGAGCTGCAGGAGTTTAAAATGATTGATTAAAATGCCAATTTTAATCAATAGCTTTTGTTTCATTTGACGCTTACCACTCCCACAGCAGTGAGACCTGCTTTGTCCTCCACAAAGTGGGGAATGTTGTAGCTGGTCCTGTTTAACATTTTGAGATGTATCCCCACTGGGGGAGCTGTTTAATGCTGCAGAACCATTTCATGCCACAAAAAGCTTGTCAGGAGTGAGCCAATGCTCCCTCCCCAAGCCCTTGGGCAGACCCTGTGGCTGTGCCAGGCTGCATGCACAGGGTAGTCTTCACCCACAGCAATCCCTGCTCAGTAATGTCAGGGGCTGAGGACAACAAACTCAGCAGGGAGCCATGCAGTCACACTAATCACTTTCCCTCCCTCTAAAATGTTCCTAAATTGGGTGCTAATCCGACCTGTCATATGACCTGTAGCATTTAATACTGCAGAGTAGTAGTGATCGAAATCCAACATTGCTGCCTCCTTCTGAGACTATTCTGTCCAGTGTGGGTAATTTGAAGTGTACATGTGAATTCAACACAAATGGGAAAGTTTAAACTGAAAATGTAGATAGTCTTATTATAAATAATCTGTTCAGGTGCTTTTTTTTTCCCCCAGAGAAACCAGTAGTGGCTGCCCGATCCTTGTACCGAATGGATATGAACAATGATCAAAGTAGCTCAGGAGAGGTGCTGAATGTACCACCTTTTATTTGTGGTAGCTAATAGTGGCACCCTGAGCACCTGCACACATCTGATGAAAAGGGGCTGCTGAAGCACCCCTTCCCTCTGGAAATGGCTTTTGGTTTGAAGCCCACCAGCACCAAGGCTGAGATTGGTCTGCGTTTATGGTGTCTACAAGGCTTTTGTACAAAGAAGTGAGAGAATGTACAAATGTGGTTGAAGCAGAAGCCAGAAGTGAAACAAACTTGGGGAGGCAGGTATTTCTGTTGGCATATACATAGAGATCATATTGAGCAGAGCAAAGGCTTGGTGGCTGCTGCATGTGATGTGCCTAACGATTTAACATACCAGAGAAAAAACAACTTCCAGAAACTCACAAAAAACAAGGCAAGGAAGAATCTGAAGAAAAGTTTATAGAGGAGCTCATCTTATCAAGGTTTCAGGACCATTGAAAGGCACATTTCACCCATGTTGAAAGACAATTGAGTTCATGGACACATACAATGCTCACGTTTCATGGCAAAAAGACTGTGTAATGATGGTGTGTTGTGAAACATATATTCCAGACTTCAGTTAAACACTAAAGTGATTATTTTAAGTGTGTCATGTACATAATAAAAGCAGAACAGGCAGATGCATCCAATTACTGTAATTTACAAGGCAGTAATTCAGCCCCCAAAATATTTCTCCTTACTGGAGGAAGGCAGTACAGATTACAAGTAAAATGAGGGGCAGCAAACTGACAGGGAGTCAGGAAGCTGCTGCCATTTGGAAAATGACAGCTAGCACCTGCTGCAAGTCAGAGGGGCTTTAACTTTGCTAAGTAATTTCACTGCTTCAACAGTGAACGACTGGGCTGGATCAGATGCTCTTGGGCCAGAAGGTAGCTGAGAGCCATGCTGTGGCCCTGCTGCACCGATGCAGACACCTTAAAGAACAGATAAACACGGGTCTTTGCTTGGTAGCAGGCAGAATAAAGACCACTTGTGCTTCCTCTCTCATCACTTAGTGAACTGCTCCGTGCTAATTACCACTTTTCATCTAGTTTGTGGCTGATTTTCACATTGCAATGATTAATAATTAATCAAATGCATTTTTTAAAATTAATTTGACAATTCTATGTCTGATTGGCGTGCTAATCTCTTCCATGCAGTGAGGATGTTATGGGAATAACCTCAGGTATTCTGAGCTGCTAATTGAGGTGAATACATAAAGGCATTTATAATTTTGTGTGGTAAAAAAATAAGGTGGGGAGTGGAAAAAAATGCATCCTCCAAGTCCTCTTTGGCTTTCAAGGAAGGTGTGATCTGCATTTGCCTTGCCTGTATTAGTAATATATCATTGATATTATCATGTCCAATCAAAACAAATGGACAAGGAAAAGGCAAAATTGAAAATTTCCCCCAGAGATGTTTTATTTCTCTTTAGCTGGTAGCAACTGCAGTAGATTTGATGCATTAATTATGGTACTAAAAAGAAAAATCACCAGGAGAACAACTTTCACCCTTTCCAGCCATCCATGCCACTTCTCTTCAAAAACGACACTCAGCAGGTAAAAGGGAAGAAGAGGAAACACGCAGCTTTCACTGGATGTGTAGTCCTCACTAGTTTCGAATTAGTAGTCCCTTTTTACAGGCCATCAGCACCACAGCAGCCACGGAGGTGAGACACACGGTAGAGCTAAGCAGGCACAGCAGTCCTGGCACGGACGGCAGGTTCCTCTGCCAGAAGCTGGTGGTGAATGGTTGGGCTGGGACATCCTGGGGAAGAGAGAAGATGGTGCCATTGCAGGGTCTCCCTCACACCATGTGAGTGGGGAGGTGGCAAACGTCACCCCTCCCAGGCTGGGGAGACCATAGGTTTTCCTGAGGACCAGATCAGGGAGAGGAAGGAAGGTCAGGGCTGTGAAATGCCTGTTTTTCATTGTCAATGGGGCAATGCAGGCAGAGTTACTTGTGACTGGAAGGAGCTTTTATTTAGCTTAAAGCCATGACCTGGGATTGGGGAGAACTAGGCTGATTCCCTGCATTTTGCAATCCCCAGGCTCTGAGATCCTTGTCCCTAGCTCCTGGTCATCTACTCCTCAGACAGGGGTAACAATATTCCTCAGGTGAGTAAAAAATAATAATACTGTCAACATGCAAAGTAACCAAAACTTCACCGAAGAAGGAACACCAGCCTGACTGAGGGGTGCGCACCTGTCTGCGGGACAATTATGCAGTCTGTCTTACCTTTGACTCTGGCTCTGGCATCCAAATTTCATTCTGTGAGATCCTCCCCATAGTGTGCAATATCTAGAAGAAAAAAAAAAATTGTACCACATGAGAAAAAACGAAAACTCACACTGCTTTCACAGTAGCAGCTTCAGAATAGCAGTAGCAGTCAGAGCAAGGTGACATTGCCAAAAGGCATAATGAGGCCTAGCTGAAACTGCTCTGAACCAGAAAATGTATAGTGATTTCTTTGTTTATATCAGCAAAGAGAGAAGAAGGAGGAAGTTTTAGTCATTTGTATAAATATATGAAAGCTGGTCACCAAACCAGCGTCTTATGGATAAAAGGAGTTTCACAGGGCCATTTATAAAAAGCAGGACTTCACTCAGAAATCCACACGAACTACAGCTTCTCCAGGTATTTAATTTCTTTAATTTTTTAATTTTTTTAAAATCACAAGTAAATATGCTTTTTCAGGTGACAGATTGAGAAATAGCAAGGTAAAGGAGGTTACCACCAAGCAAAGCCTGTTATGAGTGTTGCTGCTTAGATCACAAACTAGAAAGAGGAAAGATGCAACTCCAGGGCTTTCAAAGCATACAATTATGATTTTATCTCTTGGCTACTCAGGCCGTACAAAGCTCATTGAGGATTCTTCTTGAGAATAAACTGATTGTTACAATCATGGAGGTTCTTGGGGATAAATGAATGTCTTCAGAGAAGATGGCTCATTGTCCTTGTAGCTACTGTTCACAAGCATGGAGTAAAGAGAAATTAGGTGACTTGAAACAGAACAAGTAATAATGAGGATTATAAGGCAAATATGATGCTCTGTTGATTGGAAGCAAAAGGCTGATTTTGCCTTAGATGACAGCTCCATGACTCTGTCATACAGCAGCTGTAAATGTAACGTACACCCTTTAATGTGTTGGGTTTTTTCCCCTCCCTCCAGACTGTTGTAAAGGGATTTCACTGTGACTGGGAACCCAGACCAATGCATGTCGTTCTGAGGAGATTTAGACATATCAGAACTGCCCATCATGAACTCATAAAACTGAGCTAATAGTACTCACTTGTAAAAGGAGAAGCAGAAGAGAGAGATCAAAAATGAGAACAATGCTCAGATTTCAAGATTGCTGCATAGGAAATAGCTGTGAGCATTTGTAATGACTTAAACTACTTTTAAAACATACGGTGATTCATTTGTTAGAAATTGTGGTGGTCTATCTAAGGGCAGCATCAGGTTGGAAGGTTTTTGCCTCTAGACATGAGGTATACAGCATGAGCTTCATTTTAAGTCTCCACTTTAAGCAACACACTGCATAATGTTTTGATTTGGCTGAGATTTTTTTCTTCGCTTTATTCAATAACAAACTAAGTAAATTAAAAAAAAAAAAAAGAAGAAAGTGTCACATCACAACCTTTTCTGGGGTCCTTCCCCACCAGTTCTAGGAGCCTCTGCACAATTACAGGGTGGGAGGCACAAAATCAGACCCTCGAAGCTGTATTTTATCTCTTTGAACCTTTTAATAGAGATGTTGAAATGAAGCCAACAGTCTATACCTCTCTGGCTGCTCTCTCTCCTGCCTGTACAGCCCCCTCCATGTATCCACTCCACTGGGTAGCTGTCTCCGTGCCAGCAAAGTAGATTCTGTCAACAGGTTGGCGAATGATCCTTCAAAACAACAAATGGAGAATGTCAGATGACATGTAACAAGAAGGCAATGAACCTTCTACTAGCAATTGATGGTCTTCAATGGAGTGCTTAACTCTAGTTCTCTTCAATTCCTGCAGACTTGGGATGGGGAGCATGGTGCAATAGACTGTCCCTGCAGGACCACGTACTTGTTTCTGTACTCAAAACTGAAGATCTGTGAGAGAGAAAGTCTATGGCACAAATCAGTGAGCACAGTTTCCGTGCAAAATAATACAAGCCTTATTGTAGTGCTGGGATAAGGGATAATCCTAATGCAGTGCAGCCAGCAGATTTATGTCTTCTGCCCAGCAGCTTTACTGTTACCCAGACATTACAATGGGATGTTTTTGCAGTGATGGGTCACTAATATGAGCTCCTGTTTGGGGGATGGACTTGCCTGGCTGCAAATCTTGCCAAAAGGGGACAGCAACATTCACTCCGTAGGGTTGTATAAGCCAGCTCCTCAGCTGTGCTAAGCTGCACAAGCATCTCAGTCAACCCAGCCCTAGCTAATGAGCTCCCTTTCCCATAGAGAGATGTGCTTGCTCTAAGGGTTCCCATCTAACCCCCCAGTTAGGCTTTCCCTGTCTGCCTGACGCCAGCTTCCCCAGGTCAGTGGCCTCACCCATCACTACCCAAGTGTTCAGATAAATTACAACAGAAGAAAGAGTCTATGCATGAGATGACTTTTTCCCACACACATTTGACACAGAGGCAGGGTCTAACTCCATGATGGACATGCTAAGGAGCTCACACTGAGATGTGCTACATGGTTTGTCTGTTCTTTGGCTATGGGGACAAGATTTTTCTGGTTTTCCTGTTACATGCTCAATTGTGCCTTCCCCACACTTTTCAGTGATATATCTAGTATTACTCAGTATTATCTAACACACTGCTTTAGGAATATAGCAATTCTATGTGGGGAGGGCATGGGGGGCTTTGCAGGGTGGGAGGAAAGAACAAAGTTTTCACGTAAGGGTTTTTTTTCTTCGTTTCATTATGGTCTTTACCAGAACCTGATGCTCCACCTATGCCATCAGTGGAGACTTTTCATCTCTCCAAGATGTGTGCCCTCAAGCTCTCAGAAAGTGCTAAAGGGATCTATTGTAAATACTGCGTAGCAGCAAATACTGTAAGTTATCCGGTGGGGAAAGGTTTCCTGGCTCTAGCAGGTCCCTTAGTGACTGTGCTTTGTTTCCTCAAAAGTCACAAAGAAGCTCTGCTTGTACTGAAGTCAATAGCAAGATCCTTGCTAGTCTCTGTCAGAGAGTAGGGAAGCAGAAATAGGGTTGGAGTTCCCCCAATATGTTACATATGCTGTAAGTTTGTTGCAAAAGGTGTATCACTGTACATGAGCTAAGAAATGTAAATTAGAAAGTAAAGCACTCTCTGGTTTACCTTCCGTAAGAATACATTATGCCTGGTGGGAAGTAGGCTGTGTAACAACCCCCTGAATATTGCTCCATGTTCCAGTTCTTTTCTTCATAATGCACGGGCTGTAAGTACAACAAACCTTAGAGAGTGCAACAGTGGCAGAAAAATTGCAAATAAAAAACAAAATTTCCTTTGAAGAGGGAAAAAACAGGCTAAGGATACCTGTCAAAAGAGTGCCATGTCATCTGGGTAATGCTATCCATCTGCACAAAACAAATCTTTGCATTTTTACAGAAGCACAAGCCTTCCACAGGGAAATGACAGGACAAATTAAACCATGCACTCTCTTTTTTTTTGTTTGTTTGTTTGTTTGTTTTGTTTGTATGTTTGTTAGTTTGTTTGCTTGTTTTGTTTTGTAAAGAGTGAGACTGGCAGCTCTTTTCTTTCTGGACTAGATGCTGCTGCTCTCCCCTTGGGAGCACAGATTGTATGGCACAACAAGCAAATTTAAGTATATATTTTAGGTACAAGGAATTTTGGCTTAATCCTCCAGAACAAAGGAACAATGTTACTGTAAAACAGAGGTGAAAATAAGGCATTCTTTTCTTACATGTAAAGCGTCTTCCATCCCCATTGCCCTGGCATATGCCTCACAGATCTTCTTCTTCCTATATGAAAGTAGAATCAGAGTGAGGAAAAAAATAGGCAGAAAAAAACCTCTCAGGTATTGCTCTTCTTCTTAAAAATTTTTTTTTTAAAAAAATGATATTTATTGCAATATGTTTGAAAGAAAGTTGGTTTTGTCTTTGTTTTTAAGTCTGATCTCAAGTTCTTATCTTAACATACATATTTAAAATGCTGAAGCCTAAATGTGACAACCAAAATGGACCCTTGGAATGGGAAATCAAGGTTGATTTTGGTGACGAGCTCTAAAAAAATAAACCTCTGTACAGTTATTTTAGTGTGCAGGGCCAATTCTCATGTTTGCTGGTATAAGACCAGAAGCATCATAGGTCAATGAAATCCCTACAGATTTACCAAAGGTAAGAACA
This sequence comes from Chaetura pelagica, assembly GCF_000747805.2. Classification (NCBI taxonomy): domain Eukaryota; kingdom Metazoa; phylum Chordata; class Aves; order Apodiformes; family Apodidae; genus Chaetura; species Chaetura pelagica. The sequence goes on along the minus strand of NW_009951950.1, from coordinate 1,137,524 downwards.
AAATATAAGCTGGAGAATCCTGCTCACATTCATAAGCAGAACTCCTCTTTCACTTTGATGAGTACCAAAAATCACATTCAGACAGTATCATTTTTTTATTTCACAGACTACTGGAGAAACAATACTGTTGTAAACATGGAGGTTTTAAAATGTTATCACCCAGTCTGAATGTGAAGGACACTCAAAAGTACCCATGTCAGTGCTCCCAGTATGCCTGGGGTGAAGTATGATTGAGGGGAGATGCAGTCTGCATCTGTCTTTAGAAAAATCATCTCAGTTCACATAGAGACACAGAGTTGATAAGTCATCAGATGGAAAAGTGGGCAGGACATGGAATCTTAGAAATGTGCATAACTGGATGGATATTAACATTAGTGTCTTGTCCTGTTTATGATAAAAGCTCAATTTTTGTCACCATTTCCAGTACTGGTACTTGCACTGAGCATGTGAGTACCTGCATATGCACACACATATTCCTATGGGGAAGGATTCAAGAGAATGGATTTATTTCTGTAATATTTGAAGTTTCTGAGCTCTTACCTCTCTTCCTTACTGAGATGGGCCAGTTTAACAGCCTTTCTGGTAAGGATGAAACTGAAAAGAAAAATATGACATATAAGTATCTTGCAGCCTCAGCACTGAAGCCTATTTACAAGCTTTTCATAGCATCATAGAATCATAGGGGTTGGAAGGGACCTCTGAAGATCATGGAGTCCAAACCCCTTGCTGCAGCAGGAACACCTAGGGCAGATCACACAGGAATGCATCCAGATGGGTCTTGGAAGTCACCAGCAAAGGAAACTCCACAACTTCTCTGCACAGCCTGTTCCAAGTTCTCCAACACCCTCACAGTAGAGAAGTTTTTCCTCATGTTGAGGTGGAACTTTCTGTGTTGTAACTTGGTGCCATTTCCCCTCATCATATCACAGGGCATCACTGAAAAGAGACTGGCCCATTCTTGACATCCACCCTTCATATATTTATAGATATTAATAAGGTCCCCTCTCATTCTTCTTTTCTCAAGACTAAACAGGCCTGGGTATCTCAGCCTTTCCTTGCATAATAGATGTTCCAGTCCTTTAATCATGAATTTCAATCGTTTTGCTTGAAATTACTCTAAAAAGACAGGCAAAGCACTTTACTGGTATGTAATGTGCTTGACATTTTTTAATCATACCTGATTATAGGCCACATGGGTGAAAAGGCCTGTGTAGAGTTACTCTATGGAGCTGATTGAAAGGGAAGGCAGGCATTCCCAGAGGGCAGGTACAGAGGTCTGCCTGGCAGCTACCAGGTAAGTAAGCTCTAAAAAGACAGGCAAAGCACTTTACTGGTACGTAATGTGCTTGGCATTTTTTAATCATACCTGATCACTTAATAATTATAGGCCACATGGGTGAAAAGGCCTGTGTAGGGTTACTCTATGGAGCTGATTGAAAGGGAGGGCAGGCATTCCCAGAGGGCAGGTGCAGAGGACTGCCTGGCAGCTACCAGGTAAGTAAGTTGTGGATTGGAAGTATGATTTCAAAGCTGCCAGCACTGGCCTCATTTTGCTCTGTGGGAATGAACTCTCCATCCCCACTGACTCCAGAGATCAACATTACACCCAAAGTGTGCAGAGAGACAACAGTTTCCAGCAAACTAGCTTGCACTCCCTACCTTCTTCTACCTAGGTCTTATCCAAAAGGACTGAGACCCTGAGTTTTCTTGAATTTGCAAGTCTTGCAAGCAGCTGGCCATACCACTGCCTGAGTCATTTGTTGTTAAGAAGCAATGACAGCTTGCTGCTCTGACAAGTGCTGCACAGTGTAATGGACCAGTCCCGTAAGAACTGGGACTAAAATTTATTCAGCTTGAAGAAATAGATTTGGTGATTAGTTCATCTGATCTTAGTGGAGATACCCAGGGGATACAGCATGTTCCTGCATTCTTTGAGAAAGTTGCATAAATCCACAAGGAGATGCAGGACACTCTTTGCTATATGGGGTGTGGAGGAGGCTTACTGCTCTCAGGGCGTGGAAGTTTTTAAACCTTGAACATGCCCATAAACCTACACAGTTCAGTAGAAGTGGCAAGCTTTCCTTGCTAGATACTTAAGGAGTAGTTGCCTGACATATATATTGGCTTCTTTTGGCAGTCTAACATCGGATTACAGTGGAAACATTTGTGAGCATTGCTTGTTTATATTGGCTCTAGCCTAATTTAAAAGCCAGTCATAGCTGTCACATATTTTCCCCGTTTGTCTAAACTATACAACTTTTTTGGTTGGCATTTTCTTCGAGAATTTCTTCACTGCACAGCTGCTGCTCTGCTCAACCACCACCTGATGTTCATTGTCCTGTGTCAGCTCAATGGGGAGAGGAGGCAAATGATAATTTCTTGGACAACTACCTTTGATTGCTTGTTTATATTGGATCTAACCTAATTTAAAAGCCAGTCATAGCTGTCACATATTTTTCCCATCTGTTTGTCTAAACTATACAACTTTTTTGCTTGGCATTTTCTTCGAAAATTTCTTCACTGCACAGCTGCTGCTCTGCTCAACCACCACCTGATGTTCATTGTCCTGCGTCAGCTCAATGGGGAGAGGAGGCAAATGATAATTTCTTGGACAACTACCTTTGAATTTTGGTTTAGATGCTAAATACAAGGTCCAACATAAGCCAAATACAGGCTCACAAATCTGGGTAAGAAAGGGATTTCACAGAATTGTAGGATCATAGAAAGTTTTTGGTTTGAAGGGACCTTAAAGATCATCTAGTTCCACCCCCCATGTCTTGGACAGGGACACCTCCCACTAGACCAGGTTGATCTAAGCCCCATCCGGCCTGGCCTTGAACACTTCCAGGGAGGGGGCATCCACAGCTTCTCTGGGCAACCTGTGCCAGTGTCTCACCACCCTCACACTAAGACTTCCTAATGTCTAACCTAAATCTACCGTCTTCCCGTTTAAAGCCATTACCCCTTGTCCTATCGCTACATGCCCTTGTAAAAGGTAGATTTATCTCTAAATCTACTCCACAGCAAAAAAAACCCAAAACATCAACTGTATGCTTAAAACTAACTACAGCTGAATTCAGCAACTCCTTCCCGACCATCTCCTTTGTATTAGGCTATTTGTAGCAGAAGCTTCACCTAAAAACTTTTACTAAGTAGAGATGCAGAAGAAGCTTTTAAGGAGTGCTGTCCTCCATCTGTGAAGACTGGGGACCACTGTAATGTGGCCATTTTCCCTCTTCCTCCTCTTTCCACTCCTTTGCACAAAAAAGAAATAGACATCTGTAAGTATGGGCTAAAAGCTCCTAACCCCATAATGGCAGGGAAAGATCCATCAGGTTTCGTGTCATCTATGGTTATCCCAATTGGAGACTCTTCATCCTCAATGAAGAGGCAACCACAATAACCTACATAGACAAAAGAAAGCAAAATTACTGTCAGCAAAACTTGTTGAAGATCATTGTTTCTGATAGAAATGAGCAAAGAGAATTATCCATAAAAGGACTTGTACAGTAAGACCTTTGCACCAATAATATCTGAATGTCTGAAGTGTTTTCGTAATGGTCTCTCTCCTCTCTGCCCTCTGACTGTGGGAAATTTTGTACACAGACTTATACAAGTCATATTTAAATTCCATTCCTGTTTAGCAAGGAATTTCTGTGGATTGCTGTAAGTCTCTTTGCCTTTCTATACTGTGGGCAACAAACATGCAAAATAAATGGATCTAGCAAGAACTATGATGGTTCTTTCCATGAACAAGTTTGTCCAAAACAACAGCAGCAACAGAACCCAGTGTGATTACATGTGGTCACTGCAGGCTCAAATTTACACCCTGTATTGATTTTACTGATAAGACTGTCAGGAATAGTAGCTTGTAACAGTAATGCAGCAAAAACACGGGCCTTTTATTGTAGTATCACATCAGTACGTGCTTCAGATGAACATACAAAAATACAGATAACTGTGTATAAACCTGCCTACATTTCTTTCTAATGCCAATGTCCAGTTATGCCCTGAAACATGTAAAATTATATTCTTTTGATTAAGAAATATTCTTGCCCAGTGCAACTCTCAGTATCATTACACAGGAAGTAGAAACTAATCTGTTCATACAAATAATCTGCAAATGGTATCAGTTGGAGATGAGAAACACATGATGTTGCAGCACATAGAGAAAGTACCCTGAATTAAACAAAAGCTAACCTACTTTGTCCAGTCCCCTGAGATACCAAGTCTGCAGAACAGAGGATTAAAAAGAGGGAAAGGTCTTGCTTACACCTTAAGCTCTCCTTATCATCGGCTTTAAATTCTCTTGGGCTGCCTTAACTCTGTCCCTGCTGCAGGGTCCCTCCTTCCTGCACATGGCAGGTTTCAGCAATATTTCCCAGGGAAACCCTGCTTGTTTTCTCATTCATCCCTCCTCAGCTAGAGCACAAGATTTTGGATCCTGTTTGAGTCTGGACTCATCTTTGGGACAGGGAGTGCACTCAAGCCTGGAGGAAGAGCCCTCCTTAGCCCTTACATTTCACTCTTCTGTGTGTTTGGCTTAGGAGTTTTGCACATTTAACACCCCCTGCCTTGGATTTATTCTTGATAGACAGCAGAGCTTCAAAATTTATCAAGCACAGGCCTCCCAAGTCATCCACTTTCCCCACATACCCTTCCTCTCCCAGAAAGCTTCCCTGTAGTACATCATGCATTTTATGACACAGCCCATAGGCACACGCTGAATTAGCTGGTTTCTCTTTGGTGGCAGTTCTGGTTTATAATGAATCTTCGTTGTTAGGATTGGAGGGATAGCAATGATCACATACTTGCTCTGAAATATAAAACACAGTCTGTACAGACAAGGCACTGCCTCTCCCAGGACATGTTTGAAATGCTATTATTGGTTGTTCACAGCTTTCCCACACCTGACTGCTATTTGGCTTTCCCACACAGATTTTTCCAGGTGATCAAAATTCTGCCATTTCAGAAGAAGAAAAACATGACCCACATTTGTCTAAATTATAAGTTGTTAAAAAAAATAATAAATAATTTTGTCACTTTCATGGGATAATACTTCAGGACAAGCATCATTGATGGTGACTTCAGCTTTTCTAAATGCACTCTGTCCCTCTCACAAGTCCTGTATCTGACTAGAGCGATGAAGAATGCTCTGCTTGGGAGCTCAGGGTGACGCCGTATCACACCAGATACTGCTGTTCTCAGGCTTACTCATGCTGGTGAGGCCACTGAGTGCAGGAAGCCTGTCTCCTCTGGCTTGGCTGCTGTTCAGCCAGCATGAGGGAGAAGCTAGTTGTTTAACTCCAGGATTTAAAATTCCTTGGGTGGCGGAGAGAGTCTCTCCTCCAGCACATCCTTAGACTGGCTTCTCTGTTAAATAGCTCCTTCCCTTTCTGCTAGTTTTGTCTAAATATCCTCCAAATACTGCCACTGGTGAGACAGGGCTCTTGCAGATTGTGAGGGTCCTGCACAAAGCCCCGTGGCAGGCTAGGCTCTGCGTGCAGAAGGGAGCTGCCACCCCATGTGTGCCACTGTAGGAAATCAAGTACTGATAGAACATTTCATGGCACTGCTGCACAGAGGTAAAATCTTACTACAGGCACTTGAAATGTCTTCTTTTTGTTGTTGTGCAAACCACATAAACAGGAGCATTATTTTCCTTTCTTTGAAATGGTGTCAATGCAGAACTGTAACGTTAAAATATATATAATCACAGAAAAAGTTAAGGCAGAAAAGGCAGAGTAATGACAGAAAATAACTAGCACAACAGCAAGAGACCCAGTCATAAATAAATCAATAAAGCAGGTTCCACAGAGTGTCAGAGTAGTCTGAGAAATAGACATGCACAAATGGGTACTTCCTGATTACATCTGGCTAAAAGCTACTGCAGATGTATTCCCCCACTAAATGCACATTCTACTTTTATTCTGATCAAATTACCTCATATATCTGGTGGTTTAGAGTCTCCACAATGACATTACCACCTGTCTGATCAATACGGACCACAGGTTGCTCCAGTTTAACTCTGCCTTTGAGGCGTGCCATTATTTTCTCTGATATCTGACCAGAACCCCCTTTAAACTTCCTCTCCTAGAAGAAAAAACAAAACAAAACAAAAACAAAAAATAAACACAAAGAAAAAAATCACCAGCATTAACCACAATGACATTTAATATGTCTTCTGCTCATAATCAAGAATCTCCAAGACAAATCTGCAAGTCCTAAGGGTGGGTAAACAGGCAGAGACTTTCAGAAGAGCACAGACCTGAGTCTCAGTGGGGACCGCTGCCTAAACCACTTTTGCTATGGTTTCCTCAATTAGCTGGCTTAAATAATCTTGAAGCCTGGAGAATAAACATAATAATCCAGGTATTCTAGCTAGTATAAATATATCACTTAATTAAAAAGAGGTTTTGAATATTTTACTCATCACAAAACCACCAATTGCATCTGTACAGCCAAAGCCTGCACCCGCCCAGAAGCAAGAAAGATCTTTAACTGCATCTGGCCTTGAGTGTAGGAGGCAATGAGCTTTATCGGTCCCTAGGAAGACACGAAGACATTGCTGTCTGGAAAAAAAACATGATCTGTGACACGTATTTCCTTATGATGTCTGTGAAGAAGCTCAGGGGAAGCACTAACAGTCATTTATCTACCACCCACCAGCTCTATCAAGCAGCTCACTCTTACATGTAAGATGCTGGTACTGCCAGGGAGGAAAAGATACACAAAGCCTTGTGCTGAAAGACTGAAATGGATGCCTGAAGAAGTTTCAAGACTTGCCATGGCCACTAAGTCAGAAACCCTCAACATTTTTGTTCAGCTGGTTTTGACTGGGGTGAGGGGAAACAGAAAGATGGTAGAAAATCAAAACATCTTGCCCCATCCAGGTACAAAGAAAAGGAAGTGCTCATTCCAGGCTAGCTTTCCTCTACTCATGCCTTGTTTAACTATGACGATTTTTGAATTAATTTAATTCTTGCTGCAACATATACCAGTTGCTGGTGTGAGACAGCAAATGTGGCTGAAGGGCTTCCAAGGAGGAAGGCTGTTGGGTCTTGTTCCTACTGCAGGGCAGCATTAGCTCTATTGACATCCTTCCTAACACGTGGTTGATTATTCTTTTCCCAATGGACAGATGTTGATGGAGACTTTGCACCTCTCCAGGCAACTTATCTTAATTGTCTCCCTGCCCCAGCAGATTTGGAAGGGTTTGGTACTGTCTTCATTTTTGTTGTTGGCAGCTTCACTCTGAAATGCTGTGTGTGTTTTCTGAGGCTGCATTAGCTGAGTTAAGATGCTAGTAAAGACTGCAAACATACCACATCCAAATTACTCTGACAGCCCTCTCACCTTTTCTGAAACTTCATTCAGAATAATCACACAAACACCATGGACCTCCCAGGGCCAAGGCAAGAAAGAGTCTGAAGTAGCTCATTAAAATATGCTGTCATATGAGCTGTTGCAAGAAGGAAGGGCCTTTTGCTACCTGCTTCCAACTATTGTCATTAGAGGCTTCAATGCTAAAAACCATATTACACACTAAAGTACACTTGCTTTGAAGTCTTGAAAACATTCAAATGTGCTAAATAACCCATAGATTGGAAAAAAGGCAACAAAACAGCAACAAAAGGACTGTGCTGAAGTGAATGAAGAAAAAAACAACTGATTAAATTGTCCCTGTTTATCCCAAAGTCTAGCTAATAAAAGTCCTCATTGTACAGAGTTAGTCGAGAGGGCTGTTCCATCCCATGAGAACATAATTGTCTCCAGTGCCACATGAACTTGGTGTTTCATGCTCTTTTGACTAATTACAGGGCTCTGGTGGCTGCAACACCCCACTTGCTTTTTATGGCTTCAAGAGAGGAGGAAGAACATGAGACATTTTGTACCTGGCCTCCATTGGTGATAGAGAAAATTCTGGACGTGCCCCCACACTGCCTCACGTACCACAGGAACCAGAGAGCAGAGACTTCATGAGGCTCAGAGGTGACATTGACATTCACAAATAAGGTGGCAAATTCTTTAGCAGCTCTGCATGAGACACGGGAGTAGAAACAGGCAGTGAGTAAATGTGACTTCCTGACTGCTTTCAGGAACTGCGTTGTTATTCTTGATAAGGATTGCTTTCCCAAAGTCAAAAAAAGCCAAGATTGTTCATATCCACCTCATTTTTTAGTTTGTAGTTAAGACTGTTTCAACTGGTTTATATTAGCACCTTCCTCCTTCCCAAAGCATTTACCCGTTCAGTTTGAAATCCCACTGATTTCATCTTAGTTATTTCTTTAAACAGTTTTCCACTTGCTAAGCCTTTCATCAGAACAAATATTTTTCTCAACAAAAGAATGCATTTGGTTACCAGCTAGTGAAACTCTTCTGCATTTTTCCTCTTTGTGGAGATCATCAGACACACAATTATCAAGGTCTGATTAGTCCCAAGGGACTGAAATACCCACATGGCCAAGACATTCTCTATGGTGCATTGGTGCACATACCTTCTTTGAAGCAAAGAATCAGACATGGTAGATAATCAAGAGAGACCAAATTGGCAGTCATTGCCATATGAGCTGTCTACCATAGTAAGTCAACCGAATGTAAACAGTTACAGCAGCAAGGAACAAAATCTGGCTATTTACATTTCTTTCATTTCTGGCTACAGATTGCTAAGAGAATTGAGAGCATTTTGCAAGAAGGTGAAAGGTCTTTGGCTTGGATGAAGGTTCATAAAACGACATGGATTTATAATGATCGGCTAAAGGAACTTTGCAAGTTATCTGGGCTAGAATAGGTAATTTATAAACTTTTATAACATAATTACCCCGAGCGTGAAGTCCAGACACCTCTATTTTATTAGCCAGGATAAGAAAACATTCTGTATGCAAGAATCCTCTGCAACAACCCTAAAAACACCAAGACACTAAAAAGTTGTAGCAAGTTTAGAGAAATGTGAAGGCTCTCTTCAGGATCAGTAGATGCTGATCTGTGACATATGACAACCAAATCTTTTTTCATAATCTTGACCCAAGTCGTACAGAAAATCTTGCAGGAGAGATTTTCTGTTTAGTTTTTTAACTACGTAAAGAGAAACCTCGTTTGGCTTGAAGATCTAAAATGGGTTTTTACTATTCATTTTTTTAAAGCATGTTTCAGCTGAGCACATCCGTTAAAACTGGAGTGCCACAAAACCACCAGTAGTAGCAGCCAGTGTACAGAGAAGTGTGTTACAGGAGAGATCACTATGAACCCATATTGAACACTGTACATGTTTTATTCATATATTGTGGTCTTTCATAGACATATAAAACACACTGATCCTTTTCTAGGCAATATATCACCTTAGGCCCTCTTCCTACCAACTAGGATTGATGGTCTGGTGTTGGACCTGGTGCTCACAAATGAGGAAGATCTGTTGGATGCTGAAAAAGGTGAAGGGCAGCCTTAGCTACACTGGCCATGAGACTGAAGATCCTGAGAGGAGTAAGACCAGCAGCAGAGCTATAACCCTGGATTTTGGAAGAGTAAATTTCATCCTCTTCAAGGACCTGCTTGGCAGCATTTCATGGGAAACTACCCTTGTAGGGCAAAGAGGCCCAAGAGAGCAGCCTGGCATTCAAAGCCAGCTTCCCAGGAGCACAGGGAGGTTGCACTGCAATGGGCAGAGCTAAGCAAGTGCAACAACAGGATGAACATGGAGCTCCCAACCAGGCTCAGGCACAAACTAACTAGAAAAGTGAAAGGAAACAGGGACGATTTCCTTGGCTGCCTTCTTTTCCTCCAAGGGTTTCAAAGGCCCAGCAAAGCACTACTCCTGAAACAAGGAGCAGCATTTGAACTTCTCTGGAGTTTCTAGAGCCAATAGCTGCTCACTTCCCCTCCTCGGGTCTCACAGTGCCCCATCCATTGATTGACCACTGGAAAGCAGCTGCCTTCTGGCACAGTGTCCTGCTCTCTGATACACCATATCAAGACACATGATAACAGCAGGAGAAGACATCACTGAGGCAGAGGACATCACTCCTCAACTGTTAGCCTACCACGGGTTTGGTGAAGCCCCCTCATCTCCTTTTGCATCTATTTCTATGCCTGCAAGTGACCTTTATTCATACCTACAAAGCAGAGTTTTCTTTACATGTTGCTTTTCCTAAAGACAAAGGCACAAGTTCTCCAAATGAATTAAGTGAAATCATGGTAAGAAGAGCCCACACTGTCACTTTCATGTGCATGGGCCCTATTGAAGCAAATCCCAGGTTTCCACAGCACATTTAATCCCATCTACCAGCCAACCCAAATCCTGTGTACCACTTTATCCTCCACAGGCCCCACCCACCATCTGACAACAGCCCATCACAAAGACCAGCCTAATCTCAAACACCTCCTGTTCTCTCACCACTGCTACCACAGTTGTACCCTGGAATTTGCCAGGGAGCCACTATCATTCTGCAGCTGGATCTCAAAGTGAATGAGGAGTTATTTACTTGGTCCAGCAAATCTTATTTATCAGCTCTTCCATGGTCATCTTGTCCCATTCTTCAGCATGTGGAGCATCCCATGGAGCTTCAGGAGGAATCTGGAGATAGAAGCAAAATAGTTAAGAAATTATTCAGCACTATAGCATTGCCTAGTCATAACTAGTTTGTAGCATGGAGTCATATGTTGGCCAGGAGTTGCTTTTGTCCCCTGCACATGGCTGTAAATTGGGAACACATTCATTAAATGTAATAGTTTCTATTCAAATCTTTTGGGCATGAATAGTACCATGACAACCAAATGTGGCTTTGTGTGACCAGTGAACTATATTCATATGTTTGGTCTCATCCAGCCTTCAGTCACTCAGAAGTGAGCTGTCTATTCTAATTGTCTTGGTGTCCTTTAACAGCTGAGGGAAAAATGATTTCTCCAGTCAGAGAATCATTCAGTTATGACATAGGCATCCAAGGGCCCCTATGTCTCTCTGTTAACTACAGAGGGAGCAAAAATGTCTAGATAGTATTAATTATTTTTAGACAAATTCTTAATAATAATCCATTGCATGTAAGTACTATGAGATTTGAGGGTACTATATTTGAATATTTTAAAAATTCTATATTATTTGACAAAAAACGTGTAGTATCATGCACAACTTTGATTCTGCAAAACCACATGTTGAATTTTACAGATATACAGTTAGTTATGCTTGAAGGTTATTGTAAGGAAGGGCCCCTGGCTTGTAGCCAGATTACAAGGCAACTGATAAATATTTGAAAGACAGCATGAAGCCCTAGGGGCTACTTTTTGCACACAGTAAGATCTGCAGTAGTACTGCTTGAGTTTTGAAGGCATGTAAGAGCTTGAGAAATAAAATTCCTATAAAGCCAAACTGGAGCCCAGCTTCGGTAGCTACAGAAAAGAACAATCCTTACTTGAAAAGGCTGTCACAGGGCAAGGAGAAAAACCCTTCTCATCTCCCAACTCATGGAATGTTTTTTCCCTGACATGAGGAAGTGCATCCACTGAGATTCAACCTCATTTTTTCAGATGTCTTCAACACATCCAGATCTTTTTTATCTTCTTGCAGACTCACAGAATGGTTTACCTTTAAAAATCATCTAGTCCAACCACCTCACAGTGAGGAAGCCCTGCTATTCCTGATAATTCCTGGGCAACAATTATCTTTCCTGATGGATGTTCCTTTTTTTTTTCTTCTTTTTTTTTTTTTTTTAATCAAATCAGCAATAAACAAAGCCAGCCAGAAGCAAAACCGAACCAAACCAGATTTACTCATGATGACATTAGCACTGTAAGAAACAGAATCAATTTACACAGCCTACCTCTTCTCCCATCTTGTCCATGGTCCTCCAGAAGTTATTGTAATCCAGATAAACTAAGGGATTCCACGTTGAAGGGGAAATACCCGTGAAACAGTGTGACTTTCCCTAAAAATCCACACATAAGCATTAGCAACTGAAATAGACCAGATCATATCTTCATTCCTCAAGAAAACTAAGTTCCCAAAGTTAACACATGGTTGTACTTTTGTTCCCAAAGACCTAGCTTGCTTTTTTCCTTTTTGGCTGGTTTGGTTTGTCTGAGTTTTGGCGCTTTTGTTTTGTTTTGGTTTTTTTTTTTCCTTCACATGTATGTAAGCAATGGAATGCAGGAAGCTAAGTATGAGGGTAGAAAACAGTTGGGCTGACATTAAAAGACCAAATAACACCTGGGTTTTTTAGTTCAGAGGTGTTGGGAGGGGTACATTTGTTCTGAGCAGTTTTTCAAATTCTGAGGAGTCTCAAGGAGTCTCTAAGGAGACTCCAGCAGTGGACAGGAGGTAATATTCCTTGTTCCTAAGCATTCATCATTATTACATGTAAATTCATCTAATGTTTGCCTGCCTGCTGAAATACACATCCTAAAATTTGTATGGGTCTAAAGTTGCATGCATATGGTACACCTGACCTAGAAAAAAAAAAAAAAGGTACCTTTTTATTATGCCAAATACCTTGGGAGAAACCTCGGCTAAGAAAAAAAAAAATGCTAAAAGGAAAGTTTCTGGTTGCAGGAAGAAAAAAATCATATGCTTGCAAAAATGTTATCAGTGCTTACAATGTGTATGACACAGAGCTGCAACAGGAATGTGGACTGTTTCAGATAATCCCGTGATACAATGATAAGCGAAACAATCTAACAGCAGCTGGTTCTTTGTGATAACTGTAATCTGAAAGGGGACTAGATGAGTAGGCAGCATTTTCCCTCATTAAATTGCTTTGAACCTTTCCCCCATGTAAGTCAATGGCAAACTTCTCATCAGACCTCTTAAATGTTTGCTCTTCCAGGTACGTTGATGGCATGAGATCGTGTAGCAGGATGCAGCAAACATGCTGAAGCATGACAGGCAGGAGCTGTGGTGCTAAGCTGTGTGCAATACACTTCTCAGTGCAATGCGTGCCATGCCAGCTCATTGCACCTGGCAGATGAGAGTCACAGACCAAGGGAAGGGCTGCAGTGCTGCAAAGGCATGAGATGGTGACTCAAGGACAAGGGGACACAAAGCAGGAGCCAAATCTCCCTTCATCAAACTCACAGAGAGAGAATTTAGTTGTCTTCCTCAGTGATAATTGTGTGCACGTGTATAAATATATACGGATTTCTGGTACTCTTCAAAACTTTTTTTCCACAAAGAATGTGGAAAATGTGAAAGTAAGAAAAACTTGTGTCATGCCCAGGCCAGGTATGATGGAATCCTCTGCATGACACTTCCTCTTCCTTTTCCTTTACACTGATTTTTCACTGCCAAATTGGAGTACAGTGTGTTTAGCCACAGAAAAGAGGACCAAAAAACACAAGCAAAGTGATATATTGCACACTACAGCTTTTACTGCCATAAAACAATGTTGTATCAAACAAGGAAATCCTGATACAAAGCAGTAATAACTTGCTGATAATTTTCTTTTTATTGCACAACATCTCGTTTTTCAAAAAGATCATTAAAGTTTATTTATTGCTAGACTTTTTATTCAGGTCAGGAATGCAGGTGCCATCAGTGTGTCTTCCTTGTTGTGCTTCAACACAAATAATCCTGCCCTTAAGCAGAGACGAAGAGAATTGCTGTCAGACCACCCCAAATCAGCTGAAGTTATTACCTAGTTACTACTTATATTCTGTCATGTTGATATTGCAAGGGGATGAAGGGAAAAGATAAACCTACCATTCAGGTTTAGCAGGAAAAACTTCTCAGTTTTTCACTGCTCAGTAAGCCCTCTTTTCACACAGTTATTCAATAAGTGACTGTACTTTTACTAAGTGTTGTAACTTGCAAATACCTATCCCTGGCTTACTAACTAAACCCCTACTCTTACTCCCTAAAAAAACCCTACTCTTTCACTACTGGTCTGCAAATATTATTATCCCCACATCTGGTCAATTACTTAGTCCAAGAAGATCAGTGGGGAAAACACATTTTAACCCATGAACTATGAAATGTCTACTGATAATTAACACAGCCTAAAGTTGGTTTACTTGCTGCTCTCTTTTGCATGCAAAACCCCAGAACTTCAGTAAAATTGGAGATGGACCAAGGGCAGGAAAAGCTGGAAAAATACAACAATGCTAAGAGACCTGGAGGAGGCTGAGACTGAATTCATGACCCTGAAGTAGTTCACAGGTACACCAACTCTTTTGCAGGGGGCTGGACCTATAACAGATGGAGAGAAGCCCAATTCTAATAAATTTCAGTAGAGAAATTACCACTCTTCATCAGAAAGAGTGCACCCAACAGCCTTACCCACATCAGGTATCAGAAAGAGTGCACCCAACAGCCTTACCCAGAGAGTTTCTACCCCCTCTCTTGCACAAGTATCCCCCTCCACTACAGGGAATGAATCTGGCCCAAATAACCTGGGGCTTTTAATTTACTCATTTGTTTTAAATATTGTTTTCCTACTAACTAGAGGAGCTCTGGCTTCATGCTTCACAGAGGAGCTCACTGTAAGCAGGCAAGGTCTTGCAATATTCCATTTTTAAACAAGTTTATAGTGTTCTGGGTATATTGTTTAGACACCTACTGTTTTCTTAAATGAAAGGCAAATAACCTACTGGCTTCGATCCCATGCTAACACGAGGCTGCTTGACTAACCCACAGAGTTTATCTAACTATTTTTTAATTTCCTAGTGTGCCAAAAGCTTTCCTGCAGACCCCAGATTTGACTCCTGTTGTCTGCCTGGATTAGTTACTCCACACCAATCCAAAGGAAACAGTATTCCCAAGCAGCATAGTTTGGTGGTTAGAAAAAAGGCAGCAGAGAGAGATATGCTCTGCAAGGCCTGTTTTTTTCCTTGCCTAGGGCTACTGTGGCTTGTAGCTGTGACTAAAGGATTTAAATCCAAGCCACCTCACTCTGACACTACCTTAGGTTTCAAAGGGCAGCAGAAAATTTTGCTGGTCTTGAGAAAGGCAAATCTGACTCCTGTCCTCCATGCTGAGCATGAGCTACACATCAGGAAGCAGAGGGGAAGCATTCCTTCTGCCCCAGGGCAAGGGACTGCTTTTGCCCTCAGGTCAGGCACAGCACACACAGCTAGAGCAGTGGCTCCCTAAGGTGTGAGCCCTCAGGTGGGCATCCTTCCCCACTCGGTATCTCCATCAGGTCTAGCCTTGCAAGCCCTGCAGTATCTTGGACTGTCTGCAAATCCTGGGTCCAAACTGCAGATTTACAGCAATCTACACACAGTTGCAGACTTATGGCTGCACCCCCCTCTTAAATTTTAAAGCTAGATGGAGGGAAGGAAAAACGAGATGACCAATGTGAAGCATTGAATACAAAAGCTTATCTTTTGTCAAAAGTTACCATGTTCTGGAAATCACAATTAAACAAATAAGGAAAACCAGTCCTTATTTACTAATGCTCCATATATTGGAGCTGGGTGCTGCGGCCAGATGCAGTTACGTGAGAAGGTTAACACCACATCAAGTCCCTAACACCTGTACTTTCTAGGTTCTTCTGGTAAAGAGAAGGTGAAAATACAGGTCCTTCAAGGACCTCTGTAAAAATAAAAAGCTATCTGTCTCTTCTGGGAAGAAACAACTACAGCACATGTGCCTTTTCACACTCCTAAAGCATTCTTGAGGAATTATGGGACAGTAGTCACAGAGATATCGGGCTGGAAAGAATGTCTAGGGCTTGTAACAAACTCTGCAGTTTGAAGACACAGATTTATGACAAAGGATACAAAAAATTTCTGATTGATATCAAAGCAGTCCATGTTACCAAGTTAACTGATGGGAAGGAATAAACAAACCAAAAAAACCCCAGTAAATAGTTACATATTTGGATTTTTCAAATAAACAGAAACTACAAAGGAAACCTGCCCACATAAAACAACGTGGTTTTTAAAGCTTGCAGTATTCTGAATTTTTCCACACACATATGGGAAAAATTCCTTTCAGAGCAAAGTAGCTCATGAAAGCCCTCTGGGGATTTTCACTTTCCCTTGGCTGTTTCCGCTGCTAGGACAAACCATTTCCCCACTTTCCCTTAACTCAATTCAAGCAGTGTCCTGGAAACTTTCAGAAAGAGACAAACTTAACTTCTTAGTATGGCAAGGAAAAGATAAAAAAATCTATTAATCTAACGATTCTGGAGATTATGTACTGTTGAATGATTGTCACAGCAAAATCTACAGCTACACGTAGTCCTTCCTCACAACACTCTCCCTCTCACCTCTGACAAAACTGCACAACATTGCAGACTTTGGAGAAAGGCCCTTGGGAAGAGACCTTCCTGTCTGGCCCTGGCTATATTCTCCCTCATAGCCATCAGCTGACACAAATAACAGACGAGACACAAGGAGAAAAGTTATAGCCAAACTTTTCAAAACTGAAAGGCAGCAAGTGGCCCATGGCTGACAACATTATTAGCTCAAGAAGCTGAACACATCCATCTTTCAGATTAATATTTAATTTTTGAGGCAATTATCCTTTAAATTCAAATAATCTCTTTGCTAACACATTTTCTATCTGTAGGAAATACCACAGGTTCTTGGGTGTCCGGAGCACCTGTAATGAATATGAGGGTTGCACCTATAGCCAGAAGAGCACAAATCCCCACCTCGCCAACTCACAGCATGATAACCATGCAGGTTACCAGCAGGTAGGTAAAATGTACAGGTCCTAAGATCTCCCAGCATTTTCAATAGACTTCGTGTAGAACTGGGAGGTAAGAGAGAGTTCAGCAACAGATCTCTAAAATTAAGGGCACAGTGACTACACAAGGTCAAAAACGCAGTGGAATACTTCAGGGAAAAAAAAAGACCAAAAAAAGACCTGCAATTTGTGGGAAAGGCTGTGGGAGGAATGAGACCTACTGGAGGCAAAGAATCATTATTATCTATCCAGTGCTTGAGTATGTACACATTGGGAGACCTTAAAGCCCCTTTGCTGTCACTGTGTTCCAAGAACTACACCTCCCTGGGGGACCCTAGTTAGCTCAACACGACCATGATGCCAAATCCAGAATTGATCCACAGCCTGTGATCCAGCCGAATAGTTCTTAACGCTGCCTCTTGCTTAGGAACATGCTTCCACTTCAAAGAAAACTTACCAAATTACATGGTCATTAGCAAGGACATGCATAATGTAATGAGGGACAAAATAAAAAGCTGCAGATTCAGTGTCAAAATGGATTAAGGGCTCAAATTCATGCAACCTATTTGAGCCTTTTATTTAACAAACAGAAGATAAGTGCCTTTTAAGATGCTAAGAGACCTATGTCTGAGCTTGAATTAAATAGAGCAGGTTAAACATCTGGTTGGTACAAATAAGCCCAGCCCACCTGCTGTAGAATTACACCAATTTTACACCAGGTGGTACTACTTATTTATTTATTTACTTATTTACTTATTAGAGAGGGGCTATGCAATTATTTCAGATGTGATTCTTTTCTGAGCATAGCATGAATCTGCCCAATAAGGAAAGGTTATAGAAGCAGATGATAAAAGATTTGCAGCATTGCTCTAATTCTCGGAAGAAAAAGTGGGAAGATAATAAAAATGAAACTAGTCAAGGATCCATCACATAGCTTTGCCTCTAAAAAGTATGTCAGCTCTGACTCATATAGGCTTCAAGTCTTGTTCTTCCGGAGTCTGAAAAGTACCAAAACTAAAAGATATTTTAAAAAAAATAAATTAAAACTATAGTCTTTGGAAAAGAAAGTAACTTATGAGTTACTGAGATAGATGCTTATACATTGTACCTATGAATCTTAGGTTTCTCTTTGTCTCTCTCCCTGCCACTCTCCCTCTGCGCTGGTTTTGGCAGTATGTCCAGACTCAGTAGGATCTGAGTAAAAATTTGATGGGCTAAAGGTCTAAGACAAGAGCTGCTTGGAAGACAGGTTTCACTCCAGTTCACTTTAGCCACAACACTACCTGCTCAATAGTGGTCTGATTGTCCCACATCTCAGATATGAAGCTTAGAGCAAGCCTTGGAAGTGTGTTTCTCACTATTAGCTAGAAAGGAAATCTTGATGAGTCTCAAATAAGATGTCCAATTTACAGACATCCATTTGTAAGTAAGATGAATCCCATGTGACGGGACTGAGATGGATCTCATGTGAATCTAATTACATAAGAGGGGCAAATATGTTATAGTACTTCCAGACTAGTCCTGTAACACTGTTGCCAAATACTGCCATTTAGTAGTATCCAAAAGTATTATATTTTTTCTTATTTAAATTTGACTTGTATTTCAGAACTAGAATTTTCTGAAATTCCAGGCAAAAATTACTTAGAGGTTATCTTAAAGACAAGCAGGTGCTGAATGTATTCCAATTTTTCTAACTGTTGTCAGTCCCATTTTCTGAGCACTTTTAGAAAGAAAACAATCACCATTGATCCCACTGCCACTAAATTAAAATAGAATAACAACACTTGAAACAGGTGCTTATTGGATTACTAAAAGCAAGGTTTAAATGAAACCTCCTTAAAAACTGTCAGTACTTTCCAAAGCTCAGTGTTATCTTTAGGTATCTGAACATGAAAGATGCAATACCTACCCCCTTATAATGGATGAAATGGCCGTTCACATTCACTTTATAGTTCTCAACACCCAGCTCTTTTGCCAGTCGAAGAATCCGGTTTTGGGTAGGTCCCACATATGATCCACCAACGTCGACATAATTAACCCGATCATTCTGTCAGCAGAAAGAATACGGAAATCAGAAGCTGCACCGGAAGCTCCTCAATACAAATATCTAAAAGTAGGAAAACTCATTCTGCACTGACTAGCACTGCAACTATAAGCACAGGAGAAAAAGCATATTTACTGAAGTAATAATAGGTAATATTGAGCTCTAATGACAGTCACACAGATATCAGTGTCTTCACTCCGTTGTACACGTGTGCAATTAGGTTTGGGTTTTGGTTTTGGTTTTGTTGGGGTTTTTAAACTTATTTAAATTCCACTAGAGTTTTCAGTATTGGCTTTTTAGTCTCACAAAAGGCATTAGAGTACGAAGAAATACTCAACCAAAACAAACTTTGGCTATAAGTCTAACCTCATTTTTAACTATTTATTTTCTTTGTCATTGCAAAATCTTTCTCAACCTGAAAGTATCTCCAGTGCCACAGCTTGTTTTCTCTCTGTAGATACCTGCTTAGACTTAATGCTGTAGATGCTGAGCCCTGCACTGCAGTATTCAAGGAGAGTAATCTCCTTTTCAGCATGGCACAGCTTGGCTCCAGCCAGGAGCACTATGGCTAGCAGCCTCCACCCATGCTTGCCACCAAAGGTGCTTCATGCACCCCTCAGACCAGCATCACAAGTACTCAGGAAGAAGGAAGAAAGCAAAAACTTGCAGGAATTACAAACAAGCTGGTCTCCCAAGACAGTAACTCTTTTTAACACTGTTTATAGTGAGTATTTCAAGCTAGACATTCTCAGTGTCACAGAAGGATGGTGTTTATGCTTCATGTCTCATGTAAAATGCTTTCTGCTGAAATGTCAGTGTTTATCTCTGGTTCCCCAGCAATGGCATCTGACATAATTTAAACCTCCCTCGCTTCCAGGGTAGGAAGCAGAGGTAATGTCTGTATTACATTAGCCTGTGCCACAGGTGACTTGTAATTTCTTTCATTCTCTTTTTTAATGGCCATCAAGAAGCAGTCCATTTTTAGAAGCATGAGTGTTATTTCAGATAATTTTAAGCTGTATTAAAATGTATGTCTAAGCTGTAACGACGTCTGGCCATGCT
Source organism: Chaetura pelagica (assembly GCF_000747805.2). Taxonomy (NCBI): domain Eukaryota; kingdom Metazoa; phylum Chordata; class Aves; order Apodiformes; family Apodidae; genus Chaetura; species Chaetura pelagica. The sequence continues at coordinate 1,117,800 of NW_009951950.1, read as the reverse complement.
CAGGCTGCTTCTTATAGGGCTCTTAATTATCATGCCTGTTACAGTAAGCAAAGTGAGAGGAGAATGAGAGGAGAAATGCTTTGACACAATCTCAGATGATAGTTTCCCTCTGAAATATTAAAGGCAGAGCAGATCCTGCCATGGACAAAGGGTATGGACTACTTGGGTGGAATCAATTACCCTAATACAGATGTTTAACACCATTTTAGGCAGTCCAAGGTATCCAAGACTTGCACGCAATGCTGATAGATTTGACTCACAAACTATGGAAGACCTGCAGACCAGCTAAAATGGGACTGCACACTTCTGGTTAGGCACCCAAATCCCATTTGATAGCTGCTGCAAGACCAGTTTTAAAGAACGTCCTTCCTGTCAAGAGAAGCCCACTGGCTTATTGCACATTACAATGCACTCTGTCCAAACAGGGCTCTATTACTTCACAAAAGTGATGGCAACCTGAGACAGCTGTCATCTCTGGGAACTCTACTCTACACATACTCTACTCCTTGGCTAATTATGTCAAACCCAACAGAATCACAGAATGACTGAGAAGAGGAGGGGCCTCTGGAAGTCCAGCCTCTCCTGCCCTAGGAGGGTCCCTGAGCTGGCTGTCCAGTACTGCATCCAAACAGCTTTTGAATATTTCCAAGGAGGGAGACTCCACAACTTCCTGGGCAACCTGTGGCAGTGCTTGGTTGCTCTATCACCTGCCCAGCTACTGAGTTGAGGTTGACCAGTCTGTAGTTCCCTGTCTCCTCCTCCTTCCCCTTTCTGAAGATGGGAGTGACATTTGTAACATCATAGGTCAGGTCAGAGTCAGGCACCTCATGAAGCGCTTACTTACCTTGATAGTGAAGGTCCTTCCTCCAACTCTGTCCCTGGCCTCAAGAACCACCACATTGACACCAGACTCAGACAGCAGTTTGGCAGCTGACAAACCTACCAGAAAGAGAAAGAGTGCTTTAAAGAAACTGGCAGCCATCAGCCACATTACTGGTCAAAAACGGAACCAGATCTTCAAGGTCAGAGATTTTAATGCTGTTTTCAAAAAGTCCAGAAATTAAAACTTTTCATTGTGTCTTGCCACAGAAATTGTGCAGCTGTTGCTTAGTTCATTAAATAACCATCTCCATAAGTTGCATTCACAGAATGAATTTCCTTGTTCAGATTATCATCCTGGCATTTTAAAAGCAGTAAAATCTCAGCTGAGGGGATGCACATCTTAGTCCTCATTTGTGCAGTCCACAGAAAGGCAGAACCCACTTTATGGGGCTTGCAATGTTAAAGTGACAGAAATAATAATATACTAAATAGACATGTTGCAGCAAGGTAGGCTTCCAAGTTATTGCCTCACTCATCAGCTCCACTCTTTTGTTGTCTACTGTTCTTATTCACATGCAGAAATAAAGTCTAATTTGCTGTCAAGATTAATTTTAAGCCATGGAGTTTGATCATGGCAATCAAATACACTGTATGTAGATACTTTATAAAAGGAATTATCATCTCAGTAGAAATAATCTAATTATGAGACTTTGTGATGGAGGCACTAGAGACAACTGAAAATTCAATAGGACAGGAGTCCTCTTTTCTTTTGACAGATGTGAGCTGAAATTGTAAAAAGCAATCGTTAGTTGGTGAAATCAGATTATCCCATTGCCCTGCAGGCCATTTTGGCACTGAAGCATAGTTTCTTTGGAGTTGGTTCCCCTCCTTAAGTACACAAAAGCCAGCCTTATTGATCAGAAGTTCCAAGATACCCTGCAGCAAGGAATAATATTATGTGCATGTTTATTATACTATCTCAAAATGTGATTAAAAGCAACTGCTTGAGAGCCTACAAAGAATGTAAATCTGAAAAGGCCAGAGGAGAGGAATAATTCTGTGCACTGTTAAGTGTTCTCATTTATTCTGAGGACAAAACAGAATAGCCCATAAACTTTATGTGCACCATAATCTTTCAATAGGGAAGGGGAAACACCATTCACTGGAAACTAGAACTGAGGAAGTTCAAATGTCTTACATTAACAAAAATTACATACACATTTTCCATACTTATCTAAAAATAACTTTACATCCTTTTAACACATTCTTTCAGTTGCTGCTGGAACAGAAGTATACTTAATTCTTCCATCTGTTTAATATTCTATTTTTTTTAAATGCAAGTTATTTGTCAGTGGAGCAAACATCTTCTAAACTGATCTAATTTCTTTCAGTATTTTTGGATAATTTTTCCTGCAAAAAAGTCTACTGAGAACATTTTACAAATTTCTATAGTTAATTCTTTAATCCTTTCAGTGATTGTGTTCTCTTCTTGCTCAGCATAAACATAGAAGACACAATTTTATAATGTTAGAAACACAAACTGTATTATTTTCTTACAAATATTTATATTTTCTTCAGAATGTGTATATTTTTATATAAGGAATAATGATTTTTCAAAATATATTGTATTTTTTGTCACCAAAAAAGTGTATTATTTCCTACACGCTTAAAAGAAAAGGCCGAATTTCTTTATTTTGCATGAATGCCACTGGACACTTAGGCATGAGTAGGTAATTCCTTTCCAAGAAAGTTTACTGCAGATACACATTCCTTAAAAAATAAAAGCACAGCACATTCGTGTGTTATCCTGTGGAACACAAAGCAGCAAAAAGCTGTCCTAGGGCTGAAAAAAAACAAGTAGGCAAATCCTCAGTGCCTAAACCATTCATTTCATGCTGTGTACAATAGCTATATTCATGCCAAAGCTGGTTAGGAAGAATAAGAGTTACACTGGACTGGATTGGATGTTAAGCTTAATGCTGGTTTATAGCTTATTTATATGATATAGACAAATAAAGAAGGAATATTTAAGGATGAAGAATGTGGTTAATGTGACTAGAGGTTCTCTAACCTGTCTGCTAGTTAAATTGTGCTTCTTTCATTCCAGCCTTACAGGTTTTCTGTTTCATTATTTTTAACCCAAGTGTCACCATAAACACTTCAGAGTCACACAGATTGGGAAAAGGCAAGAGATACGTCCTGACAGTGATGGATTACTGGCAACCAGGAAAGGGATTGGCTCAGAAATGAAAACAATGCAAAATATATGGATCAAAGATTGCTACTACGCACTTACTTGTTTAAAGCACACAAGCAATTTTCTTTCAAAATGGAGGAATAGCCACAACACGCCCATGTGGGTGGATCTCTGTGAATTTGTCTATTGAATCCAACACTTTAGCTCCATCCTGGTGTGACCCACAGGCACCAGACACAGGTGCTTCCACAGGTATGTCTTAAGCATTCCACAGCTCATGAAGCCTACATGATTTTGATACACAATTAACCTCTAAATAGATTGCACATTTTCCCTTTACCTTCTCTGTAACCTGAATTTTCAAGACATATTGCTGTTCAAGTACCCCCTACAGGACTGGACACCAAAGAATGACCATTTACTTCTGTTTGCTTCATGGGGTGAAAATGAGAGAGGGGAAGGAACAAGACCATCTATTTTCCAGCTCCTTGCACCATTTCCGCCTGCTCGGCTCCCCTCAGGCCCCTGGAGCTTGCCTCTCACCTCCTCTTCAACACATCTGCTCTCTCCCTAGAGGACATCACACACCTTCCAGGAGCTGCCAAAGGGGAGGGCAGGACCTTCACACCACAAGGTCTCCTGCCAGTCGAGCACTGCTCTAGAGCCATGCCCTCTGCCACTCCTGGGCTCTGACATGAGCCACAGTGTCCTGGGATACTGCAGATATCCAGAGTTTACTGTAAGCATGCCAGACCAGGCCAAAGTAAGTGTTGGGCTGCAAGCTCTCAGGCCAAAAACAAGACTGAGGCAAGGTATTTTATGTGTATGCCTGTATGACAGCAGCACAGACATGGCTGTGGCAGCCAAGGCCACTGCTGTGCCCCATTGCCACCTCTACCTCTTCCAAAGGTAGCCTGGGGATAAAGCTGCAAACAGCCCCAAAACACTGGCCACACTCCTTCCAGAGATCACTCTAATTCTATGAACTAGAAATACACTACTTGTCTCAGAAAGATGAAAGGAGCCTCCCAAAACCATGTTTCATTTGAAGTATCTGGCTGTAGAAATTCACTGGTTATTAGATAAGAGCAAACAAGGTGGAATGACTTGTACATCCTCCACAAGGGTTTCTATGGCAATTTCACACTGAGCTCCCCCTGCCTGAAGACACAGCACAGGAAAGCTCTATTCCTATTGATTTTGCAGCTCTGTTAAGGATTCAGAATTGCTGCTGCCACAGATCATACTGCTGCTACTTTCATTTCAGAAAATTGTCATAATCCTATCAAGCAAAACAGTTTCAAGTGCATCAAAACACTGGTTATACATTAAAAAACCTCACAAAAAAAGCCCAACACAAAACCCCCACAAAACCAAAAAGCAACAACAGCAACAAAAAAAACCCCAAAAAACCCATAAATGGATTTATGCTAATCTACAGACTACAAGACATGCACGAGGGCTGAAACACAGAGATACTGAGTAATACTGAATTTTGCATGTAGCCTAAAGGAAAATACAACAAAGAATGTCTCTACCTCATAGGAGAGAAAGCTTCAACTCTGCAGGTAGTGCACAAGAATGGAACTTAAGAGACCTGATCTTGATTCCCAGCTGAGCCCTGCAATGTGGGAAATGTTTCCCTATTTTGTGGGGAAGCATTTATGAGGGCAGTGTTTAAGAAAACAACTCAAGTTGCCTTATCACTGCGGTTCTTACAGAGCATATGAGCAGATACAAGTTCTACAGCACAAATGGTGGGAGTACTTAAAAGTTACTTTATTTGAAATGTGATAGTTATGTAGTAATTAGTATAGTAATTCTACTTCCCAAAATCTAGGCTCACAACCCCAAACAGATACACTGATACATCATGTTTGGAAGGAAAAACCACCAGCATCTTTTCCAGACACTGCACTTCTTATGTGATCTAATGCTGAATGTCTCCAAAACATGCAAGGGCAGTACCCAGACAGCATAATGAGGGGCAATGAAGGGAAGTGATGATGGCCTTATACATAAACCTTTTAACCTTTCAAACTTAGGCCCGTATGTTGGTGCCATATTGAGCACATCAAAACAAAGATAGAAGAAGTTATGTTAGTTTTGAGAAGGTGACTGCTCGTTTTCTGGATGCATTATTTCCCTATTTGTTAGCTTCTTCAATAAAGTGCATTTGCATTTTATGGATCCACTGTTGGGCTGAAAGTTTACCAAAACCAAGCTAAGACAGTATAAATTAAAAAAATCCTTCTTAATCTACCCTGTGGCACATGGAGTGGGCTAGTTACATTGTGTGAAAGATGACTAAGCACTACTGCAGTGTTCTAGCAGACATTAATTCCATAACATACAAACAAAATCTTTCCAGAAAATCCCTACATTCTTCTGATCTTAAATAGAATATTTTTTTTTTGCTCATTATTCTAATACACACCAGTAAAGACAATTGTCAATATATCCTCATTAAAATTCCACTGTAATAGCATGCTTGTATATTCATCCATGACCTAGATCAAGGGATAGAGTGTACCCTCAGTAAGTTTGCTGACCACACAAAACTGGGAGGGGTGGCTGACATGCCAGAAGGCTGTGCTGCCATTTAGTATGACCTGGACATGCTGGAAAGTTGGGAAGAGAAAAACCTTATGAAATTCAACAAGGGGAAGTGTAGGGTACTGCACCCTGGGAGGAATAACCCCATGTACCAGTACAGGTTGGTGGCTGACCTGCTAGAAAGCAGCTCAGTGGAATAAGACGTAGGTAGTCCTGGTGGACAAGATGCTAACCATGAGCCAGCAATGTGTCCTTGTGGCCAAGGCAGCCAATGGCATCCTGGGGTGCATCAAAAAGTTTGGTCAGCAGGTAGAGGGACGTCATCCTCCCCCTCTACTCTGCTCTGGTGAGGCTGCATCTCGAGTACTGTGTATAGTTCTGGGCTCCACAGTTCAAGAACAGGGAACTGCTGGAAAGGGTACAGAAAAGGGCTACAAAGATGTTTAGGAGACTAGAACATCTCTCTTGTGAGGAAAGATTGAGGTCTTTTCAGTTTGTTTAAGAAAACAACTCAAGTTGCCTTATCACTGCGGTTCTTACAGAGCATATGAGCAGATACAAGTTCTACAGCACAAATGGTGGGAGTACTTAAAAGTTACTTTATTTGAAATGTGATAGTTATGTAGTAATTAGTATAGTAATTCTACTTCCCAAAATCTAGGCTCACAACCCCAAACAGATACACTGATACATCATGTTTGGAAGGAAAAACCACCAGCATCTTTTCCAGACACTGCACTTCTTACGTGATCTAATGCTGAATGTCTCCAAAACATGCAAGGGCAGTACCCAGACAGCATAATGAGGGGCAATGAAGGGAAGTGATGATGGCCTTATACATAAACCTTTTAACCTTTCAAACTTAGGCCCGTATGTTGGTGCCATATTGAGCACATCAAAACAAAGATAGAAGAAGTTATGTTAGTTTTGAGAAGGTGACTGCTCGTTTTCTGGATGCATTATTTCCCTATTTGTTAGCTTCTTCAATAAAGTGCATTTGCATTTTATGGATCCACTGTTGGGCTGAAAGTTTACCAAAACCAAGCTAAGACAGTATAAATTAAAAAAATCCTTCTTAATCTACCCTGTGGCACATGGAGTGGGCTAGTTACATTGTGTGAAAGATGACTAAGCACTACTGCAGTGTTCTAGCAGACATTAATTCCATAACATACAAAAAAAATCTTTCCAGAAAATCCCTACATTCTTCTGATCTTAAATAGAATATTTTTTTTTTGCTCATTATTCTAATACACACCAGTAAAGACAATTGTCAATATATCCTCATTAAAATTCCACTGTAATAGCATGCTTGTATATTCATCCATGACCTAGATCAAGGGATAGAGTGTACCCTCAGTAAGTTTGCTGACCACACAAAACTGGGAGGGGTGGCTGACATGCCAGAAGGCTGTGCTGCCATTTAGTATGACCTGGACATGCTGGAAAGTTGGGAAGAGAAAAACCTTATGAAATTCAACAAGGGGAAGTGTAGGGTACTGCACCCTGGGAGGAATAACCCCATGTACCAGTACAGGTTGGTGTCTGACCTGCTAGAAAGCAGCTCAGTGGAATAAGACGTAGGTAGTCCTGGTGGACAAGATGCTAACCATGAGCCAGCAATGTGTCCTTGTGGCCAAGGCAGCCAATGGCATCCTGGGGTGCATCAAAAAGTTTGGTCAGCAGGTAGAGGGACGTCATCCTCCCCCTCTACTCTGCTCTGGTGAGGCTGCATCTCGAGTACTGTGTATAGTTCTGGGCTCCACAGTTCAAGAACAGGGAACTGCTGGAAAGGGTACAGAAAAGGGCTACAAAGATGTTTAGGAGACTAGAACATCTCTCTTGTGAGGAAAGATTGAGGTCTTTTCAGTTTGGAGAAGAGTAGATTGTGGGGGGATCTTATCAGTGCTTATAAATAAAGGTGGGTGTCAGAAGGATGAGGATGGTCTTTTTTCAGTGGTGCCCTGTGATAGGACAAGAGGTAACAGGCACAAACATGAACATAGGAAGTTCCATACTGACATGAGGAGGAACTTCTTTGAGGGAGACAGAGCACTGTAACAGGCTGCCCAGAAAGGCTGTGAAGTCTCCTTCTCTGGAGATACTAAAAAACTGCCTGGGCACAATCCTGTGCAACCTGCTGAAGGTGAACTTGCTCAGGCATGCGGGTTGGACTAGATGATCTCCAGAGGTCCCTTCCAACCCCTAACATTCTGAGATTCTGTAATGCTGTGATTATTTTTACTGTTTCACTGATGGAAAACCTAACCTTTTCCAAACACAATTACGTAATTAAATCTGGCAATGGCCACCTTAGAATCAGCTCTTGTTATTCAGCTAGAAGTCTCTTTGCCAAGTAAACATGAACTTGTCAATAAGAGCTGCAAAACATTTCTGTCATGACCATAGGGTAAAATCTCCCTTCCCCACCTCTTTCTTCTTCTCTACCCCTTCCCTGATTATTTTTTTTCCATTGGAATTTTTGCACACAGCATGTTTTTTACATAAGTTAAAAAACATGTACTCAGTTACATCAGACTGATTAGAGGAATTTCTAATGGGCACCAATATATATAAGGCTAAGAATGAAAGAACTGTTTTCTTTCACAGATTAAGGATTTGAAGATTTAAAAATGTCACTTTAAAAATAAATAAATTACAGCCTCTTAAATTTGCAAAAAACAGCAAGAATACGCATTACATTAGTTTCCTTTTCAATGTTGTCTAATAACCTAGCATCACTAACTTTCTTTTTAACACAAACTGCATTTTATCTTCCCATACATTTTTTCACAATCCTTGTAAAATACTTGATACTAGGGATGAGGTTGCATTTATTTATTTTGTAGTTTTCTAGCAAATGTTTTTAATCTCTTTTTGATCAATTCTTTTTTTTTCTCCTCTAGCAAAAACAATCCAGCTGATTCAGTAAAAATTTTAACCAAAAGAGAATATATATTTTCTATTATAGAGTACATTGTCCAACTGAGAGCAACCCACTCTAACTGGTTTCAGTGGTGCTACTATCTGAATGCTTTAAACAGATGGAAGCCTTGTTCTCAAGGGTACAAAGACAGTTTCTCATGGACAGTGTTAACAGAAACACAGTGGGCAGGAAGAGGGAATTTTATCCTGAGGATGAATTTACTCTTCTATACCCACTCACTGGGATTTTCAAGTCCAAAGCCCATTGCAGTAAACAACTCTTCACCAGAATGACTCTCTCCTCCTCCCCCAAGAACAAAGGCAGAAAAAAAATTAACTAGGATAAGCATGGGGTTAGAATTGGAGCATCCTCTTTCTTCTTACATATTAAAATGAGTAGCACCAGTTAAAATGATGATGGTTTCATTCTACCTCATTTATGGACACATCTAAGGTAATCATGTATGTTGTTGAGCTATTGATAATTGTTTTAATCAGTATGCAGAATAAATTCCTGTCAATGAAACAGTGACCCTTCAGCTAACTAGTATGTGAAAATATGTTGGTGCAAAAGTATGACCAACGTCGTTACCACAAATATCAAGAACGTCAGCTTTGGTATTCCCAGGAAAGACATAATGCCTGTCCCATGCCAGTTTTGGTTATGCAGGATATTTAGAGATCTGTCCTAACTACCTGGCTATTTCTTTTGCTCA